>NW_027256882.1:229112984-229680484 GCF_029215685.1 Pituophis catenifer annectens | reverse complement strand
GCGGGACAAATAATTTCATCGGAACAATTTTTTTGTCCATGGAAGAATGAAGACCAAAGTCAGTGGATATCAAAAGCTAAATTCAAAGTTTAGTGATAAATTAAAAATCAGCATATTGCTAGATTTGAGTGGCATCCATTTCAGTTTGTAGCTGCTGATCATCAAGCAAAAAGATGATGCAAAGGCAGAATATAGCTGAAAAAGCCGAGAGGCAAAATGTTGTGTTTCTTTCAGGTACAGAAAATGTTACCCCTATAGTCACCTTTTGTTTCTATTGTCATTTTGGTGTGTCCCAGGAAGCAAATGTCCTAAGCCAATTTTTAATAGGGGATTTTAAGTCCCTGCTGTTAGTCTTTCTGGAAAATTTTAAGTGGCTAGTGTAGAAGAGAAGACTTGGATGATCAATCAGCATTCTTATGTTTTTATTTTAATATCTACCAGATAACATTTAAAATTATATTCTGAATTGCATAGACAAATCAAATGTTCTTGAAAATTATCCATACCGCAGAAATGGCTGTCCAAAGTGTGGCTGTCCAAATTGTGCAAAGCAATTATTTTAAATCAGCATTTAATCATTGGATATTTTTTACCCCAAAGGATATTTTTGGGTTGGGTATGGCAGTTTGCAAGAATGAGTTATAGTGAGATGAATTATAAGGGTGTTTCATTGTAGATGATGACAGGTTAGTTCATGGTTTTAAAAAAAAAACCTTTTTACATTTTCTTAAAAAAAAATAAATTTCTCCTCCAGAAGATATAATGACCTTCAGAGGGCATAGCAAAACTCTTTATCTTAGCACATGTTCATGGGCCTATTGTGAGAAATGGCATATCCCCATCTAGCCCTGTTTTTGCTCAGCCAAAATCCTCATGTTCTTTGAGTGAGTAGACACAGAAAGGCTCCCAGGACTGTTCCCTTCTCAGCTTAAATTCTTATGGGCACACTATGAAGGGGAATGATAAACAGGACTCTCTTATACTCTTGCAAGTTGTCTGTTCATGTGAGTGCCACTTCTTCATCAGGGCCCAACTGAGCCCAATTAATTAGTGGTAAACTCTGTCATTTACTTTCATGAGATATCTATTAAATAAAAGAATGACCCAGCACATAGTTTATGTAGTTAGTCAGAAATCACAGTGAAATGTCATTATGTTTCATCAAGGGATTTAAGCGAAGTGAAGTGAGTTAAATGCAAAATTAATTAAGTTGTTAATTAGTTAATTAACTGTTATGCTTTTAAGTGATGCCATTAACAAACTGACATAAATTTCAGTTTAATTTCCTAAATGTAGAAAGTGTTTATGAAGCTGTAAAAGCCCGAAGGCTTCATTTACCCCACAGAATTTTAAAGCAACTTTCATATTTATATGAAAACTATTAGATTGCTTTTTAAAAACAGTCCAAAGTGAGCCTTGCTCTATTTTTGGAGTACTGTATTGTTTTGTGATTGATCCTCCATCATTCCAACTTTTTTAAGATGCCTCAGGTGGCTGTAGTCATGATGTTATTTATTCAGCTAATGTAATGATTTGAGCGGTGGACTAGGAGTGGGGACCATCTGGGTTCAAATCCCCACTCAGCCATGTAGCTTACTGAGTAACCTTGGGCCAGTCATTATCTTTCAGTATAATCTCCCAGGACTGCTGAGAGAATTAAATTGGATGGGTGGAGAACCTTATAAACTGGTTTGAGAAACTGTGGAATATAAATGCTCTTGCTGCCACTGTTCTTAGCATTGAACATGGGCACAAACAACATGGAATGTTATTCTCAGTATGTATCTTAATGTTAGTCATACTTTGCATTGTATCACTTTTCTCCCAAATGATTTGTATTAAATAAGTTACCTAGTTACATTAACAAAGAGATACAAATCCAGTTGCAGCCACTTGATTGTCCTACTAACTGGAAATCCATCTAAAAATTTATGTATCACATAAAATAATCAGCCATTTTTAGCTTTTGGAGCACATGGCTTGCAAGTCTGGAAAGTAAAATTCAGAAATTGAAGAACGTTATCTTTTTTTTAAAAAAAAAATAATGGCTTGAATATAAGGATTCTTTTTCTTTAACTACACATATCACAACAGTAAAGCTCATTGAAACAATAATAGAGTCTTGGGTTCCTTTACATAATTTATTCCCAACATTCTGTTTATCTGGAATAATGAAAAGCAATGAACCCATTGATTTTACTCAGACAAAACTGATATCTGAATATTCATAAATTGCCATCTTTTAGCTATAAATAGTTTACTTTCTGTGAATCACCTTTTCCAAAATAATATTCTTGGATCCAATAATATTGGATTCCCATAGTCCACAGTATTTAGGAACCCTTGCTATTAGAGTTCCAACAGATTTGCAGATATTTAAAGAAACCAGATATTGTTTTAAACTAATTCTAAGCAAATAGATGTACATATGAATCAGAGTGAAATGCTACCAGTTTGCGAACTGGTGGCAGCGGCAGTTGATTCAGAGAACCGGTAGCAGTGGCAGTGCGAGGCTCCGCCCGGACGTTGTTAGTAACCTATTTTTTATTCTCTGCGCATGCACAGAGGTTCCAAAATCGCATGTGATGCGCGCACACACTTCCGAACTGATAGGGAGGGTAAGTAGATTTCACCCCTGATATGAATGTTAATATGCTCCTAGCTTGGCCTGTGAAATAATAACCTAGTAATTTACCATTTAATGTAGCTGCTATTTTCAATGTAGCCAGCAGAGGAAGTAATACTTTAAATTTAAAGCTTTAGTTTTGAAGAACTTCATTCTTAATAAATGAAGGCAAATACTGTTCTCCACTCTTTTATTTTTATTTTAAATTTACTTGAAGCATTGTGAGCTATTCCCTTCCCCTAAATAAATATGTTTACAAAAGCTGATTGGGTTTATATTTAATATTTATAGATGGCTGAAATAAAACTTTGCCAAAAGGGAAGAACTGACTGTATCTCCATATTGGAGAAGGAAAATGAAAGATTTTTATCTGAAGCTTCAGAGAACTACTGCTATCAATCAAGGCAGAACAGGGATGAAGAGCCTGTGGCCTTTCCCATTATCCTTCAACACCTCTTATGCTGATTGAGGCTGCTGAAATGAATTTATGTCAAGTATTAATTAAACTGAGTTAGATGGACCAATCAAATGACTCAAGATGTAGAACATCCCAGTTGAACTTGGTAGTCAATTTTATCCATGACTTGTAATATCATTCAGATTAGTAAAACTCCGCATTCATGTCAGAAGCACCTAACAGACCTAACAAAGGTAAAAGTTTCCCCTCTGTCCAGTCATGTCTGACTCTAGGGGTCAGTGTTCATCTCCATTTCTTAGCCGAGGGAGCCAGCGTTATCCAAAGACCCTTTCTGTGGTCATGTGGTCAGCATGACTATATGCCGAGATGCATAAAACACTGTTACCTCCCATCAAAGTGGTACCTATTTATCTACTTGCATTTGCATGCTTTCAAACTGCTAGCTGGGCAAGAGCAAGTAATGGAAGCTCATCCAGTCACGCAGTGCCTGGGTCTTGAACCCAGGCTGTCAGCTTACCAGCTGACAAGCCCAGCATCTTTAAACGCTGAGCCATCACATCCCCTCAGATTATTATGATACTTATTACTTATAAAGTAATGAAACTGGGTTAGAAACCTAATATATAAATAAAAAATAAATTTAATAGTGTACACTGAGAGGGAAGTGGTTTAGAAGGATATGATGCTAGTGAATAAGTAGCATATTTAGAGGGATGAGTTATAATTTTCTGAAAGAATTATCTAAATAGCAAAAATGTCTTAGGTTTTTATCCTGATAAAATAATAAAATAAGGAATTTTAATAAATTTGGGAATTATGGCAGTTATTTTTCTGTAATTGTAACTGTAATTATAGATCAAATTAATGTTCACTTCTGTAGAGAAATATTGGATTAGATTAGTTTAACATTAAGTACACATAATAACTCATTACAATACAAATAATGCATATATCTGGTAATTACTTAATAAAAGGTTGGAGGGGATGCAAACAGAAGAGTACATTTCTTCATATATAGTGGACCAACGAAAAATTTGCATCATTTTGGTAGGGAATTAATGGATCTATACTAAAACAAAAAGTACAATATGTCCCTGAGTTGGGGGTTATTGCATATATTTGAGGGAGAGAATGCTAAGCTGATTAATAAACAACTTGCTATATTTTGACTCTTATCCATCAAATCTATAATAAGTCAACAATGGAAACTTTTAGGCTGCTTAAAATTTAAAAATTGCATTCAGAGGTACACTATAGCAAGGGTGTAGATCTGGCCCACGAGGCCACCCTGGAAACAGTGAAGAACTGGCCCATGGTGCCTCTGCCAGTGAAAATGGAGCTCCGGAAGACTGTGTGTGGCCCTCCTGAGCTCTGTTTTCATTGGCAGAGGGTTGCAGGAGGCTGTCGCAACCATAAACGGAGCTTAGGAGCCCGTTTTCACTGGCAGAGTGCTTGGGCTACTACAGGTGTCTCCGACACAAGTGATGTCGAGCTGGGCATTCTCACCCTAGCCACACCCACCCCAGCCCCCACAACCATGTCAAACACAACCCTGTTTATCAATCCTGATAAACAGAAAGGAAGATATAACCAAGTGTATTAAATTATTATCATTAATGCCTTTTGTTTAAACAGTTTTCTGCTTAAACTAATGTGGTTAAAGATATAAGATAAGCTAGGACGAAGTCAGTGTTTTTTCTCAACAATCTGTTGGGATCCTGGATGTGCACCTTCTCTGTTGCAGCAACTGCTTTCTAGAACGAAGTTCCCCAGAGATCTAGAAGGCCATGTGTTGGTGCTCAGAAGGCCTTTGAAGACCTGACTTTTCATCCAGGCCTTTGGCAAGGGTGAACGAAGCCCCCTTGGATAGGTTTGTTTCTTTTCATTCCAGTCTGGCTTTTTTCTTAACCTTGCCTTCTTTACATTTCAGATGATGACTTCCTGGTGTCCAAATCATCATCTATATCACTAGAAGAAATGAAAGTTATAGTATCTAGTAGTAGAATTTCATTTGATTAGCTCTTTAATTAGGCGGGCCAGTTTGGGATAGTAGAAACTAGGAGACATTGAATTCTAGTCCTGCCTTAGGCACAAAGTCATCTGGGCCGTCAAGATCCTCTGTCCTAGAAAATAACAGGGGCAAGCCAACCAAAAATGTTGCCAAAAAAGCTGCCTGCACTTGTCCAGGCAGTTGCAAGAATCAAAACTGTCTCAAAATCATAGTGGGGGGGGGAAAGAATAACAAAGGTTGTAGCTCAGACATCAAACCTGTCAATTCACATTCTGGATAAATTAACTTCAAAATTCATATTATAGTCCTATGCAATTTTATGAAGCCATAAGTAATTTAGAATTGAGTGACACTTATTCTTCTGCAAATATATTTCAGAGTGCAGCCTTACAATTATTAAATAGTTATAACCTCTGAATGTGACAAAATAATGGAAAATGACTCTTTTCTGCTTTTAAATAGAAAGAATTTAATTTATAATCCTTGGTTAGTCATAAAACTGGGCGACAGTCAACTGCTTGGCCCAATCAACACTGCAGGATTTCTCAGAGGTTATAAAAGGAAGGTGCAGTGTATAAAACTCCTTAGAGTAGGAGCAGAAAATACATGTAATAATTATAAATATAATTCACTGGATATATTTTTAAATTCTTCCCTGATGCTCATATTTTTCATATTAATTTTTAGATTCACAAAGCATACAAAATTATCTATTTCACCAAATCCCTACTGGATTACACTCTTTGTATAAAATTTGATACCCAGTTTTATCAGAAATATTGAACGCAAAGATGCTAGATTTATAAAATGTAAATGAATGAGATTTAGTAGTTATTCTCTGTTGAATCATGTGCTTAATTCCCATTGATGTTAAGAGAAGTTATGCAAAATATCAAGTCAAGATACTTCCCTTAAGGTCAGCTTGTGAAAAGAATGCTAATTTGATGTATTTACAAGCATCAGAAATTTGAATAATTTATAAGTATAAATTCTAACTAAAAATGCTGTCTAAGCAGGACTGTCTGTATCCAATTCTCATTCTATGACATTCAGCAGGGTGGGCTTGCTTTCAGGATACTTCTCTGAAATAATGTCGCCTAATAGGATCTTTCTTCCTATTCTCATCCAAGATTTGGATGGCTCCAATTCTGTTATCTTTGTATAAGGCTTTGAAAACCTGATTTATCTCCTGGGTGCTGGGCTAGATTGTTGGATGAGCCCATCCTCAAATGACTTTGGGACTGGAATATATGGTGGCTTGACCTATGTGTTGTGTTTTAGGTATTTTTTTGTTGGTCCTTTTTGTTTTTATGTTTTTAACCTGATTTAAGCTACCCAGAATCACTACTTGCAAGATGAATGGTCACATAAATAATATAAATAAATACAGCTTTTTTTCCTAACATGTCAATCTGAATTAGAAAGAACCACATTGCAATGACTGTGTTTGTATCACTATACATACTGCTATAAGACTTGGCATTTTGACAGAAGCTAATCAAGAACCCAAAATACTGCTGGAAATATAAAGCCAAATCCTTACTTAGGAAAATTATAGTAAATGCCTCAGAAAAGTTATTATAGAAGATTTGTTCTAATCACTGTACTTCCAAAGGCTGTGTAGGTTTGAATGCTGACTATAGAAAAGACACAATTGAAAATCAATTTGTTAATTGGAAGAACAAGCCAATTCATAGTCAATACTTGAAGAATATAGAAATAAAAGTTTATTTAAAAACCCACATGGAGTTAGTTGAAGTCAGGAGTGTTAAAGAAAGAAGCAATTTATCAGATGTGAACATTCTAACTTTATAGAAAAATTCCCATTTTGCTTGGAATAGCCAATATCCTTAATAATTCTTAGGTCTTGGTTAGAACTTGAAATATTAAGCTTGCACTAGTCTGCAAATCTAACTGCAAATTATTCATAAAAATAATTTAACAAAAATGTATGTTGCCCAACCCTTAATGGCTCTTGTCAGCTCACAAACAATAAATCACATCATTAAATAGTAAAAATAAAGGATGGTTAGTGTGTTGAGGCAAGAGTTCTCACTCTTTCTTGCCAAAGTCCTTCACAGGTCTTCTAAACATCTGGCCATCTGGATCTTGGGATAGTGGGAAGTTGACCTCTTTGGGGTAGGTTTCTTGCAATATAAAGATCTCACTGAGTTAAATTTGACTTCTAGTGACTATATTACCATCTCCATGTAGTTTTCTTTACAAACATAAAGAAGTATTCAAACTTTGCCTTTTCCTAGGTTTTAGTTCTTCCTTTCTTTTCTTTCTTTCCAACTTCCCAGTCAAATATATAGCCCTGTAATAATTTTACTGAAAAGAGCATTTTGAAAGGCTCAATTTGTTGTGCAAAGGATAAAAGCTCCATACAGTAACATCAATTATTTCCTGCAACTACTAAATGCTGGGGAATCCATCTCCTTAGAAAACTTAATTTTCTTTAAAATCAATATAGTCCACTAATTTCAGAATGATGCTGTTTTATATCCAAGTTAATAAATGTGCAGCAATTTGTCCATGGCAAGATTCTGCAGATTATACCAACAATGCTATCTTTTTTCAATAATATTTCATAAGATTACTTAAGGTGAAAACTTATGGATAACAATAAATACTTCATGACTATCCATTTAATGACATTCTATATGCGCATATAATTTATAGAAATTCAATAAAATACACTAACATAGTAAGTAGAATAATTTTCATTAATTATTATAAAAGCATTATTTTCTTGTTTTATTCTCAATTATTATGAAAATAAGTAGTCATGTAAGGCTGTGCCATTCAGCAATTCATATTACTTGTTTCAAGGTGTTCTTCAAAACAGAAGCTGATTGCCCAGTAGAACAAATTGTTCCTGATAGGCAGCTCCGTAGTACGTTGTACAGAATATCAAGAGCTGCTAAATCAAATGGGAGTAAAGCATATCTTTATGAAAAGATTTGCTAATAAGGAAACAAATGCTCCGGAGTGTTGCCGTAATATCTTCAATGAACTGTAAAATAGCACAAGTGAGGAAAAAAATTCCCAAGACCTTGAAATGCACCAAATTTATATCTGATTATATGGCTTCTAATTTATGCACCATTGTAGGCTGATTCTTTTTTATTTTTATTTCTCTTTTGTTTTGTTTTGTTTTGTTTTTGTCCATTTGAGTCTGTCTTGACTCCTGGTAATTGCCTGGACAAATCCCTGCAGTTTTCTTGGCAAAATTTCAGAAGTGGTTTGCCATTGCCTCCTTCCTGGCTGAAGTCGAGTGACTGGCCCAAGGTTACCCAGCTGGCTCTGTACCTTAAGTGGGACTAGAATTCATGGTCTTTAACTAATTTATACAGTTGTTATCATTTATAATATATGCAGCTAATGTATACAGATATCTCACATGATCTATAACCATTTTATTTTCCACTGATTTCTGATGGCCAGACTCAAATAATCAGATCTGTATCATAACATGATTTTCACAATCTCTTATTGTGTGGAGAAGGGCCATGACACCATCCTTCTTCATCCTCCTTGGAGAGGCCAAGATCCAACTTACTTCAGCATTTGCTCCTCAGAGTAGCCATCCAGATGCCTCTGAGTTGTTTGCAAGTAGGAAACAGTGACGTGCTACTGTCCCATTTTTACTGCCCAGCAAGCGGTATTTGGAGCCTACTGTATTTGGATTCTTGAAGACTGAATCTTGAAGACCAATAGCTTTTAGGTTTAGGTTTAGGTTTAGGTTTGTTTGGATTTATATACCGCCCTTCTCTCAAAGTACTCAGGGCAGTGAACAGCCAAAGATAAAACACATACAGTATAAAATTTAAAAACAATTTAAAACATATTAAACAAATTTGGCCCATACTAATTAAAACAACCCTTTTTAAAAAATAAATTAAAATTAAATTAAAAAGAGTTAGGCCAGCCCAGCTTGTTGAAATAAAAAAGTCTTGAGGGCACGGCGGAAAGTGCGTAAATCCAGGATCCTCCGTATCTCCGGGGGGAGCTCGTTCCAAAGGGCAGGTGCCCCCACAGAGAAGGCTCTCCCCCTGGGGGCCACCAGTTGACACTGTTTGAGTGACGGAACCCTTAGGAGCCCTTCTCTGTGGGAGCGTACTGCCCGGTGAGAGGCTACCGTTGGCAGAAGGCGGTCTTGTAGGTACCCAGGTCCTAAACCATGGAGCGCTCTAAAGGTGGTAACCAATACCTTGAAACGCACCTGGAAGACCACCAGGAGCCAGTGCAGCTCACGCAGGAGAGGTGTTACATGGGAGCGCCATGTCACCCCCATAACCACCCGCGCGGCCGCATTCTGGACAAGCTTTAATAGACTTGTCCTCCATTCAGTCTCTTTTAAAGCCATCTATGCTAGTGGCCATTGCATGTCACAAGGTAATGAATTCCA
The DNA here is from genome assembly GCF_029215685.1 of Pituophis catenifer annectens. Classification (NCBI taxonomy): domain Eukaryota; kingdom Metazoa; phylum Chordata; class Lepidosauria; order Squamata; family Colubridae; genus Pituophis; species Pituophis catenifer. The sequence continues at coordinate 229,671,018 of NW_027256882.1, read as the reverse complement.
TAGATTAATTAAGCATTGTGTGGAAAAAGTACTTATTTCTGTCTGTTTTAAATCTTTTATCCTTCCATCAGCATCACACCCTTCTCATTCTTGCCTTTACATTATTTGTACAAAATATCTCAGCTTTAGCTTCATAATTATTATTTCCGATGAGCTGTTTGGTTTTATTCATGCAATATGGAATGATTTATAGCCCAAAATATTCTCAGCAATTTTAAATGTTACCACAATTAAAAGGCAAACCTTTTTCTTCACTAGTCTTCCTGATGATCCAACATTCATAGACACATGTTATAACTGGGAAAACTATGTCCTTAACAATGCTAGAAAGTTTTGTGGTCAGGGCTAGTCTCTGTATATTAATATTTCATCTGCATTTTTAATACATTTTCTCCCAAGGAGCATATGTCACTTTTTTTGTAACTACAACCACCATCTCTGTAAAAGTTTGAGTCTCTTTCTGCCTAGATTTTCCACGTTCTTTTTTTCACCTCTAATTAAAGATTACTTACATTTTTTTCTTAATTAATCACTTAGCAAGCCATAAAAAGACAAATTATCTGATAGTTGCTAAGTTTACTCAAGAGCTTTTCATAAAGTTTTTGGCAAAGTTTTTTTTAAAATCAAAGTAGATTTCCTTTCTGCAAAGCTTGTTCTGCAATGTGTGTGTGTGTGTTTTAAATAATTTAATTTAAACAATTTAAGTAATTAAATTTTGCTTTAACTGTTCTAATTCCACCACAGAGGAATTCAATAGGCTTAGAATCTCTTTTACAACTTCCATAGTCAAAACAGATGCAAAGAAGTCATTGAGTTCTTCGCAATTTCTGTATCTTGATTAAGGATTTCCTTCTTTCCTTCCATTCTCTATTTTCCTAATTAGTTTTGCGCTACATGTGACAAGGTTCTACCCATTATGCACTTTTCATTTTTGAAATGGTCAGGCAAAAATTCAGAATAATTCTGGGGAAGAATATTCCATTTGCTAATACAGTTTTCTCATGGATGAACTATCTTCAGATACAATTAAGAAAAAAATAGATGTAGTTGGGAACCAACGTTCTAAGTTATTATAATGACTCTGTTTTGGCCTAACTGAACCTAATGTAGAATAATAAAAATATCTGGCTTCAGATTCCTTTTACAGGTTACAGCCCTTGAATAGGCTGTCTGACATCTGGAAAGTCATTAACATACCGTTCAAATAATGGCCAATTTAATGAAAATGTACTAAGGTAAGCAGAAATAGAAACAGTATACAGATGGTTTGTTATAGAGAAATGATAAGCTGCCTAAATTTTATTGCCCCATCAATCAATTTTCACAATGCATTTTAACATGTAAAATGTTTTCATGACAAAGTAATAGTATACCCCAGGTATTTGTGCTGTTTGTTAAATTTAATGTATAATTCAAATTTGCTGGTGAAAATTATCTTAGTACATATTTCATTAAGTATGTTATGCAATGTTATTTCAGATCTTATAATCAACTACTTGATTATACGATCTGAAAGACAAGTACAAGACAACTACTTAAAACTTAAAATCTTCTGGTAATTACTCAAACCTTGAAGAAACTTGATATTAGGAGACCCCAGGGTACTTTACTTTTACCCAAAATCCTGGGATTCCGAATTATTTAGCTGTAATCTCCAAATATCACAACTGTATATCAGCTAAGTTACAATTTTTCAACCTTATTATTTCTTACATTCCTATAATCAGTTATCATTTTGCCATCTCATCCGCCACTTCAGTCAGCATACTGTATGTGTTAAAATCAAAGAACTGTAAGTTGGTCCCTCTAACTTGTGCTTATTGTAAAACAGTAAACTTAGTTTTTTAGAGTTAGGCCAGGATACAATGATCTTTGTCCTACATTTAGCATGAAGCCAGCTGAGTGACCTTGGGTCATTCACTTTATCATACCCTATGAAGGAGACAGTGGCAAACCACTTCTCAAAAACCTCACCACCAAAACTGTACGCACTGATCCAGGTAGTCTCTGAGGAATGGACATGATTGAACAGAAGAGAAAAAAAGTCATCTAATGTTACTTATGCTTTTGAGAGCTAAAGTAAAGCAAGCACAAAATTCATACAAACACATGCTTATATATATATAGTAAACAGGCACCCCTTGGCCTGGAATATAAAAAGTGGAATCTTAAAATGATATTCAAACTAGGGGTTCCCTTCCAAGCTAAACCCTTTTACTAGGCAATTATCCTAAGCTAAATTGAATGCTGTAGTGAAGGAGAAAAAAAATGATATATTGCCTTGTTGGCTCATTGGAGTCTAGGATCTTGGCTTACTAGCAAGCATTAAAGATTTTGGGCAGTAATCCGAGTACTCTATGCCAATTTGAATTATGTTTAGTAATGAACCTAAACAACAGTTGCCTTTCAAAACCCTTGATACTGCTAAAAGTCAACTTTAGGAATATAGATACTTCCAGTGGTCAGAAAGAATGGCACTCTAAATACATTTGGTTGTTAAATGGAACAACTCTCTAGTGACCAGATAGCAAGAGTATTTCCACTTTATGCATGTTTGCTAAGAAGCAAATCTTAGTGATTTTTGCAGGTCTACTTCAAAGCAATGCACAGCAATTACACAGAAGATCTCATTAAATGTTTTTTAAAAAATCCAGCTGTGGATGAGAAATGGGAATGTATGTTCTGTTTTGACCTGGGTCACCCCGTGCTGACCTGGAAATTATATTAAATGAAACTGTAGCTGCGTTATTTCCATTTCTCCTTCTCCAAATTATCTTTTTTTCTTAAAGAAATATCTCTGTAACAATTCTTTTATGGCCACTCAGAATTTCTCAATTTTACAAGGTTTTTTTTCTACCTAGTCAATGTTGAACATCATCTGGTACCTGAATGGTACTGAGAATGCTTTTTGGCCTGATTTTTCTTCTTTATCTTTTAATGTATAATATATTTAAATGCAAATATTATCTTGGGACAATTTTCAGCCTTAGGAAATAAGTCGCCAATTTGCTAAGTTAATATCTGACACTGGAAGAAGTAAGGCTGTAAGCATTATTATAATTAACTTTAGGAAAAATATTCAAAGCAAAGTCATTGTATCACTGAATTCATTATTAAGCAGAATGGTGGAATATAATTTGTACAGCTAAATTGTTCACCTCCAATGCCATTATTAGTCAATTAAAAGAAGCACCTTATTATCTGTTTTCTTGGAGATTTGTTAGAAGGATTAAACAGTATTGGAAACAACAATAACAACAGAAAAAAGTAAAAAAATAAAAACATATAGTTTATACAAATCTATATATGTATAAAAAGTTTTACAGAATGATTTCATTTACTCAATGGTTTCAACCATATTTCATTTAACTATCCATCCATAACCAGATGTAAATAATTATTCCAATAAGTTGTAAGTGACATCAGGCCTTCTATCCCTGGAGTATCCAGGACCATAATTTTATTTTTCCAGTGTTGAAGGTTGAGTCTCTTAAGAAAAAAACCAGGGGGGGGGCATGGAGAATCAATTTTCATTGCCCATAGATCAATTCCATATAAAATAGGTGTAGCGAAGAGTATGGATATAAAAAAAATATGCTGTCTCAAAATTATTGTTACAGGTTTCAAGAGTGTAACAATTTTAGGCTTTCTCAAAAACTTGTTTTAATGAAGTGTTATTTTTATTGCATCTTTAACAGCCTAATGTACTTCTTTTCAAATGTACCCAATAAATCTGAAGGATTATTTTTCTGCTAGATTAGACAAAGTCTAAGAACTATTGAAATTATTGATACAGACATTGAGGCAGTTTCCTATAGTTCAGACAAAATGAAGATCTCCAATTCCTTTTTTATTCAGGTTTTAAAATTTGCGTATTAGATAAATTGATTGGTAATGCATTTCTACAGACTTTCTTTCATAAAATTTGGTGATCAGTTCTAGTAGGTGTTATGGTGTCAATACAAGTCACAGATACTGCCAATTGGTAGCAACAGGCAAACAATATTTATCTCAATATGCACTGAGTTTATGATGTTTTTTCTTCACAAATATGGATATTCTACATAAAATATGAAATATTCTGGCTTAATGACTCATTTATTAATAGCCAAAGAAACCTCTTTATATATCTTATTTATATTTAATGTAATTATTTGAGAAATATCACATGGAGTCAGAGTACCTAAATAGTTAATGAATAAAGTGCATAAAAATTGTGTATTGTATTAATAAACAAATATTTATATAATGCATTAATTCTGATTCAGTCCATTAACAGAGTATCCTGTAGAAGTATCCTTCTGCAAGTCAGCCAAGTTTCCAAACTGGAAACAAAGTACAAAGCCCAGGAAAAAAAAGAAATCTAATCACAATAAAGATATTATTATTTGGATCCATTTTATAAATCATAAACTGAAATTTAGTATGCCAAAGTATGCCTTTGTACATATCTAGTATAAATAGCACTTTCTGTTATGTGTGTATGTTGTATGTACATATGAGATGTGTTGGAGTTTGTTTTACAGCAGTATACTAGAAAGATTTGAATAATACTCTACACTTGACTTGTGAAAAACACCAAAATATATGAAGTGGCTGCCATGCTTCACTGAATAAAGTAAGACATGTTGTTTCTCAGGTTCCAGCAAAGGATAAACACACACTGACAAACATCACAGCCATGATAAGCTACAGAAATATATGTTACCATTTTTTATTTCTTTAGAAACCTCATTGAAAGCCATAGGATTTAATTCTAAGCAAGCAGGGTAAAATTTGGGCGTCGGGGCTGCATCTGGCAATCGGAAGTTTCCAGTACCCATAACTCTTAATTACAAGGAAGGAATCGTGCATCACAACACAGTAAACAACGTTTTTCGTGGACCTTTCCGGCTCCAGATATAGCTCGCTCCTTGTTCCCACACATCAGACATCCGTTGGGGCTCTGCAGTGCTGCTGGGAGGCGAGCGAGCGGACCGAAGGGAGAGAGGTTTCTTCCCTCTGCCGCAGATCTCCGCATCTTGTCTTTCGCCTCACTTTTGGGCGCTGTCCATGGTTGCAGCAATTGTCCGCGTGACGTCAGCCCGCCCGAGCGTCTCTGCCATTGGTGGAAGAGCTCGGCCGGCCTGTGGAATCATGTAAACTCTTCCCACCCACCCCTCGCCCCCTCCCATGCCCGGGGACCCGAATCCACTTTGTTGCCTAAATAGGCAGAGGAGTCCACCGGCAGCGCCGATCTGTGGGGAGACGTATAGCAGCCGCGCGGCGGAAGAGGCAGAAGCCAAGGCAGCGGGACAGTCGATGCTAGGGAGGCAAGGAGCCGCCCTACAGAAGCAGTGCGGAGCTCTGGCATGGGACTTTGCCCTGGCTGAACAGAACCCGCAGGCCAAGCAAACACCATGGAAGACTTTTTGCAACGCACCAAAACAAAGCTGGTAAGTTCTGCAGAAAAAGAGGGTATCTTGGAAAGACTTCTTCTTTTTTTTTTTTTTACCATGCCAGCTTGTTTTGCTACACTTTTCTGCACATTTTTAAAAAAGTTTTGGAAGACATCCAGATGAGCTTGTATGAATCAGCGTTTTGAATAATAATATGAAATAGCTAACAATGACACCAGAATGTCGTAGGTTGCAACTCATTGTTATTAATGGAATCCATTACTTCTCAAGTGTCTAGACCATTTTTTTAAAAAAACACACAACAAATAGCTGAATTGTCACCCACTCATTTGAAGAACTTGGTCTGTAGTTAGAAGGGATCCCAAAGAGCTTGCAAGCTTCTCTGTCTACATCTTAGTCAACCACAGGAATGATATCTTATGGTTTGTAAAACAATTCAATCCATGTTTATTCAGAAAAGAGTTCCACTGTACTAAGTTAAGTATACTCTTGGGAAAATGTGTCCAGGATAATCTGTTCAATACTCTACAACTGTGTTTGGAACCCTTTTTGATTCTGTGGGTTAAAATTATGGAAGTAAACAATACGTGAAAAGGTGGAAGTTCAATCAATGTCATATTATGAAAGCATCAGAATACCAAAACAAATTCACCACCATTGAGATCACTTTAACTTAAAATAACTGTTGATATGAACCAAATGTAATTTTGGCACAATCAAGCTGTGCAAATCAGTATCTGGTTCTGTAATATTTCTAAGGAAAGTTCAGTTGAGAATACAAGGGCTACAAGGGCAGAAGCCACGAGCTGCTTCATTTTAGAATGTCATCTAACATTTTTTTTTTTAATTTGATTTATATGCCGCCCTTCTCCGAAGACTCAGGGCGGCTTACAATGTGCTCAGCAATTTAAAGTTATGTTTAAAACTTTTTTAGCATATGGTCATTAATCAAAATTCATTCCACTTGAAATAAAATTACTCTTAGACTATATTCAAATGAATTAAAATAAATATCTCCAAATAACACCATAAGCAATATTATATTTATCTTCAATAATATGCATTCCAAATGTAGTTAGATGGCATAATACGCCAGCTCCAGACTTATGTGTTTTTTTTACCAAACATTTTATTTTTGTATTTTTAAATATCTTTAAACAGATATCAGTTATTTGAAAAAGTTCTAGATAGGATTTCTTAATAGAATAATATTCACAGTGACTAATGTTATACCTCTTTTTTTAAACCTCAGCTTTTGCTTAAGTTTTCTTCAAAACAAAATAGAGCAAAAGCTGATGACGAAGCACAGAAAGCATGAATAATTGAGGACTTCCTTTTAACTCTAGAACCAGAACACAAGCACTCAAAGTATAAAATTAACATTATCCCACTGTAGCAGAAATTGAACATTAAGAATGTTGAATTCCATTTTTAAAGTTCTCTTAAGATCTTATCTTGCTAATTTCCCCTATGCTAAACACCAGGACTTCCCATGCTAGCCTTAGATGAGAATTGGAAGGTGGCACAGATCAGCACATCTGATGACTTAGTTATATTAGTAGAAGTAGCCTGAATGGGAAATTTTAGGGCTTTCCTTGACTTACCATGTGTATCTATGCTTGCTGTACCACTTTGTGCATAGCTGAAATATTTTATCATTTTTCAAACATGGCTAATATGTATTATAAGCTTCTCTTTGGGATTGCTAACAACGGCGAATATAAAATACAACTACTATAGATTCTTAAGTACCGGTAAGCAAATTGTGCTAAAGGACAAATTCCAGATGAGTTTCTGAATTTGTTTGTTCAGCAAGAAGTCAAAAAGTGCAATGGAATTACAGAAGAGCATATATTGATTGAAGCAAAAGCTTTCATAATTAATGGCTTACTTTGTAAGATACAGTAAGGTTTTTTTTTTTTTTTTTACAATCTAAAGGTAAAGATGCCCTTGAATTAAACTCAACTCTTAGTGACTGACTTGTGGCAACAGGACCTAATTGTTTGCAGCTGCCTTTTTTAATGTTTTAAAAGTTCTTACTTTGGTTTACAATGCTAGAAGTAATGTCTTATTTGATACTAACCAGGCCATTGCCTGCTTATCTTCAGGGCCCAGGTATTCAGTCAGCCAGGGAATCCACTGTATATATTATAATTACAAATATTAATAGAATGAATAAAACCTAAAAGTAGCCAAATAAAATCAGGCTTTGATTATTCAAAGTATGAATGAAGAGTATAGACATCTCCTAATGTCAAACAGAAAAACAATATAGTACCAAATGAATTTGCCTGCGGTAAGAATTTTACAGAGGGAAGAAACAACTGTGGAAAAATTATTTGCTACTTGGTGAGAAAATTCAAATTGGCAATTTTTAATGCATATGTAAATAATCTTTTATAGCATGGATTAGCAATATTTTTGATGCCAGGAACCAATGAACAACATTACATTTTATATAAATTTTATATAAGTTTTGTTACCAAAAATTGGTATGCCACACAATTTCACTGACTCTAAGTAGCTTACGTTGATAAAACAAGAAAGAGCCACCTGATATTCAACGAGACTACTGATTACTTTGTATGTGGGCATGTTAACCAAATGAATCTATAAATAAATGATAGCCAATATTATAAAAGACAAAGAGCCGGTGATTAAATCTTGTGAGATTTAGTGTGCTTGAGAGATTTGGACCATATAAAAAACATTGGGAATCATGTCACCAATACTATCTGTAATATTATGGTCTGTACAGGTACTCTTTGAGATATGACCATAATGAAGCCTGCCAATTATGGTTGCATTTTGCATTGCTCATTAGGTGAAGCATCTAAATACCCCGCCCATCCCTGCTGCCCCAATAATTTGTTAAATGAACATGTGGGCTGTTAAGCAGAGCATGGGGTGTCTCAGGATGCGGGAGGCCCTTAGAGGCCTAGCACAGGCCCAGGCCTGTTTGCCCTGGCCTGCCCAAGGTCTCCTCCACCTCCTAAGATGCCCTATGCTCTGCTTCCCACCCCTTGATACTCTGAGTCCTTAGGCCTGATTCCTACCTCATCAGGCCAAACATCTACCTACTCACCCTTTGAAGAGCTCCAAGCCTTCCAGAGCATTGAAATGGCTTGTTTCTTCTTATTTTATTGTTTTATTCATTAAATTTATTGGCCTCCCATTTTACCACTGGGTCACTAAGGGTGGCTTACAATATTAAAAAGATAAAATTATATAAAAGCCATACAAAATATGAACAAAGTACAACAAAAATATAATTGTTAAAAGATGGGGATGGAGGGAGTAGGATGAGCGGAGGGGGAGGGAAGAGGTGGAATCTGTTATTAATCTGTCAGTCATCCCCAATGTAATTAGATCCCCAAGCCAACTGGCAGAGCCATGTCTTTAAACTTTTGAGGAAGGTCAGGATGGTTGCAGCCAACTTCACTCTGGTAGGGCAATATGTTCTAAAGGGCAGGAGCAAAATTCTGCCTGACCCCACCCACGGAATACCCTGGCCAATGGGCCCACAGCAGACCTCCCCTGCTGGCTTGAGTAAAGCAGGCCAATTCCATTAGGATGAGATGGGCCCTCAAATTACCTGGACCCATGCCATGAATGGCTTTATTTTTTTAAAAAAATATTTTTTTAATTTTTTGAATATACATCAATATCAATATATGAACAGTGAGACATCTCGGTATCATTCATTTGAATACAGGTAGTAATGATAGTATTAATATTATTTGTTATTTAAATCATACTTATGTAATTGTAATAATATTCTTATACATATTTGTATTAAAATATAAGCCTTCATTATTTAATAGTTCAACATTTTAGTCCCCCATTCTAATAACAATAACAGTATCATTAGAACATACATAGTATCACCGTCTTTCAACCTCTTATCTTTGTGTCTAGCTATTACTTTTAATATATTATATAAAAATGTGCATAATAATATTCCCCCTATTTCTTGTGTCTGTCTCTGTATTAGCTCCTAGTAAAACCCATCTTGATTTAAAAAACATTTCCTCTATCCATCATCTTTTGCCTGTTTTAATATTTCTATTCTTATTCATTTTTTAACTTGCCTCCCAAATTCCTCCCTTAGATCTTCATCTATGTCTACCTCTTTCCTGGTTAGCTTAGATATTTCTTCCATCTCTACTAACTTTCGCTGCCAAGCCTCCAGAGGATCTGCCCAACTCTCCATTTTCTTTTCAAAGATATCTTTCTGTTTATCCCATATCATTTTTTGGTCTTTTAGCATATATTTTCCCTGAATTGCTTTGTAAGTTTTTATTACCTTTTCCATTTTATCCTCTTGTTTTGTTTGTTTATTTAGTTCTGCCTTTTTCCCTCGTATCTCCATTGTCTCCTCTATTTTCTGGGCTGTTTATCATTACTCATTAACCCTTGTGGAGCACTTTCTAACTTTCCATTTATGTTATTCATTAAATCCATTATCTCCCTGTGATTTCTTGTCTTAGTATCATGAATGCTTTGAAACATCATCACAAATTTTTTGCAACCATCTTATTTCTCCCTGCTGAAACATCTTGCCTTCTTTTTTGATAAGTCCAAATATCTCTCAGTAATCTGTCAATGTTCTATCACTGCCTCAGAGTCTCAATTATTTTTGCCCTCAGAAAGTCAGTCTGGAAACCATTTACTCAGTCCTGATGTTGTTCCTCTGGAAATACAGTAATATGGTTCTTTATGTCCCACAGTTAGTCAATTTAGCTCTTTTTAGGTAATCCAGGAAAATTTCCAAATGTCTCCTTAAGTCCCCACTATAAATTCAATCATAACTCCTGATATTTAAAAGCCACTTTACTTAGATGTCTTCCATATTTTCAGTGTTAGAGCTCCAGTAGTCATGGAATAGATAAGTATAAAGCAATAGATAGCACAGCAGTTCTCCAGATGTTATTTCCACTTTCTCCCTTGTCTTATCAGTATTTTGCTTTTGTTGAGATGTAATGTATTCCATTAACCAGTAGATGGCACCTTCTGTTTAACTTCAACATTGCATAGATTCTAACAAGTTCCATTTGCATTTATTCAAAAATATAATAAAAATTCTGACAAGTAATTCTAGCATTTTAAAATGCCTTATTGCCAATAAAGTTTTATGCTTTCTTCTTAATATCCTTTTCTTTTCTTTCGGGTCTATGATTTTTCTCCACTGGGTCACCTCACCCAGTTCCAGTCACTGTTCACACACTGCTCCAGCACAGCCTTTATTTCTTTCGATGCTCCAGCTTCACAGCAACCATAATGGCTGCCTCTCCTCATCGTCAGATGAGAGGGAATTAGCCCTGGATCAAGCAGGAACCGCTGCTCTCCACAATCTGCAGGGTGCCCCTCCACACTTTGTCACCCCTACAGGGTGACTTTAGCCCCTTATGGGGCCCTCCAACAAAGGAATTTGGCACGAATTTGTGGAATCCCACTTTTTGCATCCGATAGCACCACAACATCAACTGGAAGTCTGGTGAATGGCTTTAAAGGTTATTGCCAACACCTTGAATTGCACCCAGTGGCAAACCGACAGTCAGTGCACTCACAGAGCAGTGATGTGACATGGGCCACTCTTGGGACTCCAAAAACTTCCCATTTCACTGCACTTTGCACCACCTATAGTTTCCAAATGCTTTTCGAGAGTAGTCCCATGTAGAGTGTGTTGCAATAGTCCAAACACAAGTTGAATAGGGCTTGAATGCCCAAGCACAGGGAGTCTTGATCCAGGAGAGGCCACAACTGGTGCTCAATCTGAAGTTGTGCAAAGGCTCTCCTAGCCACAACTGCCACCTGGTCTTGGATTCATTGAGAAGAATTCCCAAGAAGCAGACTGTATCTGTCTAGGGTAGTGCTACCCCATCCAGAACTAAAGATGTCAAAATCCCACATCTTGGGATTCCATACACCCAAAGCCATTTGGTCTTGCTAAGATTAAGTCGAAGCCTGTTTTTCCCTCATCCAGGGCCCCACAGTCTCCAGGAATCATGAGAGGCAGTAATAACATCACTCAGATCATCAGGGTAGAAATACAGAGTTGAGTATCATCATATATCAGCATATTGAAGATATCTCAACCTGTGGTGATGGATCTCACCCAGTGGCTTTGCATAGCTTTAGGGTGTGTTTTCAGAACTGGCCACCACTATGCCCCACCCACAAACAGTGGCCACATTTGAATCATTGTCTCATAGCCCAGAGATAAACTGCTTAGTTTTGCTGTCTTAACAAGATTTCTACAGCACTGCAGAATATTTTTTTGGAATTAAAAGTTTTTCTTCAGCACTGTGCAGACCTTGTTAAGGCATAAAAATGAAACAGTTCATTTGTTGGCCATCATTTTTGTTCCACCCTCAAGGAGGTAGGACAAAATGACGGATGTATTCTGGTTGCCACTGTGTGGCCCAGGGACATGTTCCTAACATGAGGTCCAGAGAGCTTCAGAAGGTAAATGTGATGGGTATGTGGGGAGCAGGCCCAAGCACTATGGGGTCCCAGCATAGGATAGGGAAGAGGTGCAGGGTGGCTCCAGCATCCCTGTGGTTGGTTATAAGGGTAATTGACCACAAGGGTGCTGTAGCCTTTGTAACTTTAAAGCAGAATTGAATGTAATTTTGGGTTGTCTGATGTAACTTTGAACGTTTGTTAAGAGGACCATCATAGCTCAAGGACTACATAAAAGAAATATTGATCCAGCCAGTTAAAACACAGAAGTAACACCTATATTTGGAACCCAAGATATTTAAGAATCATTATACGAGACTGCCTTCTGCCAGCAACAACCTCCCACCGGCCAATACGCTCCCACAGAAAGGGGCTCCTCAGGGTGCCGTCGGCCAAACAATGCCAACTGGCAACACCCAGGGGGAGAGCCTTCTCTGTGGGGGCACCAGCCCTTTGGAATGAGCTGCCCCTAGAGCTTCGTCTTAGCCCCGACCTGCGCACTTTTTGCGGTGCCCTTAAGACAGTTCTGTTTCAGCAAGCCGGACTGGCCTAATATGAATTTTAAATGGGTGTATGTGTGTTTTAAATTGATGGCAAAATTTTATATATTTGATTTTAATTGGTTTTAAATTTTATAAATTCATGTGTTTTAATATGTCTGTACACCGCCCTGAGTCCCTCGGGAGAAGGGCAGTATAGAAATTTAATAAAACTAAAACTAAAACTAAATTATTATGCAACTTTTTCTAGTGGATCCTGTTGATGTTTTCATCCAAGGCAGAATGCCATTATGCGGTCAATTTAATAAGGTTAATGAGGTTACAACAACAATCACAGATGAAGAAAGGGAGGGTATATTGGTGAAATATACAGGATATACATTATTCTAAAATAAACAATTTTTCACATATAATAATCTAACTCATGCTATCTAGATAGCAAGCACAAAAATATATTGCCACGTTTAACTGGGCTTAAAAACAAGACCTTTCAGAAACTGGAAGTATGTTATTTTTATCCTCATATTACTAATTGATATAAAATTTTGTTTCTTGGAAATAATCAGATTTCTTGTTGAACATGACTTTTGTATAAAATGCCTAGTATACATATAAAAATTGGACATGTTTATAAGGATATACTTATTAACTCTACTAGTAATCTTGGATTAAAATATGAATATATACATTGAATTATTAATTTAACATGGTACTAGAGATAGGTGGTACAGGCTTGATCCAATATACATTGAATAATACATTATCACATCAGTTCATGTTATGATTTTGTTTGAAATATGCCAGATGTGGGGAAGACAATAGAATTGAAATGAGTCTCTAATGGGGACTGCTATTGGCCAAAAGTGGTATCATTCCAGTATTATAAGTATTTATATATAAAATAGGATAAAGGAGGGTGACTTTGACTACCTCTCATGAATGGAATGTAGCTAGTTATTGCGGCTAAACCTGATATGCAATGAGTGAATTGATTCCATGAAATCAATTCATTCATTGCATATAGTGAATCTAATTGATGTTTCCTTTATTCAAAACAGTTTCTGGATATGTAATAAAAGATTGAAAGAATTTCCTTAATTCTGAGTTGCCTGATTCTCTACAGATTCAGTTTCTTAATAAAATACTGGGGATTGGTCAGAAAGAAGAGCAATGATAAAACCCTGAATGAAATATTTCTCTTAATATCATGCTCAGAGTTATATACATAGTGCCTAATTTTATGTTGCATTTATATTTCAAATCAAACTGTCAATTAGAAGGCACAGAGCTTACACAGTAGATTTGTTGCATGCTTCCCTAGCATGTTGAGCACTCTGTAAAACATTTCTTGCCATGAATCTTCAGAAGAAGATGATCCCATTGTAAATGTTCTGCTAATTTGGATACTAAATATTTAATTAAAAATTCCGCAAAATCAGCTTTTTAGCCTTCTATTCTAAGAGACTATTGATCTCTTAGAAGACTTACTGTCTTCTTAGAAACAAAGATTGTTGGTAGCAACTCTGTTCATTTGGCTCATTATCAACTTATTGATAATTAAATGAAAATGTACGCTATATTTTTCAAACTTCTTTTAGTTTAAGATGAATTAAAATGATTCAGTGTTGAATCCATTTATATTTAACTTATAGTGATTCCATGGATGAATGTTTCAAACCAATGGGGTGAGCTTAAAAGTGCCAGATATAATACTCTTAGATTAATAAATTAATGTTAAATTATTAGTACTACAGAACTGACTTATTGAATTGTTCTTAAGAAACCATTCAACTTTGTTTGGTAAACATTGTTCTGAAAAACAGTATATATGATCTCAAGAATGAAGGTAAAATAGTAAAGATGATATTTTAGTTGTATTTTATTATTTCAAGAAATGACATGTTGAAGATAATCATGAAAAAATATTTTCATAAGAGTCCTCAGACAAATCTCTCTCTGTATAAATGATTCAAAAATAACAGCTGTGTTTAAACATTGCTGCCACCTGCACAATTTCAAAACATGCAAGATAAAATGCATATTTTTTGCACTTTGATTGATGAGTAGATTTTAATTAGTAAGCTAACCACTCTGAAGTTATGGTAGCTTCTATTTAACATCCAATTTGTGTAATGATTTAATACTGAATGCCCCCAAAGAGAAAATTTAATGTGCCTTTTATTTTAACCTACTTCTGACTAAAAACCACATTTAGATTAAGGGAATTCCCTTTCCTGAATTGTTCTGTCATATTGTATTTATTTCTATTTAGACTCTCAAAAGTAATTTGCAGAAATATAGCATGTAGCTCATTTTGTCAGAAATTAGTTTTCCTTTGTGAAACAGCTAGGCAAAATATTTAGCTGTTAATTACTGTGATTATAAGATGTTTATTCTCCAAAGCACCTGAAGGCAGGACAAGAAGCAATGGATGGAAACTAATCAAGGGAAGAAGCAACTTAGAATTAAGGAGAAATTTCCTGACAGTGAGAACAATTAATCAGTGGAAAAACTTGCCTTCAGAAGTTTTGAATGCTCCAACACTGGACATTTTTAAGAAGAGATTGGACAACTATTTGTCTGAAATGGTATAGGGTTTCCTGAGCAGGGAGTTGGACTAGAAGACCTCCAAGGTCCCTCCCAAATCTGTTATTCTGTTTAACTTCTTTATAGTGGGAGCAGAAATGACTTGAATAAAGATAATGGCAGAAAATATTAGGGTATTAATACTTTTTTTAATAAAAAAGTGATTCGGAGTCTTACGATATACAAGATCTGTTGAAATCCAAGAATCACATCCTCAGTAACAAAAAAGGCCAGTTTCACTACATAATCTGACAGTTAATTTATTATATATCATGTTATAAAACAGATTACAGTACAGCATAAAGACAAGTGCATGTTAAGTCTTTTGAAATATACCAGTTGTGGTCCAGGGATAAATATAGTGAATTCTCTTACTTTTCAATAATGATTTTCTTGTTGAGATGCAATTAAAGAAGAGGAAAAAGAGTGGTGTTTTTTTTTTCCTGTTTGTTCATTAGATTTATATCACTGGGCTATCCCTTCGGTTAAGTGCCCAACAATCTTATGTTGTTGATTGGTAGAGAGACTGGCATATGAGTCAATGAGTCTCCTTGGCTAATGATGGAATTTAAACTGGTTTTACCAATCTTAGTGCAATACCTTAATTCTCCAGTAACTGAATTTAATCCAGTATTCATAACACAAATAGTTAAAAGTTAAGGACACAATTTAATGGGTGTTTCTCTTGTGCAAGGTCTTGCAAAAAGGAATAAAACCTCTTGCTAATTTGAGTTTGCTCATGAGTTACTTCCAATGGGATGTGCCCTAGTCTTTCAGGTGCAATTCAGATTTTAGCTTTATAGTTGTAGCTAAACTGCAAAAATCTGGATGACAATTAAAGGTAAAGGTTCCCCTTGCACATATATGTTAGTCATTCCCGACTCTAGGGGCTGGTGCTCATCTCCATTTCAAAGCCGAAGAGCCAGCGCTGTCCGAAGATGTCTCTGTGGTCATGTGGCCAGCATGACTAAATGCCAAAGGCGCATGGAGCACTGTTACCTTCCCACCAAAAGTGGTCCCTATTTTTGTACTTGCATTTTTTACATGCTTTCGAACTGCTAGGTTGGCAGAAGCTGGGATAAATAACGGGAGCTCATCCCATTACAGGCACTAGGGATTTGAAACGGATGACAGTTAGTTGACAGTAAATAGAGTTTGCTGCTGCATAGCAAATTTCAGGATTTTTGGAGCTCAGGTATGGTTGCCCTACTAAACAGAAATTAAAAGGAAGGAAAAGGTTGGAATCTTTAGTCCAATAGTCCAATAGTTTGAAATTCTACTCCTATTTAATAATGTTCAAATTAAATAAAATTAAATAAAAATACTTCATAGCTGATAAAATTGTTATAATATTACGTTCTTATTTAGAAATGATTGTGCTTTCCAAGAGCTGAGCTTAGATAACAATTTTTCAGAAAATTTCTGAATAGATTTCCTTCTCAATAGATCAGTGATTTTCAACCTGTGGGTCGGGACCCCTTTGGGGGTCGAACGACCCTTTCACAGGGGTCGCCGAAGTCCATCGGGAAACACATATTTTCAATGGTTTTAGGAATAATTTTATGGTTGGGGGTCACCACAACATGAGGAACTGTATTAAAGGGTCGTGGAATTAGGAAGGTTGAGACCCACTGCAATAGATCTTATTGCCTGAAAACCATGGTGTCATACTAAATGTAGCACTTTTTAATTTTATGGATAAATGTAGAAAATTAACTTCAGCCTTCCACTTGCAACAATTTGGATCTTTCTTGAAGAGAAAATCATTGAATGCCATCTAACTTGTGAGAATTGTATATTATTGATTTAGTCTGACATAAGAGCTTGGATCTCTTTTTAAAATGCAGATTACTGACCTGGCAAGTCTAATGGCTCTATTGTAATGATCTAAATTGTGCTAATTCATTCTTAGCCATGCCAACATAATAGTTCTGTAAAAGTCAATAAGAGCCTTCATTTTACTGACTATTGATAGTGGAATAATGACTCTTTATAACATTTGATTGGTTTCCTTTCCTTATATTTGATAAATGGTGCGCCATTTATCAAATATAATCAAAGCAGAGTTTATATTTGCTTTTATTTTTTGCAATCCGTATGTTTTTCTAGAATGCAAAGAAATGAATCTGGCATGTTTTTCAGCAAATTAGTGGTATGCCATTTTTTTTCCTATGATAGTTTACCACTGAATAAATACTTAGTAATTTAATAATAATTTGGAATGCCATGGTATATCTAATCAAGTACACAACAACACTGTTTTTTTTCTCCAGGTATATTCAATGTTGACATTTTTGTATTTTATGAAAGAAAGTCAGAATGAAGTTATGTGCCCAAATCTTTCTTTTTTCTGTTGAACTAATTGAAAGAAAATGTATTTTGTTTTAATCTATTTGATGACCATTTTCACTGAATGAATGAGAGTGAAAAATAGTTCTCTATTATCTCAATTTAATTTCTAATTCTTAAACTTCCATTATTTTTTCCCTTAATTTTATACATATTATATATTGCCAATTAATTCCTTAACAAATTCTTGAAGCAATTATTGGATTTTCTAGCATTAAACTAACATAGTCAGATAAATAGCATAAGATTACTCTTTCTATAATGGATAACTTGTATCAAATATACTCAAAAGAGGTTATACTTAGAAATAAGTAGAAAGTGAGCTTTCCTTAGATTTATTTCCTGACATATTAATATGTATATTTGCAAACTTTGAGATTAATGAGGATGTCATTAAGAAGTGAATCAGAGGCACTTGATAATACATGTAGGGTTAGCTGACTGCCTCTTTTAACAGGAAGTAATGTTGAAGCAATGTTCCCCTGAGGCCTAGAATGAATACACATCTGTAATTAATGTAAGAAGTGACTGGATGTCACATTTACTTTTCTCTTGCAATGAAAGATCATTCATCTTGAAATATAAGAAGCCCTTACCTTCAAAACAAACAGTTCATACATAGTAGCTTAAGAAATCTGTTTCACAAAGCATATTTGAAGCAGATCACAGTGATATGTAGAATCTTTCTGAGAACCTTTAATATTCAGGCTAGTAGAAAATTAAGCAGAAGAGCTAAATGAAATATCAATTCAATTTCATTTTTTTGTGGTCAAAAACCAGTACAGAACAAAACAAAGTTTAAGGCACAATTAACAGCGTAATTAACATCTGCAGGATCCAATCTGGGTTGGTCATTGGGACAGGGGTGGGTTCTACTTACCTTTACTACCGGTTTGCAGTGGAGCTCACTTCACTCGCATGCGCGCTCTTCTGCACATGTGCAGAAGCATTTTGATGACATCGGGGTCAGTGGGCGGAGTCTCCCGCCGGTTTTACTACCAGTTCTATAGAACCGGTGTGATCTGGGGGCAACCCACCACTGCATTGAGACCAGCGGTTTTGTATCCCAAGCTTTTGGACTCATGCTGGAGCCCCTCTTCAATCTATATCTAAACACCCCAATCTACATCTAAAAAGCTACATACAACAGCCACCATATACCATATTTTTTGGAGTATAAGACTCAGGAGTATAAGATGCACATTAGCTTTTGGGGAGGAAAACAAGAAAAAAAAATCTGCCTCGCCTACCAGCATCCACCGGTATACATCCCGCTAGCGTCCTTGCAGCAAACAGCAAACAGCCTGGTTGTTGTGGTCTGCCAGCAGCCTATGGAGCTGGCAGCAGAGTTGGAAAGTGAGGAGGCTAGAGAGGACAATGGGCCAGTCCTGGAGTCAGGGGAAGTCCTGGACGAGGGCTCTGCGCTGGAGGCAGAGATGGGGCCAGGGCCATCTGGGAGCGATGTACGGACTCTGGAGCCTCCAGAGGTGGATAGCAGAGTGGCAGAGGAATAGGAGGAGCCTGTTCCTAGTGCATGCATGTGAAGAGCTGCCAGAAGGCAAGAGCAGCTAAAGCAAAAAGGACGACTTGGGAGTAAGGCCAAGAGATGATTGGCCCCTCCCAGAAGACTTAAAAGAGCAGCAATGGTTCTTGGGATCTTTGTAGGAAAGCAACATTGCTACATTTGTTTCTTGTCAGCGTCTCTTGCGTCTGAACTTCATGGGGTTTTGCCAAGAAAAGCCTTTGGCAGGGTGCCAAAGGTTTGTGATAAGGCCGAAGGACTGTTTATGAAGGATTTGTTTTGGAATTAATTTGGACTAAGCTGAGAATGAAGTAATTCTCAGCTGTTCTAATAAAATATGTTTGTTTAGGACTGATTGTGTCTGGTAATAACTACTTGGGCCTAAGTCACAACACTGGTCAGCTTCAGAACATTATTGCAGCCTGATTTAGCATGAACAGATGATTGGCAGTTGGATCAGCCTCCCAGAATACTGCCAATCACCTGTTCCAGGCTGCGAGGATCGCCAGAGCTGATCGCCGCCTCCGCATGTTGTGTTTTTGGCCTCCACGCATTGCATTTTTGGCCTTTGCACGCTCTGTTTTAAACCAGTTCCAGGCTGTGGGGATCACCACAGCACATCACCACTGATCGCTGCCTCCATGCGTCACATTTTCAGCTGGTTCCAGGTGGCAGGAATCGGTAGCGGTGGTAATCCCCACTGCCTAGAACCAGCCAAAAATGCCATGCACAGAGGCCAAAAACAGGGCATGCGGAGGTCAAAAATGGCGAAAGGGTGGGGGCTGGCATGTGGGCGGGGCTTCCGCAACATTCAGTGTATAAGAAGCACTGCAATTTTCACCCACTTTTGGGAGGGGGAAGTGTGTCTTATACTCCGAAAAGTACGGTAAATACCACACAGAGAACAATCCAGAACACACAGAGAAGTTCCCTGAAGATGGGCTCCAGCATCCTGAGTCCAAAACCTCAGAAGACAAAAACTCTGGTCCTGGTGACTTACCCAGATTATATCCTGCAACATTATCCTGGGACAGGTATATTTACCCTTGCTCTTAATTAACATCTATACGTGAGATACAGCCTATATTAAATAATAATGTAAATGCTAAAATTATATGAAATAGGATAATATCTAAAATTACAACAAACTAAAACTATTAATATCAACGAAGTAAGAATATCTAAAATTTGAATGAATTGTATAGAATGCATTGCAGGATATTGGCTCATCAAAGTTGGGCGAATCTTCTGTGCTGCTGCGCAAAATCTAGCTAGATGTGCTGTAATAAGGGGTACTTGGCTTATGAGCAGCATCCGGGCATAAACTGAATCTGGATAACCAGAATGTCTACTAATGAGAGGCACCATAAATTGCAAAACATTCTTGTAATGCTTTATTGGGCTTATACTATTTGTTTCCCTTACTGGTCTTTAGATTGGTCTTTATCTCACATGTCCTAGAGTACAATGTATGTCTTCTATTCCATTTATTTCATGTTTCTAGAGAAGCATCACTATCTT
Organism: Pituophis catenifer annectens; assembly: GCF_029215685.1. Taxonomy (NCBI): domain Eukaryota; kingdom Metazoa; phylum Chordata; class Lepidosauria; order Squamata; family Colubridae; genus Pituophis; species Pituophis catenifer. Next base: position 229,650,676 of record NW_027256882.1, on the reverse strand, counting down.
CAGTCATTCATTCAGAGTATAACAATTACATTCAGTGCCTGCCCCAATTACAGTTTTTACACATGCCTAAAATATAAACTGTTATCTTTTCTTTATCTTGCAGAAATTCAAACATTCCTTTTATATTTGATTTCATGCCTCTTTATTATGTAATGGATTGAAAATAATCTTCATTTTACTTTAGATTATATGCTATAGAACAACCCTTGGAGAAAAAAATTAAGAAGTCATATGAAAGAAAGATAAATGATGCTATAAGGCTGTCCTGCCCCCATATAGCATCATATTAGTTGATATTACATATTATATCAGTATCAGTCCATAAAATATAGTGATCCAAGAACCAGGATTCTAAATAAAGGCTATACATTGCTTTTAAATTGGTTTTAATTAAACTAACTATCAATTCTGCCATAATACAATATTATCAGTTCCCTGATCAAGGTACTGAGCAAGCAGCATGGTGACAAGATAAGTTGCTCTGTCTTGCTCCATATGTTTGTTGTTTCAAATTTTCCATACTTTTAATTGGTTCCCTGTAGAATAAGATTTAGAAGCATATGGTATGGAAAAATGCTGACTTGTATTTGTTATCATATATTTTAATATGCTGGTGGCACAGATCACTTAGTTTTAAATGTGATTATGAACTTACTTAGTGTAGACAACAGTGTGTTTTAAAAATGCTAACAGTCTGCAATGAACTAAAATTCACTCCAGTTCTTTTAAAAACATTTAATAGAAAAGCAAAGCAGCCACATTTTTAAGGGTCTTGACACAAGAGTTTTGCTGAAACAATTATGCTAGTAACTATTTGAAAGACACATCTATGGTTAGTTGCAAGTGCAGAAGAACATGTAAAGTCTTGGGACCTTAGGTGAGGCAATCGCCTCCATTTCAGTATTAAAAATATTTTAATATTTCAAAGCAGAAAATAATGGAAGACTGAAATAAACCTCTAGCAATATGGTTACATTCATATTGCTATGAATGTATCATATCCATATGAATATCATATTTAGATTCAGAGGCTTTCAGAGGCTTCAATGATTGTTAGAAAGGTTATGAGTAAAGTTAATAACATTTTTGTAGAACAATGACCACTGAGTTATGTGCTTGATTTCTTAGGAAAAAATTGTAGTGCTTTTTAAGGTTGAGGTGTGTGGGTATAAAGTTGTGAAAGGTTCTACTGACTGACATCTAGGCCAGTAATGGCTAACCTTTTCCGGACCGAGTTCCCAAGCGCGTGCATGTGTGTGCAAATGCATGCGCATGTGCCCGAACCCCCAAAATGCAATGCACGTGTGGCCCCCCATGCATGTGCCCCACCCCTTGTATCTGCACACGCCCCTTGCACAATCCTGCCCCTGCACACGTATGTGCCCCCACACCCCCTCCTCTGTGCATGCACACCACCCATGCATGTGCCTCGTGAAAGTGTGCATGCCTCCATATGAGCCCTATGCATGTGCACACCCCACACCCATGCATGCTCTGCAGAGAACCGAAGACCAGCTGTCCGGTGGGAGGTGCACATGTGCGGCATAGCTAAACTGGGGCGACGGCTCACGTGCCCACAGAGAGGGCACTGTGTGCCACCTATGGCCCACGTGCCATAAGTTCGCCATAACGGGTCTAAGGCTATTTCAACTTTCATTATGATCCTTTTGATCAAAACCTGACCATAGAATTCTAAAATACCGCATATTGCTTCCTAATTTCTGTATTCCACTTTTCTTCTATTAATTATCAATTTTAGAGAGATCTTCCCTATTTCATCATCAGCCCATTTTTAAGACAAAATGTGTAGTCGTGTTACTGTCTTGCTGTTGTTTCATGATATTCATCTCATGCTCTCCAGTGGTTATGCTGACTGGAATTTTTCCAGTTAATTTCAGGAATATTTATTTTAACTATCCTTATTAACTTAGAACCTTCTTATTTTTTAAAAAGAAGAAACAACTTTTTAAAATGAAATAGAATGAAACCAAGAGGGATTTAGGCTACCAAATCCAATTCTTGCACAAAGCAGGAATCAAGAATAAAATATCCCTGACAGCTATTTGTCTAGTTTCTGAATACGTCTACTGCAGGACCATTAAGCAAATCCTTCTGGAATTGTTTTTACAGTCAAACCTCTGTTCCTGTTGGGAAGTTTTTCCTCACATTCAGTTGGGATCTGTCTTCCTGCAACTTGAGTAATAAAGACATTATCCAATGTCTTACCATCTGGAGAAAAAAAAAAGACATGTTTTTGACTTGTGTGATCAATTGCACTTTATTTCCTTCTGGTCACCTTTCTGCAAGATTTTGCATAATTTTTCAGTTTCTCTTCATACGGCTTAGTTAAGATCTTCTTGCTGTTTCCTGTGACTGCTCTATTACATCCTATTTTTATTCAGAATTTCAATCTCTAGTGTAACTGAGGATAGTAGCCATTGAATTGGGATGAGCAAACAGTTTTGGGCTAAGCACCACATTCACTTTCACCATTTTTAGAGATGAGTTTAAAAAAAGAGGTTGGGGGGAAAAGGTTGCAGAATTTAGATTTAGAGCCAAAATGGAGATTAAAATTTAATAATCAAATAAAAGAATAAACACAATCAATATTCTCTTCTGACAAATGCTTCTAAAAGGTCCAGCAGAATAATGAGATAGGACAGTGGATTCTGATACATGATTTTCCTGTCCATTGGCCAACATTTATTGTTCTAAAATAGATATTAAATTGCTATGAACTGGTTACATATAGAATTCCCAAGATGTAAATTGTCCTTTAATTATTAATATTCCTGCTTAATATTTTAGGGAGAAGGCCAAGTTAATTCAGGGATTGTTTGTTGATTCTAATAATCAAGCATCTTATGCCACTTGCAAAAAGAGAAAGCAGTTTTGTTGCTCTAAGGTTTCAAAGCAATCGTTTTTGTTTAAGCCAAAATGCATTAACAAATAAAACACCAAAGAGCCATATACCAATAAAATTTGGTTCGGCTCCAATAACTTGGTGTAGAGCAGGCCAGCACAATTCATAGAGGGGAAAGGGTCACATTGCTACATTAAAATATTTACTGGCCACAAAAGAAGGGTTGGCATGCCAGTCAGTTGTTCAGAGGGTAGTATTGCTGGCAGTGTTGGTGTTGACGAGAACTGGAAACACTGGAGGTGCTTTGCAGCATGTCTTTCAGGATGGAGGTAATTGTGAAAGTCTAGGGAATGGCAGCAGATTCTTTGTGATAGTGACATTTAGCAGCGGTGGATTGATTGAGTTGTCAAAAAAAAAATTGCAGGCTGCATAAAACTGCTTGACACACGTTGTGTAGGTCTGCTTTAGAAGAATGTGTAGATACCCTGAAGGAGTGCAGTTAAAGCAAGGAAAGGAGGAGGTGTGAAAAAGAGAAGAGTCCTTACTTGATATAAGAAAGGCCTACTTGGCCTATCTCTAAAAGCCAACACTTGGTGACTGCATCCATTATGAGAATGTTTATATTCAGTTGGGAACTCTTCCAAGTTTTAGAAGGTGGTACTAGTGTGGAATGCAAAATCTTACTAACTAATTGAGGAAGGCTGGAAGAAAATATTCAGCCAGTCCACTGTTATCTATGTAAATGGATTATCTTTCTTGCTGTCTTCTATAGAATCAATCATGTCTTACAGTTCTACATAAAACTACACCAAGACAAGAAATCAGAAAAAAAATCTGTGTAGGTACATATACCAACAACAATTTAGTAAATAGCTTAAAGTGGGTGAGGCTGTCTCACTGTGAGAGTATGATCCCTGAGGGACTTGCCAAAAGTCATATTTCTTTTCGACCCTTCTCTCTTGCATTTTGCTCATTCAGTATACCCCATTCACCCCATGGCAACAATTTGAGATAGGCCAGATCAGGAAACAGACATTGCAAGAAATACTAGGACTCTATAGATATAGGCTACAATCTTGTAAGTCTGAAATAATTTCTCCTTCCCTTCCTCTTATATCAAAGAAAGACAAGATAGAACAATCATGATTTTTTCCTCTCACACTTTCCTGTTTCTTTAGGCTAATCTTTTTTTTTTACTAACAATCTCCACATATTTTTTTCGATCTCTGAATTCTTCTATTCCTCTCCTTCCTTTTACACATCTATTTCTCCTTCAGGTATCCAATGCTTGACTGCTGTCAGAAATGTACAGCAAGGGAGGAGCCCTGAGGAAGTATCACTTTAAGATTTTCCCAGAACCTTGATCTGACCACTTTCCACTTCCAGAATGTAATATATACTGTTTTTATTGTATGCACTTTTATGTAAGTGCATGCAACTGTATTATTTTTGAAAGGCTTTCATCTGAAGCTGCAGATGAAATACAGTGGACAGACAGATTTCTTTCTCATCTTTTTTTTTTTTTACAGAGAATTTAAAATAGTTAGGAATGGATGTGCTTTTTTTGCTTTAGACACATTACAGTAGTTCTTTCAACATCTCCACTATGTTTTGCACCATTAATCATTACACTTAATGTTTTCTTCTGAATCTGTTTAGTTTGCTTCAAGGCACAACTACTTTGTCCATCTGTTGTAATGTTTTATGATATGGCCTGTCCACATGGACTTCCTGTTCTTAGCTTAATTCATTTAAATCACATATTTACTAAGTAACGTTAATGCAATATACAAAAATATTTATGGGTGTGGGTATAATCAGAGGGAGTAGAGTCTGTGAGATAGTAAGTACGTAGGCATATCTAAAATCAAGAGCAGCACTTATTTTTCTCTTACTCCACATGCAGAAGAAGTTATTGAAGAGTTTGATAGTGAATAAAAATATAAATAATTTAAGAAATAGAAAGCATTTGGAATAAAGGCCACGGTAATTGAACAAAAGTCTGGTCATGGAATATTAAAAAGTAGTTATCCCAAAATAAGGAATATTGGAAAGAAATAAGTATCTTTTTATTCAGATAACAAAAATTAAAATACCTGATATATTCCTATGTTCCAGCCAACCAATCAGGATTAATGTTTCATATATTTATTGACCATCCCTTACAGAACTTACTATATTCTGTGTCCACTGTGCATTCTCAATTTGTACTGGTCTACTTTATTTTATGTGGGTAGTTGACCCCTGGTCCTCATCTCTCCAATAGCTAGATGTTTAACAAAACATGGTGGCCTGTGCATGGGGATACAGTGGTACCTTGGTACTTAACTGCTTTGAAACTCATAAATTTGGTACTCGATGCATTTTGACATTAAAATTTTGTCCTGGTACTCATCATTTGTTGATTCTCAATACACAAACTAAAACTTGTCAGTGTCAGTTGCCTTGTGGCTCGCTATATTATTCCTTATGGTAAACATGTGTTTGGTACCCATCGTTTTTGGTATTCATCGCACCTCCCAGAACCAATTAATGATGAGTAACAAGTTACCACTCTAATGAGAAATTACAGTCTGTCTAGAAGTAGAAACAGACATGACAACTCCCTGACATAAAAAAGAAGAGAGAGGATATTAGGAATGGCTTGGATTAGTTTTGGTTGATCTGTGCTGGTTTGTGATTGTAATAAAGACTTTTTGGTTGTTCACATAGATAGAACTATGGTTTCTCTAACATTTGAGCTGGGCCACCTTTGTTATATCATTTATAGTCTCATATATACCAAGCATCAAGGATGGCCTGCTATTGTCCAACAAATGGATGGGTTTTTTTTTTCTGTTTCAAGAAATAACATATGTCTGCATTCCTTAACCACTTAAAAATTGATTTTTTTTTCAGAGTCACAATAAACATTTGGATAAAGTACACGTAGTCCTTGGAAAGAAATCCTGTGATTTGGATTCACTTATTTCTGCTTTAGCTTATGCCTACTATCTTGAAAAGGTAAATATTTTGTATGTCATTGTGTTTCAATCATTGTAACTCCACTATCATATAAATATTAATCATTTATATCATAGCAAAAGTGATTTAATGACAGTGAACCACTGCAAGGCTATTTGTTTTAATCTCTGATGTTTGTCTAATAACTATAGCTCAGTTATCCAAAATATATTTTACATATATAATTTGTCTAGAATTCTATTCTGACTATTCCATATAGTTTTCCTTATAAACTGTTTTTATACTTAAAATATTTGTTGCATGGAGATTTGTTTTGCTTACCTATACATATCCACTAAGTAGAGCTGCATAGTTTTTGGTGGATGCAAGCAAGTTTCCCCACCCTACTCCTTCCATTAACTATACAACTGAAGAGAAATTTGCTCTGTCAAAACTGGTCTTCCAAGACTGGTATAGTATCTTTTTTGGGCCTTTGGATTTGGCCAATAGATATATCTATGAACCAGGTTACTAGGGTTTGTCCAATAAATCATGTTTACAATAAACCATAATTTACCATGATATGTCTATTCTGTGCATTTAAAGTAAAATTGTATCTTTTGATGTATTTATCTGGATCCGTTCCAGTCGGGTTTCAGGCCTGGGTACAGCACAGAAATGGCATTGGTCGCGTTGGTTGATGATCTCTGGAGGGCTCAGGACAGAGATTGCTCCTCTGTCCTGGTCCTATTAGATCTCTCAGCAGCTTTTGATACCATCGACCATGGTATCATGCTGCACAAGTTGGAAGAGTTAGGGGTGGGTGGCACTGTGTTGCAGAGGTTCTCCTCCTTTCTCTCTGATCGGTTGCAGTCTGTGTTGGCAGGGGGGCAGAGGTTGATCCCGAGGCCCCTCATATGTGGGGTGCCACAAGGGTCGGTCTTCTCGCCCCTTTTGTTCAACATTTATGTAAAGCCGCTGGGCAAGATTATCCGTGGTTTTGGGGTGAAGTACCACCAGTATGCTGATGACACTCAGCTGTACATCTCCACGCCGGACCACCCCAACGATGCCCTTGAAGTGATGTCCCGGTGCCTGGAGGCCGTGCGGATCTGGATAGGGAGAAACAGGCTCAGGCTCAACCCATCCAAGACCAAGTGGCTGTGGTTTCCGATGTCCCAATATAGTCAATTGGCGCCATCACTGACTATTGGGGGCGAATCATTGGCCCCCACGGAGAGGGCTCGCAACTTGGGTGTCCTCCTGGATTCATGGCTGTCTTTAGAAGAGCATTTGATGGCCGTGACCGGGAGGATTTTTCATCAGGTTCGCCTGATTCGCCAGTTGCGTCCCTTTCTGGATCGGGACCCCTTACTCACGGTCACTCATGCCCTCGTCACTTCCCTCCTGGACTATTACAATGCTCTCTACATGGGGCTCCCCTTGAGGAGCACCCAGAGGCTCCAACTGGTGCAGAGTGCGGCCGCGCAGGTGGTTATAGGAGTGACATGGTGTTCCCATGTAACACCTCTCCTGCGTGAGCTGTACTGGCTCCTGGTGGTCTTCCAGGTGTGCTTCAAGGTTTTGGTTACCACCTTTAGAGCGCTCCATGGCTTAGGACCTGGTTACCTAAGGGACCACCTGCTACCACCAATAGCTTCCCACTGGCCGGTACGCTCTCATAGAGAGGGGCTCCTCCGGGTGCCGTCGGCCAAACAATGTCGACTGGCAGCCCCCAGGGGGAGAGCCTTCTCTGTGGGGGCACCTACTATCTGGAATGAGCTCCCCCTGGAGATACGAAGGATCCCGGATCTGCGCACCTGCCGCCGCGCTCTTAAAACCTTTTTATTCCATCAGGTTGGCCTGGCCTAATCTTTTCCCTTTTTTCCTTTTTTAAATGTAAATTTTAATCTGTTTTAAATTATTGGGGTGTTTTAAATCTGTCTTGGGCCAAATTGTTTAATTCGGTTTTATTTTGCTTTTAAATTTTGTATTTATGTGTTTTATCTTGTGGCTGTTTACTGCCCTGAGTCCTTCGGGAGTAGGGTGGTATATAAATGAAATGAAATGAAATGAAATGAAATGAAATGAAATGAAATGAAATGAAAATACTGTTGGAGAAAAAAATCTTCAGTTACTTTAGATTGCTACAATTTTATCAGACATGAACACTGGGTACTTTACTATTAATATATCATACTAAATCTATACTTTTTTTATTCATGAAGATGCTTGCATAATATCTATTCCAGAGGTGGGTTTCAGCAGGTTCTGACCAGTTCTGGAGAACCGGTAGCAGAAATTTTGAGTAGTTCAGAGAAACGGTAGTAAAAATTCTGACTGACCCCACCCCCATCTATTCTCTGCCTCCCAAATCCCAGCTGATCGGGAGGAAATGGGGATTTTGCAGTAATCTTCTCCTGGATTGGGGAGGGAATGGTGATTTTACAGTATCCTTCCCCTGCCACACCCACCAAGCCACGCCCACCAAGCCATGCCACTCCCACCAAGCCACACCCACAGAACCGGTAGTAAAAAATTTTGAAACCCACCACTGATCTATTCCATGTCATCTATTTCTGGGCTGGAAAAAATGTCACCTATAAAATTGCAGTGAAAAATTTCCTAAGGAATCAAACTTTTTTTTTAATAGAAGTGCAAACTTGATCCAGGGTGTAGTGTCAGTTCATAATGAAATTGTTATCCTCACTATTGGAGTGCTTTCTAATTTCCAGGAATTCTCTTGATGTAGGTCAGTCCATCTAACATCGTATGTTTGCCAGTACTGAATATATCAAGAAGAGAAATCTGCTACCACCCAGAGACTAGATTTATTTTGGAGGAGCTGAATATCCCAGAGTCTCTCCACATCTTCCGTGATGAAATCAATTTATATCAACTGAACAGCGAAGGGAAATTGCTTCTTACGCTAGTGAACAGCAGTACATTGACAAGGTATCATCTTGAATTCCTTATTCATCGTTATTATTACTAGCAAACTCTGCTTGAACAGATTCATGTAGATCTCAAAGATGCTTTTTCAAACAACCTGGTGTCTGACCTGGATGACGGAGAATCTCCATAGACAAATTCACGTCTATGGATTCTAGAAATCCTCTTTCCTGGTAGTTTATCTTATTCTTGGATAAATTACTGGTTACTTTATTTGGAAGATTTTGCATCACATAATGCCACTGATATTCATAAAGTTTTATAGTATTAAAAGGATAATGAAATGTTAGGGAACACAACACTCACAACAATCATTTACTACATACATTTAGGCAGTTCGTGTTTGGAGTTGCAGATAATTTATTCAAGCCTTATTCACTTATCTCTATCTGTAGAGTCCTGCCTCTGTTTAAGGAATATATTAGAATATATCTTTAAGTGATGCATGACATTTCAGTCAGAATTAGGCGTGCAAGCCAGGTTCATAAAAATGGCATCAGCAAAAGAAGAGTAGTAACACTGAGATTAACTGTAGAAGCAGAGTTCAATATTATTTTTTCCTATTGTAGGTTTTGAAAAAAAAATCCTTATCTGAACCTGGAATCTCCTTTAAGTGAACATATCTTGCAGTTTTTACTAAGTTTTCACACAAAAAGTATACTAATTTGTAACAGGATATTCTTTGCATGATTGGTGTCGACAGGATCTTGCCTCATTTTCAACACTATTCCCTCCCACTTTTTCCATGGGTGGATGAGAAGACAGAAATTCATTCTTTCAAATTTGTACTACTAGAAAAGAGGGAGGACTGCTTCTAGAAGGGGACAGGAATTTCATCACAAGAACCTCTTGTGCTACAGTTATTTTATATATGGGTAATGAATATATGTTCTTCAAGTGCTGCAAACTAAAACTCCCAACAATCCCACCCAAATGACAGGTGGTGAAAAATGTTGGAAGTTGTAGTTCATAAACTTGGTGGAACAAATAGGACTGGAGTCATCTTGGAAAACTTTGGAAACTCTTACCTCTCCATATCAAAATGCTTGTGTAAATATATCCTTGGAATACTGTAGAGAGAGTGTGTGAATGAAATTTCTTGTGAAACACATGTGTTGTAATGTCTTTACAGCTCCTAATTGCAAGATGTATTTATGTGCCATCATTAGCATTCAGGGGTTGATTCTGTGTAAAGCAAAAATTCAAAACACCCTTCAAACATGTTCCCTCTCTCAGCAATGTTCCACAGTTTATAATTGTTATAGTCTTAATAGAACTGCTTTTCATCAGTGTAAAGATTTCTCAACAGAAAAACAGATTTTATCCAACAAGAGTCCTGTATGCTTAAGTCAGTCTTATCACAGCTTGGCTGGGGAATGTTGTTAGCACATACAATATCATGAAGATGGAAGCAGCGAAATAAATTTATAGTGTTCTTTCCATGCTGCTGGCTACCATTGGTTTCATATGCCCATGGGATAATATAAAGGAATTATTAACATATCACAGTAGATTCATTTCTTATTTCTAAAAGCAATATTACTTAACTATATTTAGATTAAATCTCCACTTCATAAAAAGCCTCCACAAAAGAGACCGAAAACAAGATGGAGCAATGACATCAGTAAGTATTGCGGCCCAACTGGCAAAGGAAAACTCAAAGACTGTATGGTTTGGAAGCACTCAGAAGAGGCTTTAATCCTGCTGGGGATAGACAATGGCTAGAATGAAGATGATGATGAGGTTAAATCCAATGTTATATTAAGAGCCAGTTTGTATAGTGGTTAAAATACCAGACTAGAAACTGGAAAACCCTGAGTTCTGCACAAATGAAATAATGAGCAACTTTTAACATTTTTCTTTTATAGCGAAGATAAAAATTTAGAATCAGCTGTTGTCAAAGTCATCATCCCCAAAGAGCAAAATGAGTTGTTAGAATCTGCTTCCTGTCTTGTAGCAAAAGAGCTTCTCCGAAAGGCACCAGAGTTAATCACTCAGCAACTGGCTCATCTTCTCAGAGGTGAGAGATTGGTCTTTATATTAAATACTGAAAAGTTTAATGGAGTGTTTCTGCATCCACTCATGCAGTGAGACTATGATCCATTCTTTGGTTAACAATCCTTTTAAAAACCACAGGAAGCTGCAAGAGACAAGCAGAGTGAGAAGAGTTTGTTACATATTATGCAGAATATTACAAGTAGGCATGGCTGGAATGTCTGTTGTATTGTTAGATACCAGTGTTATGTGAAGGCAGCCGCATGAGAGAACCAAAGCATATCTCATATAGCTCTATTTTTTATATATGTGGGATTAAGGAAATAATGCCATAAGAAGTGTCCTAAATGTAGATTGTCGTACGTTTACGACCACAGTCGGAAGTAGAATTTCCATTGGTAAGCAAGGCAGTTGTTAAGTGCCCAATTTTATGATCTTTTTTGCTGTGATTGTTAAGTAAATCACTGCAATTGTTAAGTGAATCATACCATCATTAAATAAATCCAGTTCCTCCCATTGAGCTTGCTTGATGGAAGCTGGCTGAGAAAGTCAAAAGTGATGATCACATAACTCATAAATACATGCCAGTTGTCAAGTGCCTGGATTTTTGATTGCATGACCATGGAGATGCTGCAATGATTGTAAGTGCAAAGACTTTTTTCAGTGCTTTTGTAACAAATGAGTTGTAAGTCGAGAACTATACGCAGGATGCCTTTGAATAGATATATTGTCTAAATTTGTCTGCCATTCCATTTTGACAACTTGTAGTGATGCAGAATTTCTTTAATATGTAAAGTCATACCATTAGACATCAATTAACCACTGAAATGTTTTTGGATGCTGTATTAGCTTTCTCCTTTTATGGATTAAATAATCAAAGCATTTTTTGAAGGTTGAAATAACCAAAGTTAAGGAGTTTGGTGAAACCAATCCAATTTTGGAAAGAGGACTGTTACCCGTTTTATTCTTCTCAAGATTTGAACCCAAGATTTCAAATTAAACATTTCCTCCATGCTGCTTATGATATTATTGTCTATGAATAGTGTTCCCAATTCAGATAGAATAGGCAGAGAGATATCGGCAAAATTGGCAAATGTTTCTGCATGGTGATGATGTATCTGTCCAACAGACATACAGATTACATATGTGGAAAAAAATAAATCAACACATGAGGAAGATAATGTTTGGCCATTTCTGTAACAAGTAAAATAATAATTAGTTTTAGAAGCATAGAGAAGAATAAGTGAAAAACTTAGCAAATGAAGGCGAATGTAACGTGTTCCAGGATACTGTTGCAGGATCCAATTGGATCAGTCATGAGACCAGAGGTTTAGTCTTCCAAACTTTTGGGACTCATTCTAGAGCCCACCTTCAGGAAAGTTCTCTCTAACACAGAGGTTTTCAAACTTGGCCGCTTTAAGACTTGTGAACTTCAACTCCCAGAATTGAAGCTTAAAGCTGCCACGTTTGAAGACCTCTGCAGAATGTGTGTTTTGGGCTATTCTATTTATGTGGTGCCTAGTTGTGTATGGTTTTTTTATATATATATTTGAAAAACTTAGTTTTTAAAAAAGAAGTGTGAGAAGAACATTACTGAAAAGCAAACACAGAAGGACTAAGAATATAGTCATAATAATTGCCATAATTTTATCAGCCCTACAAGATGCTTTTTCTCTGGAAAATTAAGAGATACGGAAGGTAAAAAGGGAGCCAAGCAGGGGTGAAATCCAGCAGGTTCTGACAGGTTCTGGAGAATCAGTAGCAGAAATTTTGAGCAGTTCGGAGAACCGGCAAATACCACCTCTGGCTGGTCCCAGGAATGGGGAGGGAATGGAGATTTTGCAGTATCCTTCCTCTGGAGTGGGGTAGGAATGGAGATTTTGCAGTATCCTTCCCCTGCCACACCCACCAAGCCACACCACGCCCACCAAGCCACGCCCACAGAACCGGTAGTAAAAAAATTTGGATTTTACCACTGGAGCCAAGGAATTGTTTAACTCTGAAAACTTTGCCTTCATTTTGAAAATAATTTGTTCAGGAGTTGCTAAATTTGATTTGTTACAGAGAATAGTATAATTACATTCACTGTATGATTACTATTGGGCTAAATCATTTAAAGAAATAGACCAAGCTCTGGTATGGAAGAAGAGCAGTACTGAAGCTGCAGCAGATACAGGAAGCCATGTAATCAAATGAATGAACAGACCTAGGAAAAATGGACAATCTTCCTCTGCCTGCACAATTTACCATCACAAAAACAAATATATGAATCAGTATGATTCAGAAAAATAAGCGTAAAGATGGGGCTTGCCTGCCATTAGCACAAGCAATGCTGTAAACTAAGAAAATAATTCAATGCAGTATTTGCAGAGGTAATTATCATGTGAGGTAAGTTTCATATTTAAAGCATTTTTAAAGCTCTGCTTTTCACTGGCACTCTTGCCAATTCTCCATTCTACACAATAAATTAATTCTTCCCAATAGACTTGAGCAAAACTGCCTCAAGATTCACTGTACTTCAAGACAGGCTCTGCTGTTACTTGAGCTCTGCTCCAGCTTTGGATTTATGCCAGAAGCAAACAATTAGAAAACCTGCCGGAGACCTGAACCTGTATCATCTTATTTCCCTAGAGGTAGCTAGTAAGGAACTCTTGCCAAACTCAAGACCCATTAAATTGCTGAATCATTACATTTTTGGCTGCAGCCAGCTGTCAAGGATATAATTTGATAACTGATTGTCAAGTATCTTGAGCCATTGCATTCTCTTCTGTTTGTTTATATAAGGCCATAAAGGATGCCACAAGGTGCACAGATTGTAACATAAACAAAAACAAATTTAAGTGAGGAAAATATTACAATACAAATAAATTATAGAACAAAAATGACATCCAGTTGTTAAATAATATGAAAGAGATTGTGTCATTTTTTTTTAGCAGCTTGTATCAAATATATGTGTTTAAAATGTTTTTAAGGAGTTTGGGAAGACAACCTGCATCTTAAAAATGTGAAACAGATTCAAAAGGTTTTTAACTTTTTCTATACGGTTATAAAAAACAAAATGGCCAGATGAGAGATGGCTTGGAGAAGGATCTAGGCTTTGGAACAAGAACACATCTGTGGGTCATGGAATTGTTAAAGAAAAATGTGTGGAAGTCATTCCTTAGAAAGCAGAAACAGAAAGTGGACACCAAAGTTAAAAAAAAAGATTTTAAGATTTTTAGTAATTTGGGAACATGAAATAAAAACAAGTATATTTTCTGTTTTGCTATGTTATAAAGACATTAATAACTAGAATTGCTCTGTGACTGTCAGGCAAATTCACTTGGCATACTGATAACATAGTCTGCAAGGTACCAAAATTTCAAGATTATGGTGGAATTTTACTTACATGCTTACATAATTAATTAATTAATTATTAATTATTAATTAATTAATTCATATTTGCATAACTACCCATCTAACAAAATGTGACTCTGGGTGGTTTACAATAATTAAAAAAAATACTAATATAAAAAAACCAATCAATTACAATTTAATATTACAATTAAAAAAGGATTGAATGACAGATGGAGTCATCTGGAGAATGATTTTGGGGCCCCCAAGCCTGATGATATAGCCAAGTCTTCAAGGATGTGAAAAGTTAAAAGGAATGGATCCAGACTGATCAATATGGATGGTGCCTTTGCAGAAAAGTCCATCTCTGGGGTCCTGTAAGATGTAGCTCTTTAGCAGACGGGATCTGCAACATACCCCTTCTGCCAGATTTGATGGGATGGGCAGATGTAATTTGGAAGGGACAGTCCCTCAAATTGGTCTTCATTGCCTGGACCATTGCCTGGTCCAGGCAATGAAGGGCTATAAAGATCAAAACCAGACCTTTAAGTTGAACCCAGAAATAAATTAGCAATTTAATGCAATTTGTGGAGCAGGAATGTAATGTGTGCCATTCTAGCTGAAGCTTCTGTATACTTTTCAAGGGCAGATGCATGTAGAGTGTGTTACAATAGTCCCCACTCACACTCTGGAAGATGACCAGGGTATGAGTCACTGTGAGCAAAATTTCCCAATCTAGGAACAGACACAACTGATGCTAAGCAAAGCTGTGCAAAGCCCTCCTTGGCATGACTGCTACCTGCTCTTTGAGCAGGAGTCATGAGTTGAGAAGAACTCCCAAATTGCACAGGGCTATATGGGGCAGTGCAATCCCATCCAGAATCAAAGATGACATCATCCCAGGAACAGAAGGCCCCAAAATCCAGAGCCACTCAGTCCTGATCTTTAAAAACAAAACAAAACCAGGAGAGGTTGATGTCTTTCAACTATTGCTTTTGGGCTTATATAAGTTGCTCTAGGAAGTTGGGTTAGTACAATCTGGTGAATGTGATCAAACAGGTTCCATCTATATTTTTGTTAGTCTCTAGCTATGCGATCTCTTAGAGGGCTCCTTCGTGTGGTTAATGCAGTTACATTTTTCCTATAGTTCTTAAATTTTAAACACATTCTCACACTTTTTTGGGGGACGGCTATGCGATGGCAGATTAGGCTGTTAGCCCCTATTACTGAGATTTGAAATACTGTACATTATTGTATTCAATCTATATTGCCCTCACATGGTAGGCAGTAATATTTGTCCCTCTTCCTGCACCTTGCTTACAGTGGAACAATTATACAGCAAAAGACTTACAGTTACAAATGCAATTATGAGTCACATACAATACACATTTCTATTTTTAATAGGTATTTTTTAAAAAAGCTACATTATTTGATCCCATGGGATCAAATTAGGAATTAATTAGGAATGTTTAGTTTTATAAAATAAAAATCCATTACACTCTAATTTCTATTCCTCTTTGATTTCTGCTGGAGGTAGAAGAGCCTACCTTGCCTAAAGCTCTTTCCATCTCCTGCTCAACTCACTCCTACCTTCCTTGTTTGCCTGCTAATAACAATACTTTACCACTATGACAATGATGGGCTTCCCTTCTGCCTTTCCTGACTTAAATACCTTTCTCTAAGCCCCCTTGAAGCAAAGGATTTGGGCTGGAAAGAGAGAGTAGCAGAAGACAGCATTACAACAACCATCTGGCTTGTTAAGTAAGAGAGAAGTAGAACAAGGAAGTTTGGATGCTTCTTTGTGTTCCTCTCTGCTGCCTGATGGAACAGCAAATATCCAGCCACAAAGTTACCTAGCTTAAGAATTTATGTCTCATTTTAACTGATATTCTAAACTGACTTGGCAAAAGCTGATGTGCAATTATTGCTCAATTCACTATCAATTACATAATTACATTGTGTTGACAAGCAATAAATTAAAATAAAATTAATTAAATCATGGTACAACCACTGCTGTATTGAAGCACAGTCTTCTTTATCTTCTTTTTTTATGTACAATTAAGCTCCCAAATCGGTGCCCATATTTTTGCAAGCTTTAATTCTAAAGTAATGAGCCTTGGTTGTTTTACTTGGCAATTTGGATCTGATAGTTTAAACTATTTGATATTATGTACTTTTTCTTTTTTCTTAGAACATTTCTAAGAACATTATCCAGTAGAGGGCTAATTTAGGCCTTTTGATCTGTAAGCTAGTTTAAGCTTCTAAAGCAATTTTGGGCCTCAATGTGCATTCATAAACAATGATAACCACAGCATCTCAAACTTCTTTATATTTGTAATCACTTAGAGACCAGATGATATGAAATCATCCTTATTTATGACCACTATTGTATCATTCAAAAATTTGGGCAATATTGTACATATTATAGACACAGCAAAACTAAAGTACTGCAACCAATTTAATGTTCAGCTACATTTTATAATTGTTTGGTAACCTCAGAAGGTACAATTTCTGATGGTGTTGATCGTGGTTTTCGTTTTGGAGTACTTACAATTTTCTGCGACCTGCATTTGTTTCTAATGATTATGAAAATGCTTCAAATGGTGATTATTTCTTACAAGGTATTCTCCAACTTGGTGTCCTCCAAATTTGTTGAGGTAGGGAACTATAGTCGCAAAATATCTGGAGGGTGCTGTAATTTAGATTTATGACCACAATTGAGCCCAGAATTTCTGTTGCTAAGTGAGACAGTTATTAAGTTAACTTTGCAACTCCATTTTATGACTTTTCTTGCCACAATTGTTAAGTGAATGACTGCAGGTGTTAAATTAGTAACATGGTTATTAAGTGAATCTGGGTTTCCCATTGACTTTGCTTGTTAGAAGGTCGCAAAAGGTGATTATATAATTCTGGACCCTGCAACCATTATAAATATGAGTCAATTGCCAAGTGTCTGAATTTTGATCGTGTGACCATGGGGATGTTGCAATGGTCATAAGTGTGAAAAATTGTTATAAATCACCTTTTTTCAGTTCCATCATAAATTTGAACGGTCACTATATGAACTGTTGTAAGTCGAGGACTACTTGTATAGCCTTCATATATGCTCAATCATGTTGTACAATCCTGTCAAGAGAAAGAATACAAGTCTACGAACAATATCCATAATTGTGAGCTGGTGTTCAAGAAGTGTTGCCTGAAAAAATCAAACTAGACATGACATGGGACATCTATACTGAGATTCTACTATTTTTACAAAAAAAGTCATTGACAGAGGCAGAACTATATTATTATAATATTATATATACTATTAGTTTGCTGGGAGTAGGTGGATAATGGATTGAAAAGAATTCAACATTAAAATTGCCTAAAAATTGTTTCTGGCTATAGTAAAAGTATGGCCTTCTGCCATTTTGAATGTTTAAATAGTTTACAAATTACTTTTTTGTACAGTATTGTTGGTTTCTCCCTTTATGGAAAATAGCCGTAGTTTTGAACAGGGATAAGGGATAGTTAATTTTGTTTCTTCACTACAGAACTGATCATGCATGTAAACAATTCCTAGTTTGTTCGTTTATTCATTCATTCATTCATTCATTCATTCATTCATTCATTCATGATACTAATGCATATACATGTATCCATTGTGTATCATGAGAATATTAAGAGGATGTATTTTTTTTCAAACATGAATAGAAATTAAACCACAGAAATTTACAGCTGGATGGTGTGCAAAGTACAAAAGCTCTATAAGTTAAAACAAGTAAATAGTGAATGATGAAAAAAGAGTCACTTAAGTGAGATAAGCAGTATAGAAATGTGAAGAAAGAAAGAAAGAAAGAAAAAAAGAAAGAAAGGAAGGAAGAAAGAAAGAAAGAAAGAAAGAAAGAAAGAAAGAAAGAAAGAAAGAAAGAGTAAGTAAGTAAGTTAGTTTTATCAGGGAAATTGCTGCCTGGGGATATGAAACTAGATACCGTAGGTAGCCAAATAGTCTGATCTGTCATAAATATTCTTATGGGTGAAAAGTCTGCCTTTTGTGATGATATTGTGGAAAACCTGAAACAATTAATATGCAGAAGCTCTTAGCAGTTCAAAGGTTAATCCATTTAGAGACATTTTGGAGCTGAACAGCCAACAATTTTAATAAATAAATAATACATAAATGCAGGTATTTAACCTTCAAAAACGTCCCTTGGCTTTTTAATGTCATCCATTAATATATGTTGCTGTATTCTTATTTGCACAAATTATTTTAATAACATTATACAGTAGATGGGGAAATTACGCTTTGGGAAAAACTCTTAGCTCACTTAGAAGGAAGGCTAATTATTAGGTAGTTTTAAGGATTTTTTCCCCCTTTATTTTCCTGCATAGCCCAGAACTGGTACTATAACGTTATCAAGCAATCCCTTTTAGGCATGTATAGTTATTTTTATATTACTAGCTATATTTTTAAATAAGACAATAGTTTGTCCCATAGCTTAACAAGCAGCATACAGACATTTCTGCTTGAGGGAAAACTTCTAAATTACTAGGAAAACTTCTAATTGTAGTATTAATTACAGCCATTCATTTAGTGACCGTTCAAAGTTACAACAGCACTGAAAAAAGTTACTTATGACCATTTTTTCACACGTACAAGTTTTGCAGCATTCCCATGGTCACATGATCAAAATTCAGATGCTTGGCAACTGGCATGTGCTGTATTTATGACGGTTGCAGTGTCCTGCATTCATGTGATCCAGTGGTGGGTTGCTACAGGTTCGCCCTGGATCAGGCGAACTGGTAGTGGCGATGGTGGGAGGCTCTGCCCACCCGCCCAGACGTCTCTGCGCATACGCAGAAGTGTTGTGTGTACATGCGAGCGCGAGTACGAGCACACCCGCAACCAAACAGTAGCAACAGGATTTGAATCCCACTAGTGATGTGATTCCCTTTTGCAATTTCCTGACAAGCAAAGTCCATGGGGAAGCCAGATTCATCTAACAACTGTGTTACTAACTTAACAACTTCAGTGATTCACTTAACAACTGTGGCAAGAAAGGTGGTAAAATGGGGCAAAACTCACTTAACTGTCTCACTTAGCAACAGAGATTTGGGCTCAATTGTGGTCATAAGTCAAGGACTACCTATATTCCTTGGACTGTGGGTCTGAAGATACATTTTTCCAGATTAAAAGCAAAGGATGATTTCTTTGTGGTAAGAAGATAATTTGTAGGAACAAGTATATTAAAAAGATAATCATTGAACGTGAAGAAATGTGAGAGAAACTACTAGAAATAATAAAGAATGAAAAGAAAGGATAGAGAGCTATTTCTTTAATAATTATTTACATTATTTAATAAATTAATTGTAATAGTTGTCTTTTTTTAATGAACTAATTTCTTTTTTAAAAAAAAAACCCTTCAGGGAGCATTCTCTCAAAAGTCATGGATGAAGATGTCCTTAAGATTCCTGGAGAACAGGAAGAAGTTCTTTCATGTCTGGAGGAGAAATTCCCAGAACTTTCAACCCGAAAAGACATCATCACCTTCCTTCAGGAGGCACAGCTGCATGACGATGGTACAGCATTGCTTTAATTTTTCCCTTTATTCTTTATTTGAGCTGTCTGATACTTTCTCATTAAATGTCTGCCGGACTCTTAATTTTATTAGAATAATGAGTAGTAATTTCTGGTTTAGTTCCTAGTCTAAATGTTGGCTATAATCTAAACAACACTTGTTATGCGATATGTCTCCATATATTTGGCTTATTTTATGTTGGCTCAGTACCAGTCATTTTGAACCAGCAATTCTGAAAATGCTTAGAAAAGAGTGTATGTTCTCTTATTGTGTCAAAATGTTTCCACTATATATGAGCCAAAAGATAATAATTTGGGAGAATATCTGGAAGTTGGTATAGATATAGATATAGATATACAGTAGATCATATACTTCATATATTGGAAGCCAGGTCTCAAGGTCCTGAAATGCAAAAACAACATGGATTTCACTTTCTCTGTTTCCCAATGCTACTGCAGCTCTCTCTACAATGGGTTGCCATTCACTGAATCTCTACACAAAAACATGTCTGAGTAAAAGTTTAAACAATAAATATGATCTGATTACAGAGTAAATATGAAGTTCCTGTAAAGCTGCTGCCCCTCCTTTGTTCCTTTGTATCATAATCCTTATATTACAGAAATTGTTCTTGACTAGAAAGGAACTATATTCCAACAGGTTCCTATTATGTTTGCATTGATAGATACTTTTGGTCATCTAGATTTATCTCAGACTGACCAAGTAGATGAATCTTGTCAATATCAAAAGAGCTTTTGAATTATCATGTTTTCTTGGAAGAAAATTAGAAATCGTACTCCTTCTCTTGTGCATGTGTGTACACATACACACACACACACACACACACACACACACACGCACACAATTTATACTTAGCAAAAACAATTTTAAGCAAAAATGAATGATTTTCTATCTATTCCACAGAGCTGAGGATTGAGGAAGCTTTGGTCAAGGATCTCAAAGAGGTGTCAGATGGAGAAATAAAAGTAGCAGTTAGTACCATATATATCAATTTGGAGGTAAGGAAAAATCAAACTCTGGGCTTTTACCAGTAATTACCTGAAGTTATTCTTATATTTTTTTTATTGTTATAAGGATTTTTAAAACTGTTGATGGATTTCTTTTGACTTACTTTGTGTTGTTAATATTCTAGAATAGCCTTTTCTAGTTTGGACATTTGAAATATATACTCAAACAATCCTGAAACAACACAAGTCCTGAATCATTTTATGTATGGTTATCAAGACCCTAGATTGCAGAAAGCCCCTTAAGACCTGGTAGGTGCATTTCCTAATTAAACCAATAGAGCAGTGATTCCTAAACATTTGCCTTCATTACCCAAAACCACTTATTAGAAAGTCCTTCTTTAATGTTCCTGTAAAAATTAGATAATGGGTTTGTGTGTTGTTACCCAAAGAAAAACCAGCTTTATCCAGTTTGTCTTAATTTACCTAGGTTTGGGAAACATTGCCATAGGGCAGGAGTCTCAAACTGGCAACCCGCGGGCTGAATGCACATTGCACAGACCACACCCACCCCAGTTCTGCAAAGGGGAAAAAACATTGCGAAACATTATGTGACGGTAAAGTGATGCTGCGAGTTTGACACTTGTGCCATAGGGGGTGACTTATGGCTGGGATTTATCATCTTATTAACATTTTCTCTGTTGTGTATGTCTACCTACACATAACAAGATAGTAATGAAAGAAAGGTAACCCAACCCTAACCTTACAAAGAGACATGGCTACATGTTTCCATGTAAGAAGTAACAGATAAACTTCTATCATCTGCAATTAAAGTTTTGAAAGTAATAAGGACCAGAAAAACTAATCCAGACTTTTCAGGGCTAACAGCATTGGCAAAACAAGGTTTTAATATTATAATGCACTCATAATCTGTAGTCTCATAATCTGTAGTCTCTCCATCCTTACCTGTCCAGGTTGAAGGATTATAGTAGTAGTGCAACTGCTATTATACAGAGACAATTCTTCAATTGTTGGGGGTATGTTCTATAAGGCAACTAAGCAGAAAAAGGTATGGGTATCAATGAGCCTTCTTTGCCAATGTAGCCATAATATAGTTGCTTAAAAATAATTGGAAATGTGGATTAAGTATTGTTTGGAAAAAAAAGAAAAAGATTATGTGTTCACCCAGATAATCTACTATTTTCAGCTTTTCTAATTTTCCCATTAAAGAAATGCATTGTATCAGTGATTGATTATTCTTCCATACATATTTATCATAATGGTATCTGCTACATGGTAAGAGATATGCACCACATACTGTGACTGGCATTTTTATTTCCTAGGAATTCAAAATTATTTGTTATTGGGCATGTTGCTAAGCATTATAGATTGAACTGCAGTATTGATATCTGCCATTCTGCTTGGTTTTAAATGTTTTTGGGCGGACATTACAAAATATAAATTTGTCAAATATGTCTGTTTAATATTGATGGGATATTTTGAAAAGTAGAAGTAAAAATCTCTGGTGGAAAATTGTTCTTGAGTACCACTGCAGAAAGACATAGATAACTGTATGAACAGAAAATCACCGGGAGTTGAGCTGGACATAAGAAGACGTAAATTTTTCAGAGTTTCAATCATATGAGAGGCCTTGTATTAGATAACAGCTAGACAACCTGTGACCCATTGGGTCATCATTTCAGAGATAGATTAGATAGATATATCTAATATTTCGTATTATGTCCTAAATGTTTTCTATGTTTTATGTCCTAAAATGTTTTGTAAAACTTGCCAAATTTCAATTCCACAGGAGTCACGGGTTCTGGATTTTGCATGTATTCTGTAAATTAGCCCATTTGAGGTACCTTGGTTCAAAAATTATTGCCCTAGGATATACCTTTTGCCCAGTTAAAATCATTACAAAGAGTTTTAATAATTTCTAGATTGTACAAAGCCTTAAATGCTACTTTATGGACTATGTTCAGGCTGATTATAGAAATTCGATTTCAATTTAGAAAACCCAATAAAAGTAAGGTACTCTTTAATATTTTAATAACAACACATGAAATAAATTTCAGACTTTGTAAAAAAAAATTCTCCAGATGCTTCTTACAAAGACATAGGATACGAAAAATAAATGATTTATGGAGCTGTAGGAATGTGACTTTTGCAGACTACCTTATGTCTAAGGAACATTAAACATAGGGTTTTTGTTTAGCAAATAAATAACCATTCACTTCAATGGTTGCATAGCCTGGACTTCTCTGCATATTTTTGCAAAGATAAGGAGAGGCCATTAGGGATTTAATATAAAATAAATCGCCAAGGGGTCTTCTTGTAGTCCTAGTCTTTCTGCCACATGGTGTGTTACTAATGTGCATAAATGGGCTTAAATGAATGTGTTATCTGTACTACATTTGCAGTGTGTATATAGATATTATTTTAATTGCATTCTTTGTAAAAGAACATATATCATATTTTTGGATCTTGAAAATATTCTACACATAAACAGATTGTTTTCAAGTATCAGATAATCTTTGCCTATAGGTGATGTTTTGATGTATCTGTTGTACAGCAGGAAGTATACTTTGATTTTGTCCTGTCATATGTATTCTTAGTTAAGTAATCACCTTCTAAGAATAAATGGGGCAGTCAGGAGATCCATTATCAAAACTTTCTGTTCACAAGGCTATCATTTAAACTTGTGTACCACTATGGAGGATGGTAGCGGTGATACGTTGATGCTCTAGGTCAAATTAAAACTCACATCTGTAATAATAAACACCACATCTGCATTGGCTTAAAAATGTGATGCCTTCTGAGACTGTTTCCAATTTAGATAATTACTAAAATGGACTTGAAACATTAATTTGTCTGTACAATAAAGTGATATTTCCTTGTTTTGCCCATACATAAATGTGACAGATAATCAGGTTAGCTAGCTTAGAAGCTTACTAAGTGAAAATAATGCAGTTCTTGAACCTAGTCATTGTACTATAATTATAAACCATGTTTTATAGCTTAACATATGTCTACCTAACTATATAATGGTTTATATAATAAAGCATGCTTAAACAAATTATGATTCTACATGATGCATGTTGTTAGGGGCTGGGGATTCTTTGGAAATCCATATAAAAAGATAAATCAGTACAGAAATTATGGGCATCATTGGGAGGCCAAAAGGCAAAATCTGAGTGGTGGCATGGCAATTCAGTGGCTATCCCTTTTATATTTCCATCATTTGGACAAAAATCCAGCTTGCTGTGAATGCCCTGACAAAAATATCCACTGTACATGTAGAAGTCTGTCATTAAATTATGTTATTTGTCCTGAGGCTGGATATTCTCACTATCACTGTCTATTGATTTTTCCTAGATTATATAATGGCTGTATGATTTGTACAAGTTTACCAGTTGCATGGGCTCAATTCATCCCAAAGTCTGTAGGAAGTCAAGCGACATTTTGGGAGGGGGGATTTTATTATTGTGCTGTTGTGTATAAGAACATATATACTTCTTGTAGTTTTATTCCATTCTTCATGCAAGGATTTCACAGCGTCATGTATTGTTTTCTCCATTTTTATCCATCAATAGCCTACAGTATTTGTTCCAAAGATGCTTTTTTTTTCTTCAAAGAGCAACTGGACTTTCTTGGGATTCTTTTTTCCCCTTTGAAAGTGTTTTAGGTCTTGTCCAAGATACTTCTTCAGTTCTAACTGGTAGGGAATGGAAGAAGCATTTTAGATAAGAAGCAAAATGTTTTCAAAGGAAAAAAATCAAGAAAACCCAGTTGCACTTTGGGGGGTGGGAAGCACAACCAGGACAGGAATCATTGTGATTCTCCACAAACAATAGTCTGTTAGGTATACTAGATACAGACATCACTGTGTTTCAAGGCAATAAACTTCATAACAAGGCAGGATTTGAATGCCAATGTTTACTTTTCGCGTACATGAATATATTTTATGTCCATAATGATTTTATTTATTTATTATTTATTTATTGGTTCAATTTATATGTCACCCTTCTCCAGAGACTCAGGGCGGCTTACAATGTGTTAAGCAATAGCCTTCATACTTTTGTATATACCTGCTTAGTAGGGCTTCCCCCCCCCCAAGCGGTGTTCTTTTTTATACAAAGTCAGCTTATTGCCCCCACAAACCAGGTCCTCATTTTACCTACCTCGAAAGGATGGAAGGCTGACTCAACCTTGAGCCTGGTGAGATTTGAACTTGCAGTAATTGCAGGCAGCTGCTGTTACTTAACAGCACTTTAGTCTGCTGCGCCACCAAGACTCTTATTTAGATTCCATGCAATTTGAAGCTAAAATAACCAAACTGCATCCCTCCAATATTTCCAATAAAAAGATTAACCTATTGATTTTTTTGGTCTATCATACTTTGGAAAAGAAAAGAAAAGTTAGGTTCAGTAAAGAAAAGTTAGCATTTTTGTTCTGGGGATCGGACTTGCTGGAAGCAGACTGCGGAAAATGAGCAGGGCAGAAAAATTCTGAACTGAAGGATTAAGGGTTTCTATTCCTTTTTCTCTTATTGTTGCTACCATACAGGGGTGAAATCCAGCAGGTTCTGACAGGTTCTAGAGAACCGGTAACGGAAATTTTGAGCAGTTCGGAAAACCGGTAGTGGAAATTTTGAGTAACTTGGAGAACTGGCAAATACCACCTCTGTCTGGCCCCACAGTGGGGTGGAAATGGAGACTGTTCTGCCCCAGCTATGGACCCCAAAGAACGCAGCACACACAAAGTCACAACAACGACCACAACAGAGATTTTGCAGTATCCTTCCCCCAGGAGTGGGGAGGGAATGGGGATTTTGCAGTATCCTTCCCCTGCCATGCCCACCAAGCCACACCACATCCACCAAGCCACGCCCACAGAACCAGTAGTAAGAAAAATTTGGATTTCACCACTGCTACCATGTTATAGTAAACAGATCTATATAGCATGTGTTTCTTCCTTTGTTAGGGATCCTTGCTGACTCTTTCGTTCTTTGGCTGCTGTATTGTCATGGATAAATGCCTTATTCTTAAATGAAAGAAATATATACTCATAGAGTACCAAGGGTTAATTTATTCTTCCTTTCCTAATGTATTCCTCTGTAACCACTCCTACTCCCTAATCCCGCCCCACTGATATAAAAGGGGATGAACACTCCTCCTCCTTGCTTCTATCTACAATCACTCAGTGAATATAGAATGCCTTCTGTAAATAAACAATACTTTGTTTGAATACTATAATTCTGAATTCTTTATTGAGTCCGATCTTCGAATTACGGCAACAATCTGGTAGCAGAGGATGGTTTGCTGACTCAATAAGAAACAGACATGCAAAAGAAAGAAAACTTCAGAAACAAAAGAGAAAGCCCCAACACCAGGGCACACAACAAAAAAATGGAAACAGATCAAGAAATGATCGATGAATCTACAACTATAATGACAAGAGAATCTGAAAACTTCACTACAGACAATGAAGAGGTAATCGATGAACCCGACGAACAAGAAGCGAGCGAGACAGAAAACAATACGCTCAGATCAGAAATACTAAGACTGCTGAAAAGCCAAAAAGACGACAAAAATCTCATCGCGAATCTCCAAGACATCATAAAAGATAGCGGAGCAGCGAGAGAAAATCACACCAACGCACCAGAATCTAAAGACCACAAAATGGTAAGCGAATTACCTATAGATGAGAGTGTAACTAAAAGAAAGACTAACGGTCCCATGCAAAATTTTGAATGGCAGCCATCTTGGTTTTGCCAGCCCAGCAAAATGGCCGACTCAGAACCAATCAGAAAGCAGAGTTCAAAATGGCTGGCGCAAAAAGCTTTACACAGCATGAAAAATAAAAAAGAAAAAGTCTATTCATCAGAAGAATCTGATACAGACACCGAAGAAACACCAACCGAACTACAAATCGAAACAGCTATGAAAACACTTTTTACAACCTTCGGTCCGAATTTAAAAATATCGAAGAAATCGACGAAAATACCAAAGCCAGCCGATCAAACAGCAAAGAAAAGACAAACAGCACAATCCAAAAGCAAAGATGCAGAAGCAAGCAAGCAAACGTTCCAGCGTCTATCCACTTCAACCCGAACGACAAGAACACTAACGCCCGAACCCAGAGAGCCTTGCAAGTACTCGCCCACACCGCAAACGCTTCTGGGAGCCAGAGGCCTCAACCAAGACTACTACGATGGAAAGAAGCAAGCCCCGATCATCACCTGGACACCTAAAGTCGAACCAGAGAGCGAGTCATCAGAGGAAGAACACTACGAGGGAGGTACAGCGACGAGAACCTCTTCCGACAGCTTCAGGAACGAAATGAACTACGCGCATGCGCAAATACGCCCAGATGAATATAGAGACAATAAAGAACAGAGAGAACCTTTCAGACTAATCGCGAGTATACTTACACCATTCTGCAATTATCAACATATACAGGACCATGGACAGCCTCCAGTTGTAAGTAATGCAACAAATAACATTGGAAACTTGCCTAATGATTTTCCAAAATTGAGAATAGACGGTATTAATTTACAGGAATGGAGTCAACTACTCCAGGTTGTTTTCTTAAAAGAGAATTTATTATTTTTCATAACTAACGCTCCTAAAAAACCATGGACCCTAAAATTGGACTGCCTACACCACAGAGCATTTTATTTACTAATCTCTAGTATATCACCTGCTATCTATCATAGTATTAAGCATAATCTAACTGTCTCAGAAATAATTCATTGTATGTTTAAACTGTTTCATAGTGAAAGTGTGGCAACCACAACGAGAATGTCTAAAAACTTTTTCTCAGCCAGGATAAAACCTGGAACTACTATAAGTGAACATTTATTATCACTAAACACAATTAGAGCAGAACTTCATTTAAGGGGAGAAATAATAGCTGACCAGACAATGAAAAGCGTTATCATTAATTCATTAGATTCATCATGGGACAATTACATATCACATTTGGATACAATTAATTTAGGATATCTATCTATAGAGAGTTTATCAAATAGATTAATAGCTAAAGATAATTTGAGAAGAAGCCGCTACAGTACATACAAAAAACACAGACAGACCAAAAGGGTAGTATTCCAAGACAGGTATCAAGAATCAATTGAGTGTTATAACTATGGATCCAAAGAACATTATAGAAGAGACTGTCCAAAACCTCCTAGGGAAAGACAAAAACATGACACTAGAAACAGATACCACGACAGACAATCATCTATTGACAGATACAGACATAGAAACTCACCAAACTTTAGAGAACATAGAGGGGGCAGAGATAACTCAAGAGATAGAAAGTCTGGATCATTGTATGGATTAGATAAGTACACTATAACCAAAAACCAAGACTCAAAGGATAATGCCTGGCTCATTGATTCCGGGGCAACAAATCACACAACACACGATAAGAAAATATTATCTTCCTTCGTAGAAGATAAATTTGTAATTAAAGTAGCAAATCAAGAGGAAGTCCAAGTCATTGGAAGAGGAAATGTAGAATTACCCGGTCTAGGGAAAATAGAGGGGGTTCTATTAATACCCAAAATACCTCACAACATTCTTAGTGCAATAAAGCTAAGCAGGGACTCTAACATAAATATAATATTCTCAAAGGGAAAAGTAACTCTAGAGAAAAACAAAATAAACATAGGTAATATAATTACCAAAGGAGATTTACCATATTTGATCACAGAGGAAAGATGGCTACACAACATTGATTCAAACATAGAAAATGACACTAGCATAGAAAATGAAAATGATAATGACAGTGACAATGAGGAACATGAACCAGAACATAATGATGAAACTATATCTGTCAGCAATACACATACTAACAAAAGACCAATAATTGGAAAACCAATTCATGATGAATGTGCACATATATTACACAGAAAATTAGGACATAATACAAAAAATGATTGAACATGCTGAAGGTGTTAAAATAAAAGACTGTAAAAATTACTTGGAATGTTCAGTATGTAAGTCCTCAAAGCTCAGAACCAAGCCCAGACCCAAAAAGGCAACAAGATCATCAAATCATATTTTTAACCTAGTACATATGGATCTAGTTGGTCCATTATCTCCATCAATTACATACAAAAAACGATATTTTCTTACTATTGTAGACGACTATAGTCGTTATGGCTTTGTCTACACCTTAAAACACAAAGATGAAACATTTCAAAAGTTTAAAGAATTTTATAAACGTGTAGAAACACAACACAACATAAAAATAAAACAGATCATGACAGACAGAGGATCTGAATTCATGTCAAAGGAATTCTCCCAATGGCTAAAAGCCAAAAGAATGTTACATTTCACCTCTAGTCCTTTCTCTGCCTTTCAAAATGGAGTAGCGGAACGAAAAAACTCGACACTACAAACCATGATTAGATGTACATTAGAAGATGCTGGTTTAGGCAAACATTTCTGGTCAGAAGCACTATTATATTCCAATTATACACTTAACCGACTTTGGTCTAGTGTCATAAATAAAACACCATACGAATTGATGTATAGTAAAAAACCCAAGATAGCCCACATGCATGTATTTGGAGTTACAGCAGATGTACATATACCAAAACAATTGAGACGTAAGGGAGATAATGTATCTAGGAGGCTCAGATTCATGGGCTATGAAACAGGTACAAAAGGATATAGATTTATTGACAATAATAACAAATTCATAATTTCTAGGACAACTGTATTTCACGAACAGGCCAATTGGTCTAAGATACATCTTAATGAGATACTCCCAACAACAAGACCAGATATTAAGACACAAGATAAAACAGAAAGGGAAGGACAAAACTGCAATACACAAAAAGGCAACACCAAAACATGGATGGGAAATTGTCCCAAAATCAAAACAGATTCATTAACACAAAAGGAAGCAAGATATTTACATGATAACAACAGCAGACCAGAAAGAACAATTAGATGCAACAGGAATCAAGTACCAAAAAGATATAAGGATTACATAATGCATATAAATAATGATACATCAACACCTAATACATATGAAGAAGTATTAAAACTCCCCACAGAAGAAAGAAAGAAATGGGAATTAGCCATGGCCAAAGAAATGGACAGTTTACGAGAACTCAAAGTATTCACTCCAACACCAGCTCCAAAAGATAAGACAATTATAGGCACTAGGTGGATATTTAAAATTAAGAATCTAGAAGGGGGTAACACATTATATAAAGCAAGACTGGTTGCACAGGGCTTTGCCCAAAGATACCCTGAGGATTATACCGACACATATTCTCCCACTGTAAGAACTGAAAGTGTTAAGACAGCTTTAGTAATAGCCTCAGCCCTTAATCTTGAAGTTTTTCAATATGATATACAAACTGCATACCTACATGCAAAACTCGATAAGGAAATATATGTAAGAGCTCCTCATAGTCAAAACACAAATAGAAACGAAACATGGTTACTAAACAAAAGTTTGTATGGATTGAAGCAATCTGGCAAACGTTGGTATGAATGCTTGGTCAACGTACTCAAAACTATGAACTTCAATGCTACAACTGCAGACAATTGTTTCTTTGTTAGGAGAGATGGTGAATCATTAGAATTTGTGTTAATTTATGTGGATGACATTTTGTATATTGGCAAACATAAAGATAAGAGAGATATATTTGTAACAAAATTAGGAGAACATTTCTCATTGAAGTCATTGGGGAAAGTAAATAAATATCTTGGAGTACAGATTAGTAAAACTAAAAAAGGATTTAGATTTAGAAGGATAAAATTATTGAACTCTTGAACAGATGCAATATGAATGATGCAAAGCCTTGTGATACCCCAATGCAAGCTGATTTCCTAAAGAATATGAATGAATCATCTCCTGAGTTTAATGATAATACACTTTACAGATCAGTTATTGGTTCCCTTTTATATATTGCTAATTGGACCAGACCCAATATAGCTCTACCCCTTAATTTGTTGTCCAGATATGTCAGTAAGCCTTTGATTTATCATTGGGAAGCTATTAAAAGAGTGTTAAGATATTTGAAACACAGCTTAGACTTTTGCTTATTATTAGAGCCCAACAATGTTAGAGAGCCTATTCTCACTTGTTATGCTGATGCTGACTGGGCAGGCGACACTAAAAGCAGGAAGAGCACTTCCGGCTATGTGTTCTTTCTTAACAATTGCCCAGTCTACTGGTATACTGGAAAACAAGATTTAGTAGCTACGTCAACTACTGAAGCAGAGTATATTTGCTTGTCGAAAGCTTCTAATAATTTCATATGGTTCAATGACCTATTAACTAATGTTTGGAAGAGTCCTGCACAACCATTCACTATATATGAAGATAACAAAGCTGCAATAGAGATATCTAGAGCAGATGCTATTGGTCAAAGATCTAGGCATATAGATATCAAATACAAACATGTAAGACAATTATCTCAAAATGGATTCATTAAAGCTATTCATTGTGAAACCACAGAACAAATAGCTGATATACTGACTAAACCTTTACAATCAAAACAACATAAATATTTAACTTCAAAATTACATGTTTTATATTGTTCTGAATCTGAATGTAACTACTGTTGTATGTCAAATCGGCATTTAGAGGGGGATTTGTCATGGATAAATGCCTTATTCTTAAATGAAAGAAATATATATTCATAGAGTACCAAGGGTTAATTTATTCTTCCTTTCCTAATGTATTCCTCTGTAACCACTCCTACTCCCTAATCCCGCCCCACTGATATAAAAGGGGATGCACACTCCTCCTCCTTGCTTCTATCTACAATCACTCAGTGAATATAGAATGCCTTCTGTAAATAAACAATACTTTGTTTGAATACTATAATTCTGAATTCTTTATTGAGTCCGATCTTCAAATTACGGCAACATGTATCTCCTCAGCAAACGTTCTACTGTAATTTTGTTCCTTATGTACATATCATAATAACTAGCTTTGTATATTAGGGTCATACATAACAAGGGATCATAACAAGGAGAGGCAGGATCTGATTTGCACATTTTACTGCCTTTTAGGGGTTTATAAAAAGAGTTAATCTTCAGCACCACATCTTTCTTCAGAATTCATGTGGTTTCAGGTAGCTGCAAACGGGCCTTTGTGCTATTTAACTTTCCCAGATTGCCTAGTCGAAACACTGAGGCCTTTTCATCATTAATGCACTATTAGTCCTTATG
The DNA here is from genome assembly GCF_029215685.1 of Pituophis catenifer annectens. Lineage (NCBI taxonomy): Eukaryota > Metazoa > Chordata > Lepidosauria > Squamata > Colubridae > Pituophis > Pituophis catenifer. The sequence continues at coordinate 229,618,857 of NW_027256882.1, read as the reverse complement.
TATACTTGTAACCAAATTCATGGAAGCTATTGACAATAAAATTTTGCCTTTTCTAAATCCCAGTTCTGGGACACTTCTCTCCTACCAGTGGTGGGTTGCTCCCGGTTCTGTCCGGTTCTTGAGAACCGGTAGTAAAAGTGGCGGGAGGCTCCGCCCACCCACCTGGACATCATAAGGTACGATCTGCGCATGTGTAGAAACGTGTGCTAGTGAAGGAAGCAAACATGTGCACTCCTGTTGCGAACCGGTAGTAAAGTTAAGTAGAATCTACCCGTCTCCCATAATGCTTTCATCCTTAGGCACATACAATCCTGCCTAATTATTGGATCTTCTATAATGCCTGTGAATGTCAGATGCTGCCATTTATTAGTGTGCACAGAATTGAGCCTTGCAGTTAAATTTTTAATATATAATATAATATATATTTAATATAAGTGTATATAAATATATACACTTAATAATAAGTGTTGTCAGCACGTAGGTCTTTTCCAGGGAACTGAAATTCTCTTTTGTTCTCTTCTATTATTCTATTCTATTCTATTCTATTCTATTCTATTCTATTCTATTCTATTCTATTCTATTCTATTCTATTCTATTCTATTCTATTCTCCAGACCTGATCTACTCACTTAATATTTCTGGTCCAATATGCATGTTTGCTGAGCTGATTTCCAGTTTTATTCCTCAGGGTTTTTTTGTTTAAGAGCTCAGTAGAAACTCACTAGAATTTTATATTTTCATTTTATTTTAAAAATCACATTTGTCGCCCTTGTTGCTGTTTCAGAATATTATGAATAGTGGAGTAATATCAAAACAAAATTTGGGCCAGTTTAGTTATTGAGAGGAGACTACTTTCTTAATCATTCTTCATGGCACAAGACATTTTGTATGGGACTTAGTACAGTATATTCATTTATTGTGCTAAATCATTTTATATCAGGAAACATCAGCTTAATGCTAAAATTCGTGCATCTCTGGCCTACTATTAGAAATGCAAAGACTAAACATGTTTCAAATAGCGCTCTGTGCTGCCAATGATGTATCAACGCCCTATGCCATTACTCTTTTCTAAATGTGATAATAATGTGATCTGTTAACATAAAAAAAGTTTGATGCCACAAAGCAGCTGGAAATGGACAACTGAAATATGCATATATCTAACTCATATCATCAAATGCACAGTTTGATATATGTTGTTTAAAGCTTTTCATGTCTTTCTGTTCTTCTCAAGCAAAAATAGCAGCTTTTTAATGTAAATTGACAGGTTTTGTAGCACCCATTCCTAACTGAGATATTTTACTAGTTCCAAACATTGTTGGGTGATTAGGGATAGCAATGTTTAACCTAAGACATTTTTGTGCTAGTAATGTCAGGATTTGTAGGACAGATGCTCATGAACAATTGCTACAGAATGTGGAGGCTAGCTTCAGTAGCTCCCTATACACTTCTTGATTCCATAATAGTTTTGCTGCTATCTTCTCTTGTTGGTCCTGAGTTTAAATGTGAAATTCTTCTTCTGGAGAAAATGGAAAGTCATGTAAGGCCTTTTTTATTATTATTATCACTTCCTTTGGCCTGCCTTAAAGATCTAGCTGTAAACATCCCCTCTGGTGTAACTGAAGTGCATTTTTTGTGAAGTGCAGTGTTGGACTGAGAAGCAGGATTGCAAATCCCCTTGGGGTACCCGAGAATCAAGGATATGTGCTACATAAGTGCAATATTCACCCTTGATTTCCTGTGTTTAATACTGATCTTAAGAGCTTTCTACTCAGATTCAGTGGCTTTTACTAAGGTTTCCTCTCATTGGATATTGTTTTGCAACAGTGCAAATGTATCTTTGTCAGCAGCTGGATTCAGGATAGACTCAGTACATAGAATTGGTTCGATATAGAGATCCCCTTTTATGCCTGTTGAATGTTATTTGTAATGAAAGATAACGAATCACAAACGTAAATAAAATACATTATAAATGTATTAGCAACATGTATTAGCCAGAATTATTCTCTCCCCCATTTCCTGTCCAGTTATTCTATTGCAGTGATGGCTAACTTTTTTGCCATCATGTGCCAAAAGCGGGGGGAGCCTGAGGGGGGTCACACACGGATGTGCCCACATGCATAATTCTATGCACCCTGCCCTCCTGCGCATGCATGTGTGACCCTCCCGCATTCCCCCCACTTTTGGCATGCAATGGTGGGCCCGGTAGCCCTGTTTTTTTGCTCTCCCCAGGCTCCAGAGCCTCTCTAGGAGCATGGGGAGGGCAAAAATGGCCTTCCCTACCACCCCGGAGGCCCTCCAGAGGCTGGAAATGGCCCGTTTGCCGACTTCCAGTGGGAACAGAAGGCCCATTTTTTGCTCTCCCCAGGCTCCAGAGTCTCTCTTGGAGTCTGGGGATGGCGAAAACGGCCTTCCCCACCCCCCAGAGGCCAAAAACGGCTCATTTGCCAACTTCCAGAAGTCCCACCGATATGGCTCCACGTGTCACCTGTGGCATACTTGCCATAGGTTCGCCATCACGGTTCTATTACATCAGCAAATATTAAGGAGAAAATGTTGTGGACTATTCTCATAAAGTAGGTATGATAGGGAGCTTGGATATACAGAAACTGGCTAACATGGTAGCTATGGTCAATCACAAAGTATTCAATGTATCAGCACACAAACTAGGGAAGAAACTACAAGTTTCTCTTTGTCAACTTCTCTCACTTTGCTACTCCCTCTTCTGCTATCATGCATCTCAGACATTGGTCATGGTAACACTGAATGTAGACCCATGTTGACAAATCTGATAATATCAAGAGTATATACTCAACTTTGGATGTTCAGGCCTCTAAAACTGGCACTAAGGTTGCCATCAGTATTATCACCAGAGATACATATTTTAAATTCTGAACAACTTTACCTATAAGCATAGACTTTCATCTTTTACCTTAAATCTGCCCCTCTTTTCATCTTTTATGAAACACATTCTTTCTTTGAAAATTAAAGTAACACTTCTATTTGAGTTGAAGTTTTATCATAATATTCTAATATAGGATTTAACTTTCTATATTTGCTAAAGAAGTATGTGGGCCATTTTTTTTAAAAAAAGCTAAATATTAATGTTGACTTTCATGAATTCATGTCTACATTTAATATTATTTTTTTACATTAATAAATTCCTTTGCAAGCTTTCCTTTTTGTTTAAATTTGGAAAGTGCAATTATATTGACATATGGTGATAATGTAATAAATCTTAAGGGTTAGAGGTTGAAGGAACCATGGCTTGTCAATTAGCAATGTAAATGAAACATTCATTATCCAACATGCTGAGAAGTTGATGAAGTGTACAATAATCTGATCCCAAGTTTTTTCTGAAATAAGTCATTTTAGATAATAGGGTATTTATGAGGATCAAGGACAATGGTTTGGATTTCTTGTTATTTTTATTTTGTTTCAATATTTAGTAGAACATAGAAAATTAATTTTGAAATCCTATTAAATTTCAATGTGCCATAGCAGAAAAATATTTAAGCATTTAGAAAATTATTCTATGCAATCAACTGTGTCTTTCTCAATCCAGTATAACCTGACTTAATTTAGCTGAATTCTCAGTATTAAAAACTTAAGGTTACATATTAAAAAGTTCAACAACACATGAAGAACTATTTCTAATTTTGGGATCCACTTTAGAAAAAGTTGCAAATAATCCTGGGATATGAAGTTAACTGTGCATGTGTTACTGTGGTCATCACTATAACGGAGTCAATTTTTTAAATTTTCTATGATGGCAGTTGAAATCAGCTTTTCAGGTTAATATTTTCATTCATTAAGTTGACGTTGGTGTTGAGACTGTTGGCATAATGGGTAGTTACTTCAATCAGTATGAATACAGTTAGCATCACCATTCTTGGGCACGTGGAATAATGATATATAATAAAAACATGGAGTTTTACAATCTCTGCAAAAATAGATTTATTTTTAATAATTTATTTAATTGTATTAATCAGTGAACATTTATTATCATTTATTCATAAATTATTTTTCCAGGAAGTTCAGGGAAGTGCATGCATTCTTCCCTATCAATGCAAGAATGCTGTTAGGTAAAACACACTGAAAAGGAATTTCTTGTCTAGGATTCCTATGGACCTTACTGTGAAATTGAAACCATGGCATCACAGTTGTTTTGTATTTATAAACAAAATAACAACAACAAAAAAAGAATACTGCAATTTCCCAACTTATTATGACCAGACATTGCATTGATGCAATGCAACTTATACCTAATACTTTCAAGTCTGCTATTGTGTCAGTGGAACCCCCAAACACCAACTGGCTTGTTAGAAAAACCTTGAGAAGCATACTGTATAAAATGATGTTTCTCTGGAAAGTTGCAGCCACCCAGTGGCCAGGAAACATAATTTCAAAGCAAATGTTCATACCCAGAGATAGTCAAACAATAACCGAAATGCACAAAGGCATTTCAAACTGTTTTCATATGAAACGTAACAACTCATTCCCACACTGGATTAATGTCAATAGTTCATTAATTAAATATTTAAATATACAGAATCTAATTATTGAACTATTAACATTAATCCAGTGTTTCCTGTCTGATGCAATTCAACATTTTATATTTTTTAAATTAAAGAGAATTCTTTTTATTGTATGACAATCTGCAAAAACCCATTATGTCCTTTAAGTTTTCATTGCTTAAAATATTTTGCCAAACTCTTTGTATGAGTTTGAACAGTTCCTGTCATTTGTAGAAACTGTAAATGATTAAGAAAGCAAACATGAACTTTTGTTGAGATAATTAAAAACCCAACTCACAGGGATGCATATGAGTAGATGAAAGTCATGCTAAAGAGCCATTGTAATGAATTCAGATTGCATGAAATATTTAGAGATATTAGAGTCTAACATTTAGAAATAATAGAGTTTTAGAATATTAGCCTCGATTTTTATTTTGAGTGACTATTACTTGAGGGGGGTTGTTTAGTTGTTTATCCCACAACATAAATTATGGGGAACTGTTTAGGTGTTTTGACATAAAGGAAAATATGGCCTTTATAATGAAGTGGCTCATGGAACTGAACCTCTTTAAAGAGTTACTACATGAATGTTTATAAGCCCGCAATCTTTGTTGTTGTTAGTTGCAAAGTCGCGTCCGACCCATTGCGACTACATGGACAACTTTCCTCCAGGCCTTCCTATCCTCTACCATCCCCCGTAGACCATTTAAGGTCACGCCAACTGCTTCAATGACTCCATCCAGACATCTCATTCTCTGCCATCCCCTTCTTCTTTTGCCCTCAATCATTCCCAGCATTAGGCTCTTCTCCAGTGAGTCCTTTTAAGATTTTGAATAGCTCAGCTGGAATACTGTCATCTCCACTAGTTTTGTGGTTGCTCAGATTTCCTAAGGCCCATTTGACTTCACATTCCAGGATGTCTGTCTCGAAGTCAGTGGCCACTCCATCGTGGTTATCAGGGACGTTAAGCTCCTTCTTGTATAGTCCTTCTGGAATCTTTATCACTGCATATAAATACCAGTGCCAAAAAAGCAACTGTAAGCAGCTGTACCCCCTCCACAATGCTTATCTGTCTGTTCCTTTGTTGTTCATACAACTCATTGATGACTGGTGGTGTGTTTTCCCAGTGCTCCTTATCTGTTTCCAGCAGCTGATTCCATGTTCTCATCCTATTCCTCCAGTTTGTGCATAACTTTTTGGGTTGCCAATCTGGCTATAAAAATGAATGTATTGTGGAATTTATTTGTAGTTTGAACCAAATGATTATAAATAAATGAAGGATGTCTGCTGGGCTTAGACATAGAGGTCTTGTAAACTAAATAAAAAAAATCAACAAATAGCTATTGGAAAAGTAACATTATGCTGCAATAGCTGCTATTAACATCCATTAGCAACCTCGATGGCCTGTTTGAATTCGATGCATCATTTGCTGTGAAAGGTTTTTCCTTTCAAGGTTTTAGGAAAACATTACTTCATTTTCAGAATATGTTAGTAATAGAGTACTATTCATTCTGTATCCTGAGATTAAAACTCATGTATTTCTCATAGGAGAACTGATGACTTCTTCTTTGTATATTATATACTTGAATGCCTGGTTTTGGTATCTTCTGCTCTGATTACACTTGGCTGTCACTTTAAATCATAGGTCTTCAAATGTGGCAGCTTTAAGACTTGTGGACTTCAACTCCCAGAATTCTCCAGCCGGCTATGCTATTCTGGGGGTTGAAGTCCACAAGTCTTAAAGCTGCCAAGTTTGAAGACCTCTGCTTTACATCTTCCATATTCACTACATTTAGCAAACTTATTCCTTGTCTAACAAACTGCATAGTCCATTCTCTTAAAATGGAAGTAGTAGAAAGGAAAAAAGATGTGTAAAATTGAGAAAAGGAACTTAATTATACGGTATTAAAGGGAACTATGTTTTATATAAAGTTTCAGTTAAGCCACTTAATTTGATATTGCTGCTTCTGTCTCACCTCCTTCCTTCTCAGTGGCTCTCGGTTCCTTAAAGAAGAAATGAAAGGGAGAGACCTAGAACAATCTGACTACAGTAGTAAATTCTAGAAGAAAAACAAGATTGCTCTAATAGAGTACAGATAGTTCAACACCGCCATCTGGTGGCTGTAATTGTTGGGAAATACAGTTGTTTCTTCAATTGTACACATACAGGTAGTCCTCGACTTACAACCATAATTGAGCCCAACATTTATGTTTCTAAGTGAAACATTTGTTAAGTGAGTTCTGCCTTATTTTACGACCTTTCTTGCCACTATTGTTAAGTGAATCATTTCAATTGTTAAGTTAGTCAGTAGCAAGGTGGTTAAGCGAATCTGGATTCCCCTTCTGATCTTGTGAGAAGGTCATGAAAGCTCCACACATGCATGACCCCATGACACTTGCAACCGTCATAAATATGAACTAGTTCCCAAGCATCTGAATTTTGATCATGTGACCTTGGGAATGCTACAATGGTCATGAGAAAAACGATCATAACTCACTTTTTTCAGTGCCGTTGTAATTTTGAACGGTCACTAAATGAACTGATGTAAGTCGGGGACTACCTGTACTGTACACCTGTGTTATTTCTTTACAGGGTTGGCAGTGTTAAGCAAAGTACACTAACAACATGAGAAACACAGAAAAGGAATAAATAAAATGTTAATTGTCAATATTAGGCAATAAAGGCAATATTAATTGTCTAATTATTGAAACCATTATTTCAGAAGTGGGCTGCTGGGGGTTCATAGAGTTTCAGGAGAACCTCTAGCTAAGATTCTGTGCAGTTTGGAGAACCCCCAAATCCCACTCCTGGCTGGCCCTGTGCACCCTCCCCTCCCAGGAGTCCCCATGCAGCCCGTTTTAGATGCAGGTATTGCAGGGCGCACGTGGAGGCTCAGGGAGGGTGAAAAACGGGCCTACTGGAAGTTCAGGTAGGCTGAAAATGGGCCCATTTCTGGCCTCCAGAGGGTCTCTGGAGCCTGGGGAAGCCGTTTTTGCTGTCCCGAAGGCTCGAGAAAAGCCTCCGGATCCCCCACCACCATGGCCACACCCACCCAGCAACCGAGCAGAGAACCCCTTGCTAATATTTTTGAAGCCCACCCCTGCATTATTTTGATCCTAGTTTCTAGTTAATGTATTCTAAACTGAGGAAAGAAAGGATACTAAGTGAGGTTGTTGGACATTTGATTAGATGCCAAAGGCTTTCTTCCATATTACTTATTTTGTTTCCCTAATGCTAAGAATGTCTAACTGAAAATTGTTACAGAAGAACAATCCTATAATAAGATTAGAGTGCTCTGGCAGGGTAAAAGCAAGAATGGAAATGCTTTCTCATATTTCTGACATTTTCCCGGGTTTTACAGAAGTTCTCTCCTACTCTACAATAGAAGAGAGTTAATTTATAACAAATCTGAAATGTTATGGAGGCATACTGTCAACTCGTTCTGCCTTGCTGAAAGATTTACTATTTTTTCATACTATTTTTAGAGATTTTTCAAGTTTAAATTCCCAATTTTGCGCTCTAATACTGGAGTTCTGTTCCTAACAGAGTGGAACAGTATTGTGTCTTGGAAGATCTTTTAACACTCACCTATGAAAATAATTTTTATTATGTCACTGGCCAAAATTCTATAGTTAGACCAATAATTAAAACAATTTAACTGTTTCTATTTCAAATAAAATAAGACAGTATAAATTTAGAGCTAAGTTATTAAGGCAATCACAGCATGTTTAGTTTTACAAATGTAAAATTTAGTCCCATTCAAGGAAACAAAATTGTACAAAATAAATGATTGGCTACTTAGCCAGATAGGGAATTATAAAGTGGGTGTTTGCAATTTGATAAGACACATTATAAGAAGACATGACAGCTATGAATCTGAGTGAGTTTTTTCCCACTCTGTCCAATGGAACAATGTTAGCTTGAATCTGAGAGGATGCTGAAATGTGTTAGTCTCTTCAAAGTTTGGGGATGGTTATTTGATTTAAGTATCTTTCCAGACTAAAGGAGGCCATAGCTACTCATAGTTATTCCTGGATAGGGAAGATGGATTCATTTGTGCTTCTAGTTTTCTAGCACATTGCATAAGTTCAATAACTGCTCAACTGTAGCCCATTATTAGAATAGCTTCTTTTTAAAGCCCTTCTTTATGCTAAATCTGAGGTAGGCCCCTTTATGACCTGTGGACTTTAACTCCCAGAAATCCTGAGCCAGGCTGGCTGAGGAATTCTGGGAGTTGAAGTCCACAAGTCATGTCTGAGTCACAGTTGCTTGTCCCTGTGCTAAGTCAAAAACAACACAAAACAACACAGTTTAGCACCACAGCAACACTCTAGATCAGGGCTGCCAAACTCCAAGTCTGTGGGCTGGATGTGTCATGCTCTGGCCACACCCGGTTTAGTGAAGGGGGAAAAAGTCCCGCCGCCACCGTGACGACTTGAGTTTGACACCCCTGCTCTAGATTTATGTTATAGATTTATGTTATTAATACATGCAGCTGCACTGGCTTCCATGCTGAAGTACTTAATTATTCCTTCTGCTAGAAAAGGGTAGGGCTGATATGAAAAGCAATTATGAAATAGAATCAGTTGGAGCTCAGCATCCTTAACTTTAGTTGGTGCATAAATTCTTGTAAATGTGTCAGTGCAAGATATATCATGATATTAAACCCAAGAACTTTAATCTAGTTTAGTTTTGGTAAATATATTAATATTTTCTGTTCTGGGTCTTTATTGCTATTCCATTGGTAAAAGGGCTAGGATTAGGAAGCAACATGTAAATTTTTGAGTTCATAAATTATAATCTCCCTTGTAATAGGATCACTTTGATTATTAGCTGTCCTCAAGAAATGCATTCTTTTCCCTTCTCCAAGTTTCATGTTTTATTTCTAATTAACATTCAGCATTCCATAGCTTTTGTGAATCTTAGTGCCCCAAATATTCAATCCTCCTCAAGCTCTTAGATCTTTTTAACCAAAACACATTTCTTTTAGACTTTTGCAAATCTCAAAATTCAGCAGACTGAATAACCCCCTTCCTCTAGCTTCATATTTCCCATTGGCTCTCATTGCATGTGATAGGTTTCTATACTTGGAATCTACGTTTAAAATTAAAAATATTGTCTGATTAAGTAGTTAGAGATATCTGTCCTACTTGCTGTATTCCAGGGAAAATATGCATTTACAGCTGGTGAATGTCCAACAACAGCTACTGGAACATTTTGCATAGGATGGGCATCTGGATTTTTTTTTTCATCGTTGATAGGATAATGACTCTTACCATTTTCTCTGAAGGAACTGACTGTTTAATAAATGAGTTGCTAAAGGCATCTTCTAATTCACATAACCATGAGTGTTTACTAGGGTCTTTAGCAAAGCAGCAGCAGAAGTACAAAGAATGATTAAAATACTTGTTTTATATTTGTATTTTCAAATTTTGGATATAAAACAATTGTTTTGATTTTACTTTGTAATATATTTATATCTATGTAAAAACATTTAAATGAGTAAAATAAATAATTAGATTCAGTTAATGACAAAATATTTCTGTGAAAATTGTATTGTTTTCTCAGAAAAGTGAAAACAGGGCTGTTTTTTCACTTTCAAGAGGATTTAATGGAGAACGTATATTTTTACCCTTCTTTTCAAACAGCATATTATTATAAGGCAGGCATTTATGGCAATATTTTGATTTTATGCTTATTCTGCATTATGCCTATGGTAATGACATCTTGACACTGTCTGAATGAGAGTAATAGTTTGAAATGCTCAAAAAGGGAAGGAATTTGTATTTAGTTTCTGTGAAATGAAAGGAAAATTGTTAATTTGGCTGGGAATAAACCTTCACAAAGGAAAACCTGAACTTGCAGAAAAAAGCCTTGAAAAATGGCTTGCCCAGGGAACCTAGAGGCCTGGGGCTTAAGAGGAGAGAACAAAATAAACACTAGAGTATAAAAAAAAGACTCTGAAAGAATAATATTTCAGAAAAAATGTTGGAAGGGACAGATTTTAATTTAAGGGAGCTGAACAGGAAGACTTACAATCAGTGGTGGGTTTCAAAAAATTTTTACTACCAGTTCTGTGTGTGTGGCTTGGTGGGCGTGGCATGGCTTGGTGGGCGTGTCCACCAAATCTCTATTCCCTCCCAATCAGCTGGGATTTGAGAGGCAGAGAATAGATGGGGGCGGGGCCAGTCAGAATTTTTACTACCGGTTCTCCGAACTACTCAAAATTTCTGCTACTGGTTCTTCAGAACTGGTCAGAACCTGCTGAAACCCACCTCTGTTACAATGGTTTTTAATGTTTTAGGTACAGTAGCTTTGGTTTTCATATATTTTGGATTCCAATTATGCATGATTTGTGAAAGAAGTGGACAGAAAACTTTAGCCTGTCTAGGGACAAAAACTTGTACAAGCACTCTCCTTTCTGCAGATGCCATTTGGTGGTTAGCAACTTTATTCTGCTTGTGATGTCCATTCATATGAAAGATTATAGACGTTTTTAAATCCTGACATACTAAAAATAAAATTTCAGTCATAACATTTGGAAAATAATTGGTTAGGATATAGAATATATTTTGCTGAAAATATCTGAATATTTCTTATTTTCATTTTTTTTTTTTTTTTAGTTTGGGAGCTTTTCCAGCCAAAAAAGTATTCTATATGCAATGCTTAATAAACAACTTGTTCTCTTGAGTAAATATATGATGGAAGATATGCAACATGACTGCTTGTATAGGAAAAAAAGCTCATGATGGCAATCAGTAAAAGAAATAAAAAGTTATTTTGGTTTGACAGGGGTGAGTTTTTAAACTATATTAATTGATACCTACAGTAAAATTTTTAACAAATTAATCAATCTTTGAACAAATAAATTTGCATTTAATAATTGCATTCAGAGCTGTAAAAAAATCCAGGATAAATAAATTCTAGGTACCAGGGTACAGATTCATACTTAGATATGAGTTAAAATATATAAGCAATATAAAATAAAAGATTTGCTAAGTAGGAAAAGTAAAATACCCCAATAAAATTTTCATCTATTTGTGACTAATAGTTTTTAGTTTAAAGCAACAAGAACTCTATAATTTTGAGCTAATGTCTCATCTTTTTCAGATCAGTAGTGGTTAAACCAATAGTTAATGATGTTCATCATGTAATTTGAGTGTCGAGTTTGTTTATGCTAGACCAACTTTATCCATACTCCAAACAAATTATCTCTTATAATCACCAGCCTGAAGATAAATCTGTAAATGTTTTTCTGATGATAGTGCTGTGGTTGGCAGGTGTTAAAAGTGCCTCCCAGGGACAAAGATTGAAGATGGGTTTGTTCCCACAAATCCTTTAGGCGATGATGTTTAGCTTTCTAGTCTGTCATCTGCGAAGGAACCTTGCATGGTGCCCTGCTAATGAAATCTAATGGGCAGAGGTCACATATCTTTATGAAAAAGAACCAAAGCTACTGAGTGATGAATGGACTCTGTAGGTTGTAGCACATTTATATTTTGTTCCAGATTGATATTTTTGCCAGAAAAACTCTTTCTAAGCATGTGGATATTTGATTATTAGGCGATCATATGCATATCCACTTAGAAAGTTTCCCATCTAACAGCTGCATTTATGTATATGGCAAAAAAAAAAAAAAGACAAGATGGCAAATGGAGAATAGAGATATAAGATCCACACACCTTGAACGTGTGAGGATAACCAATACACATATGAAAAGGGTAGGACTTGCATTGCAATGTTCTCTCTGCCATCCTGTTGATTTTGACTCTCCCTGCAGACTCTGATGCCTATAGATTTAGGTGGAATATATATCCAGTCTGAGCAAATAGGACTATCTCCCGAGAAAGCAGTCAGCCTCATTGGCTAGAGTGCACCAAAGTAGAGGCACCTGCTTTCTGCTAGCTTTCTCATGGATGATCTGCCTTATTTTTCCTCCAAAGGAAAAAAAGACAATGTTCTTATTCAAAATAATGAGAGAGATATGCTTCAATATGTCAAAGACTAGCAGAATAGCCTATCTTTGTCCCCTTGACATCATATCTCCTTTCAGGAAGTTCAAATCTGACAATCTATTGAGATTTTCAGTCACCCAGGTCATGGTTGTACCAAAGGTGCTTATTTCAAGAGGCAACTGGACTTTCTGGTTTTTTCTTTGAAGACATTTTGCTTCTCATCCAAGAAGTTTCTTCAGCTCTGACTGGATCCTTCCAGTCAATCCTTCCATTCCCCACCATTGAGTCAGAGCTGAAGAAGCTTCTTGGATGAGAAGCGAAACGTCTTCAAAGAAAAACCAGAAAGTCCAGTTGCCTCTTGAAAAAGGACCTTTGGGTTCAAATCTGACAGTATCAGAAAAAGCTAGTTGCAGATATTTGTGGAGAATAGGAAAGGGAACCTGATAATGGATATCACTCTTTGAAATTGGAATTCTCCATCCAAACTTGGAGTAGAAACTTATCTGGGATACTGTCTCAGAAGTTATATGAATACAACAATATATATTCAAGATACACAGAGAACTATCTTTATTCTATTGCTGAAACAATTTAGCCATCAGCACAACTGTGTAAATGCAAACTTGCAGAATGGCAAGATGTACTGGAATATAATTGCATCCATACTAAAATGTATTAATATATTTGACTATATGCATGTGAAGTACATTAGCAGTGTCTTCAAATTGTTTTCCAAATATTCTAACTTTATCATTTTGGAATACTCAGTTGTTTACTGAGCCACGATTCACAACCTTTAAAAAATCTTTAATTTGTGGGAAGGAACTTAATGCATCAGATACTGCTGAACATTACTGAGTCTTTTTTTAAAGTTGTTATCAGTTCATTTGCTGTAGTAGTACTGCTGTGCTTAGAGACAGTTCAATAAATCAACTCAAGCTTGATGGATTCGATAGTCTATTGCAATGAGTGCACGGAACACGCAAAGAATCTCTTAGCTTTCCCTTTTTGAGAAAAGGGTATGCAAAGAGCCTGAATGGATGAATGGTTGATTAATTTTCCTAGACATTTTCTTGACAGCAAGAAATGCGTTTCTTTATTACCATGTTTGCATGACAGTGATACTGCATGGGTGATAGTACAAATTACTGAATATAAATTTACACTTGGGACAGTCTCACTAATAGACAGCTCCTGGACAGTAACTATGCTGGTCATTTTTCTGCACAGTTTAGTACTTTATTATTTGCAGCCTGACCATGGTACTTTTGTCAAACAGCACATTTCTCTTAGTGTCTTAAGTGTAAGAACAGATTGTGGAAGGGCATACCATGGATATGTTTGAGAAGCTTTTCAAGAAAAAGGCTTTAAGTATAAAACAACAAAGTTCTGTAGAAGATCCATACTTAAAGTGTTTTTGTATTTTAGATTCCAAAATAAACAAGACAGTAGATAGCAAAAGATCATTAGAGAAAACTGTTCTTTTGCTTGTTCATAAATTATCTGGGATTGAGATGAGCATTGAATTGACTTCTGGCCTCACATTACTTAAAATACTTAATAAGGGGCTGTGAAGAATTTTCCAGTCTGAAGACAGTAAAGTTAAAAGGGGAAATGTGGTGTAAAATGATGAATGTTGTGTCAAAAACACCTTAATATGCATATGGTTCGAGTTGATACAATTGACCAGGAAAGAATTCTAAGCTTAGCAGTGAATAGCTTGATGCAAAACAAACTTCTGCTGTTAAGAAACAGTCATATAATAGATAATTTTTTTTAAAAAAATAGAAGTATTTATGTATTTACTTAATTTATTGGAAAGTTTTATATGATTGCTCATCTACAGTATGTACTACTGAAACTCTCATTGTGTATATCTATCTATTTCTTTGTTTGTACCCCCAAGTTGCAACAATTTTTGAATCGAGGTACCTAAACTCTGCTAACATAAATAATGTGTAAAAAATCTGAGTTCCATTAATCCTGTGCAACTGAAATTTCTATGATGGCCAGACCAGTTTTAACTGCAAAATTATGGCCACTGCACCATCTCTATGATCATGATCTCCAATGCTGCCTATAGGCTTCCCACAAGTAAAGTCAATAGGGAAGCTAACAGAAAGTCGTAAACTGTTTCTTCCCACTACTTTTTTTTTTTTTTTTGGCTTATCCTTGGTCATTCTGTGTATCTTTTTAGGTAAATAAATATTGATAATATTGAACTTCATTTGCCACTACAATAATTTTTTTTATTTATAATATATACACTTCATAGATGATCATGGGACTTTGTAGAATTGGATAAAAAATATGGTCATCCTAAAAGCTCATTCTGGTTATATCAGGCTGCATTACCTTTCTCTCAAAGGATGACCCAACTGGTCACAGGGTTGTCTAGTACAATATTAACCTTGAGTAGGCAACAACAATCAAGTTCTATAAACACATAAAAAAGAAAGCAAAAACTCTACAGAATTAAAGCCACAAACTAACCACGGTGCCATAGCACTTCCACACCAAATATACCTTTGTAAGGCTCAGTGCCTGGGAGAACAACTAAGACTACACAGCCTTCTAATGGGGTCCTCCAGATTATACAATGGAACCTTTTCCACAAAGCAGGCACTGCTATGAAGAAGACCCACCTCCTGAATATCCCATCCAATGATATTGTTTGATGGGAGTGCTGGTATGTGCCTCTCTTATTTGATATGCTGGGACAGGCAAATAGCTTCAGAGAGAACTGGGTCTCAAACCATTCAGGGCTTTAAAGGTGAAAACCAGCCCTGAAGTAACCAGGGAGCCATTGCAGGTCATACAATACTGCAATTAGGCTATAGAGCACCCAGAACTGCCTGTGTCACTGCATTCTGGACCAATTGAAGTTTCTGGGTGGTTTCAAGGACATCCCCATATAGAGTTCTGTATCCCCACGTTAATATAATGTTTTATACATATCTATGGCTTGAGAAATATTAGATGTAATTCTGACCTCTGCTGTCAAAAAAGAATAAAAATGGCAACCAAAATGAGTAAGAGGTTGAAACAATATTGATATAAGGAAAATGTATGTTTGAGGGCTTTTTAGGTTAGGAAAAATAAAAAATAAATATGGTCGGGTATGGAGAAACTAGACTAGGTAACTTCATCAGTGCTGATGACCACTGATGATGTTACCTAGTTCAGGTAATAAAACATCTGTAAGAAAACAACCAAGCTCAGAGAACACCAAGGACCCCTCAGTTTAAAAATATCTTGGAAGAAGAAAATGGCTAATGATTTCGTACTGTTACCAAGAAAATTGCATGAATGTATCCATGTAATCATCAGGAATCAACCTTAAATTGAGGGTAATTTTGTCTTCACCTTACTGTTAACAAATTACTTCGCTTTAATTGATTGCAGAAAAAGAAAAAGAAAAGAAAGACTATGGTTTCAGCAACTGTAGAAAACTAGATAAAATAGGCATCCAGAATGCACAGACAGAACATTCTAGAAAGAAAACCATAATAAGAAGACTGGAGTCTAGGTGAATCAGTATCAGCTTCATTTTCTTTTCACAACAAAACAAATCAGTATTATTACCTGAAAACTTTTATTAAAAAGTCATCCATGTCTGGGTTCAGGAGGGGGTTTATAGTAATTAGCATACATTTTTCAACAAACAGCACACAGGCTGTTGGCACGGCATGTGTGCGAAAACACTGATGTTTACCCTATTATATTGCAATTTAAAGATGTCATAAAGTTTGCCCATGAGTTCATAAAACAGAAAAGAGCAAACTGAAGCATTGGCCATGAAGAGGCTGTTCACCTTTCTGCTATTGAGAAGAGTTGAGTTTATCCCAGCTTGAGGATCTTTGGGGTTCATGACATAATTGTCAATGTGAGAGAAACGCAGAGTAATGAGGAAAGAAATATATTCCTCATTTATACTTAGCGATAGTTGGATATTTTTAGCAAATGAGTTGTCAGCAGAAAGGCTTCATTAGACCCATCAGGATATCTGGCCATGAATAACAAATCCCACACTATAGTGACAGTTTCTTTGAGCCAAAATGATGGAGCGCTTCTGACAAAAGCCATATTGTGCTCCCCATGCAAGAAGAACAAAAAAGACATCTTATTTTTAATTTGGGCAGGTTAATATTGACACAGTTAGTTTCTCCAGAGAGTCTGATGTATGAACAATGAACATTTACACAGGGCTCACTTGAGTAATCAACTGTCATATGCCATCAATCAGAAAGTATTCTAACTATTGAGAAGAACAAAAACAAAATAAAATTCATTTTAGTCCTGTGCTTAAAATGGTGTTATTTTTAATTATTCAGGTTTACCGCAGCTTTCTCTCAGAAAAAGAAATGTGACAATATATTTGACTGTATATTTTCTTCCTGCACCTCTATATCCCTGTTTTGTACTTGAATTGAAGTTAGCAGGATTTTTTTTTCTGTCCTTCAAGTACTTTAAACATATTCAGATTCTTACAGAATAAAATAACAAAAAATGCAAATTACCATATTGCTTCTGAGTATAATTTAAGGGAGTTATTCTTATGAAAATAATGGCAGCACAAGATTTGAGTTTCACACATAAAAGAATGAAAACAGCCAGTATTTTTTAAAAGTAAAATTAGTTCCATATTTTTTGTCTAAATAGTTTAGGAGAAGCAAAGCAAATTGAAATTATTTATGGTTCAAGGAATTGAAGTAGATTTCTGTCTTAAACTATCTAGAAATAAAATATGACTGTAACTTATTACAGATTTAGGTTCCAGTATGTGGGTGAATGGTTCAAAATTTAGTCTAGAGTTTTATTGAAGCTCAGTTTTAAGACATTATCTAATTGGCATTTGACTTCTAAATTCGAAGGAAGTTAAATTAGAATATGGAAATTATTGGAAATATGAAGCATGAAATGTGAATGGTTATATTTAGCATGTTGTATCTACTAGTCAAAATAGTATATTGAACAACCTTCAATCCTAAGAGCCCTTGCATATTAGATTGTTTGACTATATGTATTTATTTATTGGTTTATCCGTGCCTCAACTTTTGGGGGTATACAACTAATACAGATATTCCTTGAGTTACGACTATAATTGAACCCAAAATTTATGTTGCTAAGACATTTGTTAAGTGAGTTTTGCCCCATTTTATAACCTTTCTTGCCACAGTTGCTATGAGAATCACTGCAGCTGTTAATTATTATTAACAATTATTAACAGTAATTTTTATTATGTAAATTATGTATTTGATTAATCCATTACATGTATTATTTATGATGAAATATGTTTGACAGCATTTCTTATTTATTGTAAGCCCAATAAACCCAAAGCAGATTTTAAAAATGGCTGAAGAATTAAAATAAAAACTGAGGATTTCTATAAAGAGAAACAGATTTTTTATAAGAGAATCTCTACGTGCCTGAATAAATGACCTGGGAGAATATTTGACAGGGCAGTACAGAAGAGAGATTGTCAGAATAATGCAGCTGAATTCATGTTGTACCTCAGATTATTAATGTTTGAAAGGTCTGGCTCTATCATCATCATATCACACTTTCCAATTAAGACTTTGTATTGCCTAAGGTGCTTTTATTTTTGCTACAAATTTCACCCTAATAAAAACTTGAGAGACCTATCATTACTCCAGGTTTTCAAATGACTTCAAATATCACTTTGTATGTACGAATATGAGAGTTTCAGTTGTTAATTCAATTACTTTCTTCAATAAATAGTTGATTTGTCATATTACAGGATTATCTGTTTCACAGAAATATCAATGAAGACCTGAAAGCCTTTGTAGATAAATATGGTTTTGATGTCCTTGTCATTTCGGCCAGCTATTTATCAGAAGGACAAGAAAAAAAACAAATAGCAGTTTATTCAGAAAACATGGAGCTAGGAAATCAGGTATGTATTCTGAAAAAGAGACTGAAATAATATAAAAACTGGCATTGTCATAGAGGATGAAATATTACATCATATTTTGCCATTATTTTTAATAATACAGGATGTTAAATTCTTAGAACAATAAAACATCATTAGATAGTTAAATGATAGAAAAATTAGGGAAGAAAAGCAATTCTAAATTTTTAAAACTGAACTCTCTTTTAATAGTTTTATGTCATTATTTTGTTTTCATTTAACACCTAAATCATGAATGTGCATGGATTTCTCAGTATAGTTTTTAAATCTGCATCTTTAGATAGAATAGTTATAAATACTATATATTAGAAATAACCCAGTTTCTGTATTTTTTGCTGTCCAAAGTTCATACCACAATAATTACTTTTTTTAATCAAAGCATGTTTATATTTATTGTTTTGGTTGAAGAAAAGATATGCTTCTTCTCCATGTCCTAGAATGTCCCCTACTCTAGCGGTCTTTACAGTATATTATACTATTTACTGTTCCTTTTTTGCTATTTTTGATCTATTTAACTTTAAAATATATTTTCTTACAGTTATATCTAATCTTAAACCAAGAACCTTGGGGTGTAATCCATCTGGTTCTGGTGATTTGAACTCGTCTAGGGTGGACAGGTTCTCACCATTTTTCCCTATTTTAACTTGTGTTCTTAATCTGTTTTTTACCATACTGTTTTTGATAGGTTGGACTCATTTTTCCTTTTGTGTACAGATGGATGCAAAAAATGAGTTAAACATTTCTGCTTTCTGCCTGTTGCTTGCCACCTTCTTGTCACTTTCTCCCATTAATGGATCAATAATTTCCTTTACTTTTTGCTTGTTTTTTACATGTTGAAAGAAGCCCTTTTTTTGTTATTAGTTTTGACTTTTGTCACAAGCTTTAGTTCATTTTGACTCTTAGCTTTCCTCACTTCATCTTTGCAGGCTCGAGTTATTTGCTGATATTCTGCCTTAGTTATGTGTCCCTCTTTCCACTTTTTATACTTGTCCTTTTTATCTTTCAATTTATTGGAGAATTCTTTATGCACCCATGCTGGTTTCTTTTGAGAAACCAGCATGTTATTTTTATTCTTCACTGATATTGTGCTAGACTGGGCTTTTATAATCTTAC
The DNA here is from genome assembly GCF_029215685.1 of Pituophis catenifer annectens. Lineage (NCBI taxonomy): Eukaryota > Metazoa > Chordata > Lepidosauria > Squamata > Colubridae > Pituophis > Pituophis catenifer. The sequence continues at coordinate 229,599,343 of NW_027256882.1, read as the reverse complement.
TTTTCAAAGTTTCCCAAGCTTCTTGGGTTGTTTTCCCCTTGAGGATTCTTACCCATGGAATCCTTCCCAGGCTGTCTCTAGTTTATTGAAATTAGTCCTTTTAAAGATTCTAGCTTGACTTTGTACTTATGTTAATATATTGCTAATATGAATTAACTTGTTAATATGAATTAATGTGACACTGTATCATAGAAAGACCAGACAATTTGGATATATTCATATCTGTGAGAGTGATGGATGGAATTGTCTTTCTCACTTTGAGATTGTCCATTATTTTTTGCTCTATAGCAGGGGTGTCAAACCCGATTGCATCACGGGCCATATCGTTATGTATCACAATGTTTTTTGCCTTTGTGGGCATGGCCTGCACAGGCTGTATCCAACCCATGGACTTCCAGTTTGACAGGCCTGCTCTAGAGGTAGTTCTCACTCATTGACCATTAAGCAACACAGTTGTAATGTGAAAAGTACTATTAAGAGTAATCTCACATGACCTTGACTTGCCACTTCCTACCAGCTTCCCCATTAACTTTGCTTCTTAGAAGTCAGCTCTTAAGGTTTCAATCATGATCATGCGACTGTCAGATGCTACAACTGTTGTAAAAACATACTGGTTGCCAAGCACCCAAATCATAACCATGTGACTATGGGAAAGCTGCAATAACTGCACCTTTGAGGACCAGTCATAAATCTCCTTTTTCAGCACCATTGTAACTTTGAATGGCTATTGAACGAGTAGTCGGGAAGTGAGGACTACAGTGCTTATATACCTTTTTTTGCAATTCAATCTTTGAAATAAAAGAAACATACAAAACATCTGTTCCAGTTCTAAAGAATAAATTAACATACTTCAAATATTATTATTAACATTTTTAAATGTTACAGACTGCTCTGGTCAAATGTTTATTCCCACTAGGGAAAGAATATGATGAGCCTATCTAAAATTGGCCATGCTCTTAGGAATCTTAGGTCCATTAATTAGAGGTCTACCATATTTTTTGGAGTATAAGATGCACCTTTTTCCCCCTAAAAGGGGGTGAAAATTTAGGTGCATCTTATACACCGAATGTAGCCCTGCCCACCCCCTGGCCCCCACCTTTTGGCCTCGGCGTCATAGCAGTTACCTCCTTGCAAGCAAACAGGAAGAAAAAACAGCTCCTTTCAGCTTCAGCACATCCTAATAAGCACAAGTTGATTGGATCGGCCTCCCGACTCTCAGCTGATTTGCTTTCAGCTGTTTTGCGGAGGCCTCTGCTGCTTGCTGCAAAGTGGTAAATTGCTGGAGCAGATTTTTTTTTTCCTCGTGCTAATCAAGTTATGCTGAAAACAAAAAAAAAAGTAAAGCAGGCTGTTTGCTGTTTGCTGTTTGCTGCAACGAGGCAAAATTTCTCAGAGGCAGAGGCAGATTTCTTTTTCTTCTTTTCCTCACCAAAAAAGGTAGGTGAGTCTTATACTCCAGTGCGTCTTATACTTTGAAAAATACGGTAATTAGTAATTAAATAAACCCAATGTTGAATTTAATTTTTTTCTTAAGCATTTCATTGGCTTTTGCTTTTTAGAATGACATTGAAATGATCTAGCATTCTATGCCTCCAGTCCCACATAAGTTTATTAGGCAGTGATTAGCAATAACTGAATTGAGCCCTCATCAAACCATACACATATTAGTGCAATACTTCTTTCCCCAGAATTTGCCCCTATTCTAATATGGTAAGGTTCTGGTGAATTCTGGGAATGGTGGATGGCTATTGCTGTTATATCTCGTGCTTCTAAATAATGCTGGACTGAGAATATTGCATAGCAATATTTGCTTTTATTCTTCTAAGGGGGAGGGAAATATTAGGGACCAAGGTCAGTAATATTAGACTCTCTGAGACCAATTAAAGTTTTATTTCATTTAAGTTCCTGCTGCTTAAGCAATTGCTCAGAGTATATTAGAACATGAAAAGTATTACAAAGGAAAAAGAAGTAGACTTATTAAATCAGTATTAATTTTTTATTAAACTTACTTTCATTATGTACAGTTGATCAAACAAAACTCTGGTGTTCAATGTTTTTTTTTTCCTTAATAGATTTGCTGTGAATTAGAAGAATGTCAGAATCCATGCCTGGAACTGGATCCTATGGAATATGGATGTGACCAACTTCTTATTTACCAGCAAGAGAATTACGTAGCAAATGGTGATGAAATTTTTTTGCTAATGAAAGATGTTATTAGCAGAAGACATCCTGAAATGGCACCAAATAGTAGAACATCTTCCACTGAAGCTGTGGCTGGAAGTGCTCCACTTTCTCAAGGATCTTCTGGTATTATGGAACTATATGGTTCAGACATTGAACCACAACCAAATGTTGTGAACTTTATAGAAAACCCTCAAGATCATAATGGGTCAGGGCAAGCTCATGCTGATGTTAACATAGACCTTGTGAGTCCTGACAGTGGTCTTGCTACTATTAGAAGCAGCAGATCATCTAAGGAGAGCTCAGTTTTTCTTAGTGATGATAGTCCAGTAGCAGAAGGGGGTGCATCTCATCACAGTTTTCTTTCTGGATTTGACTCTTATAGTCCCATTCCTGAAGGAGCAGTTGCTGAAGAAGAAAAGCCTCCATCTAGAAATAGTAGTGACAATTACGATCTTTTTAATTTTGATTTAGCACCTATGCCATCAGTTGAGACATTGTCTTCACATTTGGTGGACTGTTCTGTGGATGATTTCTCCCATGACAGTGGTTCATCAGAAGAACAGTTGTCAGCTAGTTCAAAAGCAGATGAGAAGACAAATCTATCGGAATGTGATATTGCAAGTTATTCAATAGACTTTCGAAGAAGAAATGAGGATGATGATGTAGTAACATTGAATGAATCTGGCCACCAAGAAGAAAATCACAGAAGTTTCTCTGAAAATAAATCAAATTCGGTTGACTTGGAAAATGAATTTTCTTCTTGTCCAGAAATCTTGAAAAGTGGTGAGAGAAGAACTCCCCCAACCCCAATGAATAGCCTTGTAGAAACATCGCCTTTAGATAGTGGGCCACCTTTATTTTATCCACAAGATGTAATTGAAAGAATTAATGAAATTGATCATGTTAAAAATCCTCATTCTCGCATTAGATATGGGAGCTGGTGGGATGGTTTTGAATTCGATTCCAAAAATTTCGATACATGGAATTCAACTGAGCCAGAATCTGTATTTCAGAGTCCTGATTCATGGAAAGATTATAAAATAAATATGTTACTGAGACAGCAAACTGACAGAAGAGCATCAGATTCGGCATGTATACAAAAGCAACCAAAGCATATGGAATTTTCAAGAACAGATACTTGGAAAAAACCAATTAATCCTGCCCAAAATACTTTGGAGTATCAACAGAAAGATGATGAACAGCAAATAGAAGAATTTTCTAATGTGTGGAACTCCAGTCAACCAGCTAGTGGACAGTGGAATAATAGTGGACGTATAAAGACAAACTTGCCTAATGTTTGGGCAGAGTTTGAACATGATATCTCAAGACCCACAGAACATCCATGGAATGTTCCTCAAGTGGAATTTGATCACTTTTCACAAAATTTTGATAAATATTCTATGTCTAAATCTTTGCTGGAATTATCTGTAGATAATTTAAGTGAAAATCCAAAAAATCAAATTGATTTCAGTTCTCAAAACAACAGGGAAGATAGCTCATTAGGAAATCATACAGCATATAAAAATGCAAAATCTAGTTTTGGCATTGTGCAGAAAGATGTTAAAATGATTACAGAAAACCATAGTAACACTAAGTCTGACAATACCACTGTATGGGATCCTTGTGATTCAAACATCAGGAAAAATATGCTTGGAAACCTTGGCTCTTGGGAAGATCCCTTTCTGTCATACAAAGATCCAGAATTTGTTACATCAAATACAGGTGAAGATCTGATTGTTTCTCCACCAGATACAAACTATTCAACATCTGATTCATATGTGTCACCCACAGGTGTTGGAGATGAAAAAGAAAGTGAAGACAAATATTCTGACAGAAAGCCAATCTTTGACCAAATAAGAAACTCAAATTCAGATGAAACTGGAACGGAAACATATGATTTATCAGATAATAAGTCATTGCCACAAACATTTCCTGTATGTTCATCTGATTATGGTGAAGTAAGTTGGGAACAAACCCTTAATAATGAAAAACAAGTAGAAGTTGAACTTTCTGACCTTAATATAAAAGATGCTGTTGTATATGATTCAGAACAAAAAGTTGCAGAGCTTTTTTCAGATGACTATGATGTTGATGACAGTAGTCCTTCTGAAAATAGTGGAGTGATGTTGATCCCTGTACAAAAAGATAATAATTCCCCTCTAAGTAGTATCGTGTGCACAAAAGAAGAAAATAGTGAGAGGAATAATGAAATCATTTTTGAAGACATAGGATCTCCTTGTTTTGAAGCAAATGATACAGAAAATGACATTTTAGTTAATTATCAACCTATACAAAACAATCAACCAGATCAAGAAAGTAAACTTCCGAACAAGCAATTTGACCAGAAGGCTGAACATCTTCAGCACGATCAAGAAGTTACATTGGAGGATAACAGCTTAACTTACTCCTCATCATTAGAAGTCATTGAAAATAAAACTATTGTAGGGTCACTCCCTCTTAATAATATTAGAAATGAAACAATGCAAAATGACATGCCACTGTCACTTTTACTACCTCTTTCATATGTTAATAGTTCAGAAGAAAGCAGAACAATTTCTGATTATCCCAGTTCTCCAGAAAAAACTATAACTAGTGGAAGTCTGGAAGAAGTAGCAGCAGAACCACCAGAAGTAAATGTATCATTTTCCAATTGGACTCATCTTATCACAGAGGAAAATAATGAGGTATCCCAAGACAATAATGTGAAACATGTTGTTATGTCTCCCAAAGAAGATAATGATAATTTGGATCATTTTAACACGATTGAATATCAAAACTACCATTCAGAGGGGGTGTCTACACTAGTTTCTAAACCTTTTGATGAAGATCTATCTGAACAAAATATTCCTGACATGGAAAGTCCCTCTTCAGTTTCTCCCAGAGAAGAATGTAATCAAAGGAACCATTATCCAATGATGGTTGAAAATCAAAACATGATTAATAGATCAGAAATGAACGCTTCAGAGTCAGAACAATCAAATCTTTTTTTGCATGCTGAAGAACAACCATCAACAGGAGACGAGTCAACCCCTAACTTGAACACTGATAAATTTGAATTGGAAAGTTGTGAAGACATTTCAGAAATGCTCGACATTGAAGACACAACTTCAAATGATGAAAATCAAGGAATTTCACAGAATCGATATGCAGAAGATATTGAACCCCTGGATACAACAGATAAGCCACTACCAAGTAATTTATTACCATATAAAGCTGATTCTTCTGAATTAAGTGAAACTCCTGAAAGTGTGGAGAGTGAGAATGAGTTCGCTCATGAAAAATGTATTGATATTATACTGCATCATGAATTGTCCCAAATCCTTGATGCTTGGAATACATCAGTGAGTGAAAAAATGCAGTTTGCTGGATTAAGCCCCATGAAGAATGAAATGTCAGAAGGCTCAAGTAACTCCCCTGCAAATACTTCCCTCAAAATTACTGGTGAGGAAGATAATAGCAGTGGCGGGTCCATTAATAATGATACATACTCAGGTCCAACAAGCCCAGATATAAGTGATTCTTCAACTAATATACATACCAGGGAGAATTTTCAAGGAAGTAATACCCAGAGTGAAGGTATATGGGACGTTACAAATGATATCAAAATAGATGAATCTGGAAAGGAATCCCTTGAAAATAAAAGCCAAGAAGATTCTGAAACAAACACTGATCACAAAGTTCCTAAAAACTTAGTTCTTTGGAATGCTCATGTGGATGATGATACATCTTCGTTATCAAGTCCTGGAACAGATGAAGTTTCAGAATGTTCAAATATACATCAGGGAGGAATAGAGTCAGATTTAGACTCTGAGAAATTGGAGGATGCTATGAGAGAGAATGAATCTTTGCATTTCCACGAAACCAATCTTATAGTTGGTTCAAAAAATTCAAATGGTCAACCTAAGTTGAAGGAAAATGCTCAGATGGATGCATTAAATAAAACCTCCGAAGATATTAATATTATAACAGAAGACTATGCCCATGAAACATCTGAATATTTTATAGAAAGCGAAATAGATCAGGAAGATGTACATAATCACCTTGAACTAACATCTGCTGTAAACAATGAAGAAATTTATAATCCAAATAATTTAGATGCCTGGGATATTCTGTTGCAAGATAATGCAAAAAGTGCATTAGATGAAAATAAAAAATCCATAGAAGAATGTTTTGGATTTCCAGATGATACATTTGAATGGTGGAATTTGGAAAAACAAAATGAGAGTTCACTTGGATTGAATTCAAGGAATGATTTAGAAAGAAACTATGCAGGAGTTATCCCTGATAATACATGGGCAGTAAATCCAAAAATAAATGAAAATGTTGAAGAACCAAATCTTACAGTTACTTCCACATATGAAAAAGAATCTACACAATGTAACAATATACATGAAGATAAAAATGAGGAACCCGTACTGACTCATTGGTATGAAGGATCAGATCAAGCTTGTGCAAACATTGGAGAATATGATGGACTACCGTGGCCACATATTGATGAAACAGAGAGAAGACAAGAACCCTCTCCTAATACTGTTAAACAAACTGTTCCAGAAGACTGGCAGACAAGCCTGCTAAATGCTGTTGCTCAGGAAGATCTAAAACTTGATCCAAATATGATAACTAGAAGTAGATTTGTCCCCAGAATATTACATCAGTACAGTGAAATGCAACCAGAGACTATTAACAAATCTCCATCTGATCCTTCACTATCTTTAACAAAACCTTTGAGCTCAACACCTACTGAAGAAAGAATTAACCAAGGAAATTCATTTGTTCCTGACATATTACAGAACAGCACCCCAGGAAACTGCCAGATATTTAGTATTGATCCAGATTTGTGGACTGATGTAGACCACCCCTTCATTTTGAAAACAAGCAGAGAAAACCCAGATATATTAAATCACTTTGATCAAGACAGTAGTTCACAGGCCTCAAGCAGTCCTGATGTTTGCCAGTATGAAAGCAAGGAAACATATGCACAAACCTCTGTCCTAGCTGAACATGAGGAGCTCGGTGTGATGTCTCCCATCTTGTTAAAAGACACAGATTTTCATTTTAATCAGCAACTGGCAATTGACAAAGTGGAATTATGTCCTGAAGAAAATGACTCATGTCTTTCAAATAAGTATGAGAAAATCTACCAAGGAACATCTCCAAATGACAAACTATCTGAAGTTGAAAAAGAAAATATTAATCAGGAATCTGTTTTGGCCACAGATAATTTTATGTGTGATAATTTTCCTGTAAATGATCAGCTGTCAGCCTTTGGCCATGTAACAGGACTAATTGAACAGCTGAAAACAGTGCATACTGCACTTGATGACACTGGAAAAGAGTATAGTATGAATAAGGTACCAATTATGAATAACCAATGTGTGATGCTGAATGAAACTAATCCTTTAACAGTCATTGACGAAACAGAGAAAACAGAAATTCATCCAACACTTACAAAGAAACAATCACCAAAGGCCTCATTAGAAGAAAAGGAAAAGGTCCTATATGATTCAGAAATACAATATTCTGCAGATAGTCTACAAAATCTTCAAAATACACAGGAAAATTATAGTCCAGAGTTTATAGAATCACCCCATAAACAATTAACACTAGCATGTGTTTCTCCTTTTGGTTTGGACACTCTTCAAAAAGATGACATGAACATTTCAGGATCTAACTCTACTGTCATAAAAGATGATGTTGCTGAATATTCTCAACAGGGTTGGGGATCCCTGTTATTAGAATCTGATGGGACTCCTGGATCTTCATGTACTTTGAAAGCATTTGAGTTTGAAACAGATTCAAGTAATATCGAATCTCCAGTTGCTGGTAGTGAAATTGACATTTTGGAATCTAAAGCTACTAGTTTAAAAAATGAGGTTACAGAAGATCAAGAAAATCAAGGCTGGGAGTCATTTTTATTAGAATCTGATGAGAAATTGCAACCCTCATATGTTTTTAAAAAACCTGTGCATGAAATATATTCAAATAGTATTGATTCACCAACTAGCGAATATGAAAATAATCTTTTAGAAAAGAAATCTGATGATGTAAATAGCAAAGCTGGAGAAAGTTCTGAAAACTGGGATTCTTTATTGCTGGACTCGGAAGTAATTCCCGACTTAACAGATGATTTGAACAAATGTGAATCCAAAGAAAAATCAACTCATATTGATTCACCAGCAGATGGAGTCATAAGCGTAAACAACGGTGAGTAAAATTAGCACATTTATTAGCATAAGATTTTTTCTAGGCAAATAAAATCTTTTTTTGCATATATTATAACCATGAAATGGTTTAGAAATAAATTATGAAAACTTTTCCAAATAAAATGTAAAAATGGAGATACTATTTTTTTAAAAAGTATATTTATTTTTAAAAGAATATTTCTTCTTAAAAAATAAATATTCAAAATCAATGCATACACCTTAAATATATTTTTAGAGACATTCACTCACACACACACTATAAATGAAATATTCTTTTCCAGCTGTGAATTGTCTAGCATGTCTTATTTTAAGTGAAAAACTATTCTAAGTAAAACATATAATGAAATAATAAGAGGCTATACAAATCAAACTGATAACTGTTTTCATGTTTAAAATTAGCAGGAAGAATTAACCGCTTTAACTAAAACTTTTTTTGTTTAATTTCAGAAGTTGTCTGTGATGTGTTTAATTTTGATAGTAAAGAGACCAAGTTCCCAAAAAGGGCAAGAAAGGACAATAAGGAAGATAAACAATTACAGGAAGCAGAAGAACAGTCTTCTTTAGAAATGGACTATGTACTCATTAGCGGTGAAGAACATGTATCTTTGACAAAGGACTTATTGGTAACACAAGAAAGCAATTTCCCTTCAGCAGTTGCTGAACAAATGGATTCTCTTGAAACATTTTCAGCAGACTCCTCGGATACATTACAGTCAATCTCCATAATAAATGAAAGTGAAGGACAGTCTACTCTGGAGAATGAATGGGACTCTTTCTACTTAGAAGAGAAAAGTTCTGCTCCTGTGCCCCAAAAATGGGAAGGTGAAAATAAATCACCCAGCATCCTTGTACAAGACCAGGAGTGGACTATAGTAGGCCAAAATGGAGAGCAGGAGGTATCATCTGAAGATAATTGTAGCAAGCCAGTTACAATAGAGTCATTATGCAGACAATCCATTAAAGAATTAGACACTGTTTTAAACCAGGAACTGATCTCTGAGACCCAAACTGATATCCCACCAGATAAAAGCTCTTACCAAGCCTGGGAACAACAGGACAGGATTTCATGTGATACCAAAACAGATGCTCCTTTCTTGCAAGTGGTTGCTAATGATGTTGAATTGGATGATCATCCACAACAACCTCCTGGAGAGAGCATGGTTAAAGAACAAGAAACAGAAGAGGAGATTCTATCTGTGGACAATGAAAGACATCTCCATCAAACAGTAGGGTAAGAACAGACCTGTAAATGTTAATGCCTATAAATGTTATTGCTGAATTTATTACTGATGAATGTATTGGTACATTTCAGAAGGTTGCTCACACCAAAGCAAGAAGTAGATAAACTTTATACTAGTATTAGAGCTTCCTTTTATACAAGGCAGATATCTAACTTTTACCTCTCCTATATTCTGCAACAATCCAGTATAGAGCAATACAGCAACTGATGATGTGCAATGAAGATATGCATTGATGAATAGTACTAACTGTGTCTATTGAAAGGATATTTGACTTTTGAAATACATTTAGTGTTGTATATTTTCAATGTAGATGCTGTAGGAGGAAAATAATAGTCAAAGGTATTGGTAGCTAAAGATCAGATGGAGCCTGTTATAACAATATTATTAAAAGACATAAGGTGTTATGAACTCTATCAGATACATAAAGAGGCTATGTGTCAGCCCACATGCCTGAAAACATCTATAGTTTTGCATACTTTGATATATTATCAACAAGAACATATTTGTCTTTAACTTACAGTAATTGATTCAGTGATGTTTGAAATTCTGTTAATATCAGTCTAAACCAGGTGTCAGCAACCTGTGGCTCCAGAGCCGCATGCGGCTCTTTGGGCCCTCTGTTGTGGCTCCCTGTCGAGTGATCCCACCCCTGGCTGGCCCCACCCCTTGCCCTCCCCCCCAGTCACTTCTCGCCTGGCCTGAGAAGGTAAGGACAACGGCAGGGGATGGAGAAGCGGCTGGGGCAGAGACAGAGAGATAAAGAGAGGGGGGGAGGGAGGAAGAGAGAGATGTCAAAAGGGTTTTGTGGTTCTCAGTGTTTTTTAACAATCGGTTCTCTGCCCTAATAATCGGCTGGGTAAGCGTGGCTAGGGGGGTGTCATGTGACTGGTGGAAGTGAGTGATGTCGAGTTGGCCATGCCCACCCAGGTTTTGTGGCTCCCGGTGTTTTCTTTTCTGTGGAAAACAGGTTCAAATGCCTTTTTGAGTGTTTAAGGTTGCAGTCCCTGGTCTAAATCTAAACTTTGATACAGTGATGTAGTGTTGTTACCAAGCAGCTAACCTGCATATTGAGAATTCTGATTTAAAGTGTGTCTTAGGCAATCTCTGCTAGAAAAGCTGGATAAAAAATAAAATCAAATAATAAATGCAGTTTAAATATAATTTGTCATTTAAAATAGCACAAAATAACTTTGATCTAACTTTTAAGATATCAAATGTCAAAGTTTGTAGTGAACAAAATTATTCTAACCATCATCCTATTGTCCCATTTTTCACTCCTGTTCCTGGGGGCCTGGGCCTTTGTTTAAAAAGACATTGTTCATTTCTCATATTGATTGAATCTTTTCCCTTTTTCCTTTCAAATCAACTTTCACTGTTCTTACTTGTTTTTACTGTTACCGTATTTTTAATCTATCCTGTATACAGGTAGTCCTTTTTTAGCTACTGCTTCATTTAGCTACTATTTGCAGTTATGATGGTGATGGAAAAAACAACTATGACTAGTCTATGACTTCAGGTCTATAAAGCAAAAGAAAGTTGAAGTAAGAACATAAACACTGTCTGTCAACTCACAGAGCATCCCTGGCCTGCTCACCAGTTGTGGGTTTCACTTACCTTCGCTACTGGTTCGGAACTGTGAGCACCTGTGTGTGCTTGCTTTGCTTGTGCGTGGTGCTTCTGCGTGTGTGCAGAACCTTCTACGCATGCGCAGAGTGTTCGTGATGACATCTGGGCAGGTGGGCGGAGCCTCCTGCCACAGTTGCTACTGGTTCACCCGCCACTGTTGCTCACTTAGTAACTGCTTTGTTGAATTACCTAGTTGTTGTTCCCAATTGTGGTTCTTAAATGAGAACTACCCATAGATCTTTTCTCAGTTCGTGACCTCTCAACCATCACAGATTCTTTGGTAGAACTTGGGCAAGCTAGGGATCTGGGTTACCTCTGAAATATTGCAGAGAAAGAAATGCTGAAGTGACACTATGTATTCATCCCCTCCCCCATACCCCCCAGTTCAGTTCTGTATGTCCTGTGTGAGCAAAATAAACATGAAGTGATCCTAATTTCACTGGAGCATGAAAACTTGCTATAACAAGTTACTTGTTATTTAACTTTTTCCTCCAGTCCTATGCTTAAGTGCATTACTTGTTGATGCCTTGTCTCAGAATGATATGCAATTCTTGCAAAATATATTGCAAGAATTGCAATGTTTAGTTTGTCTTCTTGAAGGTAATCTCTTAGCTGCAAATCTCATGACCATAATAATGGCACATATAAACATTTTTGGTTTTTCTCATTCCATTTATATTTTGCATAAACTGCACCACCTCACCTGAGTCTATCACAGTGGGGGTTTTTCCATGTAAAGACTTTTTTAACTTTATCAAATAATTTTACCTCTCCTCTTGTTTTTATAGATCTAAGCATATTTCAGAACATTACATTACTATTTTTATTTATTTATTTTTATTTTGATTTATATGCCACCCTTCTCCGAAGACTCAGGGCGGCTTACAATGTGTTAAGCAATAGCCTTCATACTTTTGTATATTTATACAAAGTCAGCTTATTGCCCCCACAATCTGGGTCCTCATTTTACCTACCTTAGAAAGGCTGGAAGGCTGAGTCAACCTTGACTCAATTTGAGATAAACTTATCCATTTAATCATTTGTTTATATATAAATTCTAGAAAACAAAATTTATCCAATAATTTATTTGGATTTATGTCACTAGTCCTGTCTTAAAAGTGGCCCTGGAACCAAAATATAATTGTGTGTACAATCAAAATCTCAGAAATACAAAATTATTTTAATTTTGAAGGCTGAGAACTGAATGGGAACTAGCTTGCTCAATAGATCAACTTTACTCAACTGGCTGGAATTTTTAGCATTAGCACATCAGGAAGTCTCTGAACTGGAGAAGGCTAATTTTCATAATATGACAGATTTATAACCCTGCATGGAAATGACTACATATCTCTTAATGCTATTTTCTACACACTGGCACATATTTAAAGATACTTTTCAAGGAAAAGAAATAGCCTTTTAATTAATTGGATAATGCAGAAAAAAAAGTGGCTTTTGCTTAGAGATCCCAGTAAAAATTCTCTATTCTGCCTGAAGATACTCATTGAATCTGCCCTCTTTTGCGTTGTTTTTTTAAATGAAATTCTCCACCACTTTAAATTCTTTTAAGTGATGTAGATTACATAAAGCTATCCAACACACAGCTTCAAACTTGCTTCTAAATTGATTATGAGATTTATTTTATTTGGTTTTCACGGTTATGTGCTTGCCACCAGTAAAGAAAAAGAGTTCTTCTTAATAAGTCTGTTAGTATTTGGTGTTCTTTGAGTGCCTATTAGAATGGCTGATTGGATATGCACAGCGTGGTATCCAAAAGCAGGTGATCATCTTCCTTATTTAGAACTGGCATCGGTCATGTGATCAGAAAAATGGTGAAGATCTCCGTTTCTAGTAAGCTGCCATGGGAAGGAGATCCTGAAATAAAGTCCTAAAGCATCTTTGCACTTTTCCTATTGCAAAACTGCTTTTTAAACCTGAGGAAGGTAAGCACGCCGCTTGTACGGAGCAATCGGCAAAGATGTTTTTTTTTTAAAAAAAAAACAACAGCAGCTCTATTGTTGCAGTTAATTCGGAGGGAGGCGAGGGAGAAGAGAATATGCATCAGCAGGATTGCAAAGGGTTTGCTGTCTCATAAGGAAATTAAGCAGCTGTGACTTGAAATTCAGTCACATCTGGTTACGAAGGAAACGGTATCCTCTTTTCAGAGATATGTCGAGTTGCAAGATGACGTGCTTTTTGTAATTAACGAGCAGAACTTTACTGTGTATTTTAATTGCATAATCCTCCTCATTAGTATGATTTTGTTCTCCGCATAGCTTTTTGATGGTGGTAATGAAGAGGAAAGAAAGGCACTTCCACTATCTAAAAAGCTTGCTTAACTAAGGGGAAGCAACTAAGTGCACTTGAGATTGTTATCAGTCTTACAGCAGTATAATAGGTGACTGTGCTGTTTTAGGTCCTTTTCTGTCAGGGAGAAGCATATAAGGTTTCTTTCTTGAAGTATCCTCTGGCTGTTCAGAAGGAATTGGCTTTCCAATGGACAAAGTGTGGAAAACACAAAGCTTGAAAAATGAGCAAGCATTACGTAGAATTGTGGCTCTTTGGTTATGTCTGCCAGTAAAAAAATAAATAAAATAAAAATGAAATATTTCTGTGAGAAACTTGTTTTCAGAAAATGCTTTGTGCAGTGACAAGAAATGACCACATGCACAACAGCTTTCAGAAAAGAAAATACTTAAGAGGAGGATTTAATAGAAATATAGGAATAGGACGGAGGATCTGTGCTGTGTCTTCTTAAGCCACAAGAGGTTGATGTGATTGTTTGGAGCTGTGTTTGACTGCAAATCTCACATCAGCCATGTACTCGGCATGGCTCATTTGTTCTCTTGAGTCTGTAAGATGGAACTTGTTAATGCTTTGCCTCATGAGGCTGGTTGAAAAAGAAGGAGCTTATAAAACTGTAAAGGACAATCTTCCAATGAAACAGCGTGTGCTTTAACATTGCTTTTGATAAAGCATTGCATATTAAAAAAATACTTAGGAAGTTGACTATATTTTCATGGAATCCTCTTCCTCATCTCCTTTTATTACTTTGTGTTGCTTCTGAAGAAAAACTAAGTGTCTTCTATGCTTGAGATAAATGGAGCCTTTGTAGTTATTTCCCATCCAGGCTACCAAGAATATACAGTATAGCTTCTTACTTTATATTATATTAAGTCAAGGGGTTAGAAAATTTATTTAGTTTTATAGTGAATAAGTTAGTTTGAAGCAGTTTTCCCATCAATAATTCTTTGTCTTTTGTAAATTCCATTCAACTAATTGTGTGTATAACTTATAGTGTATAACCTATAGTTCCCTTCTATTGATGCAGCTCCATCTCTTTGAAATTCTTGTCTCATAGCCACCATATTTTTAGATTTTGTAAATCCCAATTTGACCCACTTACAATCCATAAAAATTCTGTTGCTAAGGTCTGACTGGTAAATTGTTCATGTCCTCAGTTCTGAAATTTCTTACTTTATGATCCTTCCTCCTTTTAGAAATAATGTACATTTTTGTCACCTAAGGATTCTTAATGTCAACATCTTTGATTTAATTATTACATCTACTATACTAGTTTACAGTATGCTCATTAGGCTGCATTAACCTGTTAAAATTATATTTGTCCAAATCAATATTTCTTTTTTTTGCTTCAGTTCAATGAACCCTGTAATGGAGGATCGGCAAAATGGTGCCATGAGCCATGGTGGCTCAGTTGCTGCCAATACTTTGAATATTATAGTTTCATGAATGAGTCACTGGCATAACTTTTATAACATTTAACAACTTCTAATAGTTGATTCTTGATGAAGGTCATAGTAAATTTAAGAATTAACATTCTTTTACAGAAGGAATCTTTCTATAAAAAGAACCTTCAATCCAGTACAATTGCCGGCTCATAATATGGAAAAAGGTTGTTTTCTCTGCCTGATTCTCTCTAGCTTCAGAGTTTTAAAATGTTATGTGGATTTTTTAATTGACTTCGTTGGGAGAAATATCCAGGTCCAGTTCAAAGATGGGAGAAAGGCACTGGAGACAAAATGGAAGCTAGAAGCTGATTGGAAAGATGGTTTAATGATGAAGCAGAACCACATGGGTAATTCTGGGCAGCTAACCACATGGAGTTGAGAGCGAAGGGTTTTTATACCTTCTCTTGGGCTTTGCACTTGAGCTTCCCTGTTCCTGTGCAGGAACATGTATTCTATTGGCTGTTATCAGACTCCCATGGGGCCATATAGGGGTTATGTAGGGGTCATAGCTGTCTCTATAGGCAAAGTACAAATCCTAGGTCAGTGATGGCTAACATTTTTGCCATCACGTGCCAGGAGAGGGGGGGCGGGGGAAGGTCGTGCGCGCATGTGCCCACGCGCATGCGCGTGCAACCCCCCCCCGCTCCTGGCACATGATGGCCTGGTAGGCCCATTTTTCTTTCTTACCTGGTTCCAGATTCTCTCTATTTACCTGGGAAGGGCGAAAACAGCCTTTCTCACTCTCTCGGAGGCCCTCCAAAGGCCTGAAACGGCCCATTTCCCAACTCCCGGTGGGACAGGAAGTGACATTTTTTGCTGTACCCAGCCTCCAGAGCCTCTCTAGGATTCTCTAGGAGCCACTCTAGGAGTCTCTGGAGGCTGGGGACAGCAAAAAACATCACTTCCTGTTCCACCGGGAGTTGGGAAATGGGGCCTTTCAGGCCTCCGACGGAGTGGGAAAGGTTGTTTTTGCCCTTCCCAGATAAATAGAAAGGATCTGGATGCAGGTAAGAAAGAAAAACGGGCCTTTCCCCCCCCCCCCCACAGGCCCTCCAGAGGCAGGAAACAGTCTGTTTCCCTACTTCTGGTGGGCCCAGAAGGCCCGAAAATCAGCTGGCCGGCACGCGCATGCGCTCCAGAGCTGAGCTGGCATGCCGACTAATATGGCTCCACGTGCCATAGGTTCGCCATCACGGTCCTAGGTGTTTGAGCTAAATTTGGTTGAAGTTTCTGAAGGTGATGCAATAATTCCTATTTTGGCTTACTGGCTTTGCCCTGTTTTGGCTCTTGGATGGCGGCTAATCTGCCTTTGTTCAGATTTTGCTGCAGGGAGTAATGGATTACCAAATCTGCATTTCTAAAGCTACCCCAGCTCAGTATCTGCTTGGGGGCAGGGAGCTGGGGCTCTGTTCTGTCCCCTCCCATGAGTAGCCTTGCAAACGCTCAAATAGCCCGGCAGTAACAAACGCAGGCTAGAGAGAATGAAGCTGGCCCTTTAATAAATAGTTCTCTTCCAAAGCGTATATCAGTCCAATAGTTACCGGGCAATGTTCCAAAGGTCTTGGCAGATGGCCAGCTGCTTAATGCAGGAATGCAGACTCTTATCAAAAAACTCCAAACCAACAGTTGTAAATCCACTGCATCCAAAATTCCAACAAATTGTTCACCACGCCTTTCCAGCCCAGTCACACCCCTTTTATACTTTGTAGGGTGTGGCCCTATGTCTCCTGACCACACCTCTTTGGACGTGGCAATAGCTGTTCTCTACGACGTTTCCTACGTCTCTCTCTTGCATCCAATAGGGGCTCCCCCTCGGCGTTACCGGCCTCGGTTTCCTCCTCAATTTGGCTGGGGTCCAGAGGCACATCAGCAACTGTCAGTTCTTGCTGACTCACCAGTGAAGACGGCCCCTCTGGCACATAGCTCGTGACAGCTTCCTCCTCCTCCATATCATCCTCCGACTCATCATGAGAAGATAAATCAGCCTCCGGGGCCGGGGTCACAACAGGCTCTGAATTTCTGTCTCCCTTAAGATTTTTTATTACTCTTTTAGGGGAAATGTTTTATCCTGCCTTTTTTAAAATATTCCTCAAACTATTTCATTCTTCTAGAGGGGAGGGGGTGGCTTCCCACAACTTATTATGTGCGATCAAGTCGTTTTTTGGCTTGATGGTGACCACATAGATAGATTTTTATCATTAGGATCTATTTCTAACTTGGTCTTTCAAGTCTTCCAATATTGCATTCATCACCACTTAACTGTGATGGCACTGAAACCTTTTTAAGGTATACTTTATGTATTTTACTTTTTGGTTCTTAACTGTCTTGGTACTTAACAATTTTAGATTTGCATAAAGCATTGGTCAATGATTCAAATGGATAATAAACCATTTGAAAACGGTTTGGGAAAAATTTGGCTCTGGCATAATTGCAGTGCTTCTTTGATGTTCATTAAAACAACCCATCTTTTTTCAAGCTTCTGTGCATGCCTGAAAATAGATGCCAGTGATTTAAGTAATCCACTCATTAAGGTTAATGTGATTCTTTAAAACATCATTTTTCCCCTCAGACCTTGTGAAAGCCTGAATAAAGCCATTTTGCTTTCATGATTAGCCCAGAGGTACTAAGGTCTAAAGCACTTTGAATAATTTTAGAAATATATACAACAATAATTACCTGTACTGATTAAACAGTTTAATCAACTAAAATTGCCTACAATTAATCTGTTAGCAAATTATGAATTGTTTGCTTTTTTTAAGCACCAATCTTTGTGATACAGGTAGCTTGAAATTCCCTTCTGCAAAGAAGCATTTGGTCTTTCATGAGATAGAACAGATTATGGATTTTTTTCTGAGGGAATATGGTCTATATCTCAACTGAAAACTAAGGAAAATGTTTCTTCTTGTCAGTGATTGTTTTTTCCAAATTACAGTAATACTTAATGAGAAAATAAAGCCACTGTAGCGAATTAACCATGTGAGTTTTAAATCAATCCATGGAGTTTTACCTAAAGCTAATATAGTTAATTGAGTAAGATTTCATTCATGCCTTATTAATGTTGGCTTATTGAACATCTATCTATCTGTCTAGCTATCTATTCATCCCAATGTTAACCCCCCTAAAGCAGTTATGGCAGAACTGTATGCTTCCGGGTCCAATTCAAGGTTTTGGTTCTTACTTTTAAATCCCTTCATGGTATGGGTCCCGTCTGTCAGAAGAACTGTCTCACCCCAAAGAAATTGGCCCACCACACTCATGCTGGGAGAAAAGGCATACTATGGACTCCATTGGTCATGGAATTCCAGCTGAAAGGGTCCTGGAGAAGAGCCTTTTCTACATGGCTCCTGCTCTCTGGTACATTATGCCCCCCCATCCCTGAGGTGAGAGCCACACCCCTTTTGGTCTTCCGAAAGGGCCTGAAGACCTGGCTTTGCCAGCTGGCCTGGGGCCCCAGTGGGGATACATCATTCTGCAGATGGTTAACAGACTAACATAAGATCCCACTTTCCTTACCTTTTGCTACTTTCCTCTCATCTTTATTAATTTTAAGATATTTATTCCTTTGATGTTTTAATGTTTTTATCAGCTTTTTAATGATTGTAAGCCACAGGCTAGATGGACACTATATAAGTTGAATAAATAATTAAACCTAATAAATCTGTGATCTTCCTTCCTTCCTCCCTCCCTCTCTTCCTCCCTCTTTCCCTTCCATCCAAAACTCAGAAATCTTCCAGTCAAGGTTGGTAATAAAATAAACCCTGTCCAGACACAACATCAAGCCATCATTGTGGCCAAGATAAAGGAAGCCAGGAAAAGGATTTCTTAAGGAAGCTTAACAGAAGCAGAAGCTTTGCCTTCTGTTATACTACAGCTCCCAGGCAGTGTGACCATTTGGCAGTACTTGTTAGTATTGTGGAAACCGAAGCTCAAAATATGACCAGAATGCCAAGTTTGGAAAAGTCTCCTTTAGATTATCAGCAAGTCAAAAATAGCAGTCATTATTAGTTATGATTTTTCCCCTTCAGCTGTAGTGCAAACATTAGCAGACAATATTTACACACCATATTGTATGGCATATAAAAACATGTGCTTACAGAGCTTTCCTACTACAGCAATTGATTGTGGATACCGAAACATGATTTAAAATGTCCATGCTAAGAAATTTGTCCAAGGTAAGGCATTTTTTACAGTTTGGGGGAGGGGACAGATTCAAGTCAGGATTCCTTGGACTAATATCTGAAATTTTCTTGTCAAATTGTTCAGAAGTGGTTTGCCATTGATTTTCTTTCCTAGGGCTGAGAAAGAGTGTCTGGCCCAAAGAAGTTGACTTCATGCTTATGGTAGGATTTAGAAGTCACAGTCTCCCAGTTTCTAGTCTGGCTCCTTAACCACCAAATTGGCTCTTATTCTTTACACGGAATACTTTAATTATAATTTGTTAATTAAGTAGTGTGTGTGTGTGTATCTACATTGGTGTGTGGCAAGTTCATAAAATGAAATAGATCGTATCTAGTGAATTACATCTCCCTGTAGGTTATCAGATTAATTAGGTCTAGTCACATGATTCTAATGTAAACTGTACATTTTTTTGTTGCTCCTTTGACTCAACGTTGTCTGAAGTTTTCTTGCAGCATTTTCAAAAAAGTTTGTCATTTTTTTCTTCCTAGGGCTAATACAGAGTAATTGGTGCAAAATCTAAACTGGCTATGTTTTCCATAGATGGCCTGTATGACACTGCTCAAAAAAATAAAGGGAACACAAGCAGAAGACATCCGAGAGCTGAATGAATGAAATAGCCTTATTAAATCCTTCGTTCGTTACATACAGTAGTTTTGTGTTCCGTTTAGTTGTTTGAGCACTGTATAAACTACTGTATGTAAAGAACAAAGTATTTAATAAGGCTATTTCATTCATTCAGATCTTGGATGTCTTCTGCTTTATTTTTTTGAGCAGTATATATATATATACTAAGGCATTATACCAATAGTTTGTTTTGTGTATAACATGTAATGTGAATGTAGCAATATTATGTTAAATCTTGTTTAGATTATATTTCTAAATTATTTTAAGCATTGTGTATATTATATATACAAAATATATATTATATACATGACATGTGTATTATACATAAACATATATATTTGCATACATAACATATCATGTATAATATGTTATGCATATATTATGCATAAAACAAACTAGATAGCATAATGCCTTAGTTTACACAGCATATTAAGACTGTGCTTGGGTTTCTATAGTCTTCTGAAACAGTTATATAATCTCATTAGTCTAGTCTAGCATGTTGTGCAAATTTGTTTTTGAGTGAATAACAGATCTATGCATGTTCGTGCAGAAGTGAAGTCTACTGTACTTTCATTTAACTAAATATATCCAGGATTTCAGCTTGAGAGAGAAAAGCTGCATAGCGCATTTTTTTGCCGGCAATGAAGATGAAAGTTTTAACCTTGGAATAAGCCTTACTGACATTCTGAGATTCTACTTGTAAAAGATTCACTTAAGATTTGTTCTTACATGGGCTAGAGGTATATTGTGGTGCTAAGCCCTAAATTGTTTAGTTTTGGTAAAGTGCAATGTATTAACCCATCCATATTTAAAAACAACATTGTTTTGCATGAAATTGTATCTAGGTTCACACATTTTACTAAGCCAAGACTTGTTATCCAGTTTTAATTAGATTCACCTATAATGCTAAGTCATAAAACATGTTTTGTGAATCACAATGGCTGGGGGGTGGGGGGGAGCCAGTATCTTGTTTTGTTCTACCCAAGTAATCATTCAGGTTCTATACAGTACACAGATGAGTATCTGTAGGGATACTTCCAGTTTAGAAATTATTCAGTATAAGTTCTTAAAGGCAATAACTCGTTTTTCACATTCCACTCTTAACTCTCTCTTATTCAAATAGAATTAGCTGTATCTTCTTCAGGATGTGTGGAGTCTATGTTGTCATAGGTCGTGGCTGAAACAACTTTGGAGAACATCCTTGGTTCACTTTACCTTATCAGGATTTAGTTCTTCTTAAGAAAACAAACTAATCTTAATTCAGCTCACTTTCCTGATACTGTCTAAATTCTGACAAAAATATAGCTAGTCTAAAGCAGAAGATTTAGGACTTAGATCAGTGGTGAAATCCAAATTTTTTTATTACTGGTTCTGTGGGTGTGGCTTGGTGTGTGTGGCAGGGGAAGGATACTGCAAAATGTCCATGTCTGTCCCACTCCAGTGGAAGAATACTGCAAAATCCCCATTCCCTCCCAACTCCTGGGGGAAGGATATTGCAAAATCTCCAGTCCCACCCCACTCTGGGACCAGCCAGAGGTGGTATTTGCCAGTTCTCCGAACTAGTCAAAATTTCTGATACCAGTTCTCTGAACTACTCAAAATTTCCACTACTGGTTCTCCAGAACCTGTCAGAAGTTGCTGGATTTCACTCCTGACCTAGATCTTCAAAGAGAGAACCAGAATTTTCTATTTAAATTATAGCTCAAATATCACTACTGTTTGTTTCATTTATAGATTCTGCCTAAGCATCCTATGCATATCACATTGGAGGCTTTCCTCTTTGACCCAAATTGGCCAATTATCTATTAGGGAGGCAGTTGACAGATACCCTACATTCCCTATGAAAGCCATATTTGAATATGTTCATATAAAATGGTTGCCTGTTTTTCACACTATGTTAGAGTGCTTGCTATATAGTCAATGGAGGCCAGAACTTGCAGTTTCAATTGTCAGAAATTTTAACTGTTCTTCTGAGCAGGAGATACTCTTTTCCTCCTGCAAGATCAAGCCTCAGCTGTTTCCCAAATTTATAATAGGTAGTTATGGCTTATGGAATCCACCTGATGATTTTTTGCATTGTTTCAGGCTTTCCTATACAAGTTTATTGCTTTTTATATTTGATATCTGATATACTATTGAACTGTTATACTTGTAAAATTTTAAAGTTTTGGACTGTAAAGAAATAAAAAAAAAACCTGAATTGCATTTCATTATCTAGATCAGGAGTGTCAAACTCGATTTAATTGAGAGCCGCATCAGGGTTGTGTTTGACCTTGAGGGGGCTGTGGCCAGGGTGGGCCACAGCCTCGACATCACTTGTGAAGGCTTCATTTTCGGCCCCGATGGCCTCTTGCAGTCCTCTGCCAGTGAAAATGGAGCCCGGAAGGGCTGCGCACAGCCCTCCCAAGCTCTGTTTTCGCTGACAGAGGCACTGTGGGCTGGTCGTTTGTTGTTTTCAGGGCGGCTCCGCAGGCCAGATCTAAACAACCCTGCGGGCCGGGGCAGGCCTACGGGCCTTGAGTTTGATACCCCTAATCTAGATCATAGTGTTTAGGCCTATTGTAACTGTCCTGCAATAAACTGGATAAAATCTTGGAATATATTTTATCCATCTTAATCCTTTTGCTACTATCAGGTAGTCATCTGGATTTTTGTAGCATTGATATAGTAATATAATTATTACTATAATTATATAATTATGTTTATCTTGAAGTTACGTTATAAGGATGCAGGAAAAATGTATCTGAATGCAAAACTAACTCTGAGCTGAGAGAAGAAATTTTTTTGACAGTAAGACTCTGGAGTAAATGTGAAAGGAAAAAGGTCTAATGCATGCAGGCATCTAAAAATGGTATGATGCACTGACCCTTGTTATCAGTGCATTCTTTTCAGGAAACAGATATCCTGCTCTGGGCTTCACTTGTGGACACATGAGCTAAAATATCTTAGAATACTTCTATAGTGAGGCCTATGTGATAGAGATGGATAATTTAGTGAACTTGTTATGGCACCGCCCTAACCCTAACCTTATTAAAGCTTGTAAATTGTACTCTACCAACAGTCTGGATCTTTCGGGTAGGAATGACTGAATTTTGATGTGAAGCTCTACATGTCAGGAATTTGTTTAATTCCTAGAGAAGCTTTAGCTTCTGTGGTTGGCTGGGATCTCCTTTTTCAAAAAGTCATATCTGGAGCATGTATGGCATCTACTCATAAAATGCTCATGTGAAGAAGAAGAGGGGTTCTCATAGAGTGAAAAAAATTCTCCACGATATAAACATAAACCTCGCATGCTATAGTGCTTGTCTTGGACAGATCTTACTGGATTCCAGCTTCATGGATTCAGCTTCTGAAATCTGTATTTGCTTTGACTCCCACCATCTTTGTTGGGTACTTTGTAAGGGGCCTATATCTTGTGTTTCCATCAAAACTGCTGTCATAATTTGTCACTGTGGAGTTAACTGATTCACCTTGGCTACCAAGGCATTGGTAACTGGGTTGACAATCAACGGAATTACCGGAACATCAGTAGCTGTTGAGTTAAACTCTGATCTCCTCCCATATTGATGGAATTGAGCAATCAAGCTATTGGGCTGTCCAATTCAAAGTTCTTGACATATCTCAATTTAGCTAGGCTCATAGGCTAGATTATTGCTTCTTCATATAAAAAAATACATATGAGAGGAGAACCTTCCTTCTTTTTGATTGGCTCCTCAGTGTTTGATTCTACAGACTCAACTCCTGGATGAATTAAGTTCCCTAACATTTTCAGCATCTGAACCTTTTGAAATGGACTTCCTCTACATTCACTACAATTATGAAAGAAGTACAGACGATCCTTTCTTAGGAACTACTGGTTCAGTGGCCATTCAAAATTATGCCAGTGATGATCAAGAACACTTATAAGTAGCCCTCAGTGTTGTTGCTATCACTTGTCCCCGAGTCACATGATTTGCATTTGGACTCTTGTACAGTTGTGATGGCCTCAGTATCTTGTGGTGCTGTAATGCAATTTTTGATGTTCTCTGCTGACTTCGACAAGCAAAGTCAGTGGAGAAGCATGTAGGGACTCAAGTCCTATGATGTCACATTTAACAACTGCTCACAGTTTGCTTAATGATCACAACCAGAATTGCTGTCATAAGTCAGCTTGGACATGTGATTTTTAACTTTACCACATAGTAACAGACTTGCTAGTCCCAATTATGATAATTAACTGAGGACTCTCTGTACATTAACTGAGGACTCCCTGTCATACAGAGAGAGTGAATGAGATCCACAGTGCAAAAATAAAATGCATAAAGGAAGTAAATGGTCTGAGAGAAAGGGAAAGACTGAGAAAATTGTGTTTGTATAAAGTTGGTGAGTCAAAACGGGGCAGGTGAGATGTTTAAAGAATAAAATGCACTATATAAATCAGTTGAAGGACCATATAGTAAAGTGTGGCCCTAGAGTTTGGAGAGTCCAGGCCATTAAACATATGATGCATCTTAAAAGATTCCTGTTATAAGCTAAACCTATGTGAAACGTTTTCTCCCCAAAGCCTAGCATTTATATCTATAGTAGTTCTCCTGTATCAAGTGCTTTCCTTTTTCTGTGTAACAATTATATTTATTTCTCTAAATTATCTTGCTACTGGCATAATTCAAATTGTCTTCTTGCTTTAGCTTTTCTCTTTCTTCTTCCAGGTGAATGATTATGACATGGTGTCATCTTGATCTTCTATAGAAAAGAGAAGGGAGTCACATTAGAATTCATAAACTAAGGAATCTTACAATAATCTGACTGGGAGCAAGGCTTATTTTATTTTTACTCTGTTCATCTTGTCTTTGGAACAGCTTTGTGAAAGTTAAATAAAGACTCACAATTTCTTTAGGTAGTCAGAGAAAAAATGTGTTACAATAGATAAGATTTTTTTTGGTCAGGTAATTTTTTTCACCCATTATATATCATTTGTTTTTAAATAGTCCTTGGATTATTCCAAAATAATATTTAAAAAAATAAAGGATTTGAAGAGCTGGAGAGGTGGTGGAGTTTTCAGCATGGAAGGGAAGGATTGGCTTTTAGAGTTAAGCTAGTTGAGCAATGAGAACTTTTTAAGGACTTTAAAAAACAAATGGTAACTAGGGAAGGCTGAGGTTAAAAGAGTGCATTTTATGACATACAAAGAAGATTTATATAAAGGCATTATTTACTTTTTTAAAAAAATTACATTTTTTTTGATAAATATCTTGCCTATATATTTTGATATTAAGAATTATTGAGCCTTCAGCAACAGCTTGACACTTCCCAGAGGCATCTGATGGGTTACCATCAAAAAGATTGTTGGATTAGATAGGCCTTGGGCATGAACCAAGGCTGATTTTATGCTTAAGAATCTAAAAATGCCCATTAATCTGTAATAGTTTTTATCACAAAATCCTAGTGGGCATAAATCTCTGAAAACCTTAATTTATTGAGTTTATAAAGTGATCTTATTTATTTAGAAAAGTTCAAGGTCTTCAGCAATAGCTCTCAGTTTGGATCCAGGTACAATCAAATAGTAAGTTAAATCTGGGTTTAGTGGAATTTGATGCCACAGACGAGTTTTTCATTCAGACAGTAACATGAAATAACTGGTAAATCCATTATTTAGGGAAGCAGTCTGGACGCTGGCTGCTGCTTCAACTAAAAGATGAGCATGCTCCCATGCAAGATTTGCATTTGATAAGGCTGCAGGTGTAGATGGTGTAGCTGGAGAAATGTTAACACATGGATGCATTGTGCATATGGAGAGGATGTGTGTCTTGTTTAACATTAGATCTCCATGGAGACTACAACTGAGCATAATGGTTGGAATAATGTTATTATTATTCTGTACAAAGTGAAGGGTGGGAAGAAACAACTGGCAGGGATATTCTGTAAGCTCAGAACAAAACACAATTCTCATTTGTGGCAGAATTTTCCAAGTCAGGATTTGTTTTCATTGTCAGAAAAATTATAATTAATTTTGCATGCAAATATTGAAGTTTGGAGACAGCATAATCTCTTTTGAAACTTAATCATCTCAAAAAGTCTCTATTCTTTTAGCAAAGCCAAATTCTCTTCAAACTTCTTCAGGTCTCTGCATCTGTTTCCCCTTGGGCAGACAGAGAACAGTTAATCTTTACTTAGAGTGCTTTGATTCTTCAAATACAGAAAACAACAACATATGTGTTTGTCTTGATGTTTTAGATTGGTACCAGAGGATGTGGGAATGGATATCCTTAATGAGGCCATGCTAGATTCTACTGCAATAGAGATGAGACCTGGTGAGTGTACATTTTAATTGGCTTCTTAAAAGTTTCATTCTCTCCTGGGGCATTTAATTATTCACTGAGTGAACTATTTCTGTACTGTGACTGATAATATTTATTTGGGATAAAAATGGTTTAATTTTGATATTTAATTAATTCCATGGTTCCCTTGATCATCATTTGCAGTTCTCATCTACTTTCTACGCTGCTTAATTTCATTAGGCTGCAAATGAACTTGCTGCATATGATAATTAGCTACACTGCACTTTCTTCACTTCAGCCTGTACAGATTTAGCTTCTATTTACCAGTGAAAACAACACAATTAAAATTGCTGCCTAAGGTGTCATCAGTTAGAAAAGAAGTCTTTGACATATTAGATTATTCCTCAGCCATTGCATTATATCCAAGACCAGGAAGATATAAATGGCAACTGCCTAGGATTTGAGTAATCATGTTTCAGGAAAAGTATACCATTAGAACCAGGAAAGGGGGTTTTTACAGTTGTGTATAAAATCTTCATATTTGTTCTGTTAATTAGAGGGGAACTGATGCCTTATCAGAAGTAACAAAAATAGACATAGGTTGGCTGGCAACAGCATTCTGCTCCAATTGAAATGTTATCCTTACTTGAATTGTAAATACAGTATCTTCTGTATCTGCTATTAAATATTGGGTCCAGGTCTTCATAAGAATGCTTTGCGATAATGAAGGTTGCAGTGAAGCAGCCCATGCATTTCTAAGGATGAAATGGCTGTGTTACTTCACTTTGGTCCTTCATTGCTTCCACTGGTTCTTGCTGTAGCTGATGGGGACTTCAAGACAAATACCTGTCAAGGGAGATGTAGCAGTGAGAAGCACCTAATTGAAACATACATTGCCTTTTTGTGCTAACAAAAAGAATCTTGTTCCTCTTCTCTCTGAAATGGGTTCATCCATCAGAACAAATGGTGTAATTTATCCTGATAATGGGGAGAAGATCCTTGTCAAGGGTAGCTCAGGTTGGTACCTCATTCCTTCCATATCATGAAGCTCTTCATCCAGGTCCAAGCCCACTTCACCTAGGCCTATTTCTTGTTTTCTGGAGTCACATACAACTATGAGACAGGTTGAGTAATTTTTCAAAAGTCAAATTAATTTAAATGCTATTTGGAATAATAGTTTTACCCTAAAACAGAGATTCTTCTCTTTTTGTGCTTATTCAGAACCTCCCAATTCACTAGACCTTAATGGCTCTCATCCCAGAAGAATAAAGCTCACTGCTCCAAATATCAATCTCTCTTTGGACCAGAGTGAAGGATCTGTCCTTTCTGATGATAACCTGGACACTCCAGATGAAATTGATATTAATGTAGATGATCTGGACACGCCAGACGAAGGAGATTCTTTAGAATATGCTGGACATGGTAATGAGTTTAATTTGGTAAAAGTGAATTTGCAGTGATTACCTGTGTGTCTTTATTGGGGGCAGGGTTGAACACTTTGGCATGAAATTTTATTATTTTCTCTGTCAGCTCATGAAGACAAATATGCAGTATAAGAATGAACAGCTCTAAAGAAAAGCAGAACACACTAATATGTGTGTATGTGTGTGTGTAATATAGATTGTTATCAAATTGTAGAGCCAGCTGTTGGTTATTTGCATACAATATTTTTGAAATATTAAATGGTATATCTGTTTAATTGGATAGCAAGAAAAATTGTAATATTAAGAATAATAGTATTTCTAGTTGAGTTATTTTTAAAGATTCCAGATGCAAGTATAAACTTTGGAGGATACATTCTGGATGATACTTATATAGTATCTAACTCCAATCCTAAAATGTAATATGTGTTTTGTTTTAGAACTATGGATTTCTCTTTTTTTCCATCATGCCAAAGGAATCTAAATACCATTTTATATATCTCATTTCTTCATAATTATTTGACTATCCAATGATTTTTTTCACAGATTACATTGTTCCTACAAATAATCCAACATTGAATTGAATAAAGTCATTCAATGAATTGTACAATTGATTTCAGAGTTACAGTCAGAAATTCAATTTTGTTACTGGATGAAACAGGCTTTTCTTATATTAAAGCTGAGGTGGCGCAGTGGTTAGAGTGCAGTACTGCAGGCTACTTCAGCTGACTGCTAGCTGCAGTTTGGCAGTTCAAATCTCACCGGCTCAAGGTTGACTCAGCCTTCCATCCTTCCAAGGTCAGTAAAATGAGGACCCAGATTGTAGCAGGCAATATACTGACTCTGTAAGCTGCTTAGAGAGGGCTGTAAAAGCACTATGAAGCGGTATATAAGTCTAAGTGCTATTGCTATTGCTATTGCTAAAGACTGTTTATTTAAATCCTTTATTCTTGTATTTTCAGAAGAGCAACCAGCCATTAAAGAACCTTCTCAAGAAGAATCTGAATCCATCCCAGAATATACTGCTGAAGAGGAACGGGAAGACAACAGGTTATGGAGAACTGTTGTTATTGGAGACCAGGAGCAGAGGATTGATATGAAAGCAATTGAACCTTTTAAAAAGGTTATTTCTCATGGAGGTACAGAAAAAAAATCTGTTTTATTAATTATACTAGTATAGAGTAATTAGAAAACATTTGAAAGTATCCTAATTGTAAATGGTCTTCCACATCTGACATAAATTTAGAATATGTTTCCTTTTAATAATTCAAAACTGAATTTGTGAATTATTGAATTAATTCCTTCGCTACTGAAAACTCTGTAATGTATCTATAACAACAGAATACTTTTGATGTGAAATATGTGAGTTGATGAGTCATTAAATCATTTTATTCTGGGCATGATATGCTCCAGTTTCCAGATCTCTGATTCACACTTCCAAAGGAAAGACAGAGCTTTAAAAAGAAAAAAATGAGAGAAGAAAGCACAATATATTCAGTGTTCATGGTACAACTGCAGGCCTGTATGTTACAGGAACATTTCATCTTATTGAATGTTTGCTTTGAACTTAATATGTGGTGTGAAACCAGCTATGGCTTGTACACCATAGTTTATGGTGGAATGTAAACACCCATAGCAGCATATGCCCCCTGAAAGCTACAGTACTGGGACAGCTTCAGAATCTCTGGAAGCTGCCTCCAAAGGAGAAGTAATTAAAATAATGAGAATAGTGTATTGATTTTATTTAATTAATTTGTTTTTAATTAAACCCAGCCCAGCTCCAATGTACCAATCATAATCTTCAGTTAGAAAAGCTGGCCATCATTGCTCTGCAGCTTAGTATGATGTGTGAATCCATGGGTGTCATTGTGGTTTGTTCAACAATTCATGGTTAAAAAAGAATATGGTTTAATACAATGTGCAATCACAAGCATAGCCAGATTTACTGAAGCTATTGTAAGGTATGGTTTAAAGATGTCTATTACTGCAAGTTTCTCCCTACATGTCATTTAAACCAGTATGTTGTGACCAGGCGTGGGTGTGCTGAGACTAAGATTTTGTATTTATTTTGTAGCAAAACACATGTCTTGAGAAAGAAAAGTTATTTCTTTTTCAGTGCTTAACTGCTGCAATTTAGGCCTGACATGGGATGTGTAGCAGTGGTTTATATCACCAGTATCTCTATGCCAGCCTGCTAAGTGTTTCATCCATGTTTAGGCAATTCTTGTGGATTGCCTGATGAGTGAACAGGCCTATGGATCTGGGTAGGGTCCTGTAGGTATGCAGAACTGTATGAATTCAAGCTTTTCAGGACTAGCAGCATCTGTTCTTTCCATTATTATTTTTTTCATTTACTCTACTTACTTATTAGAGTTTGTAATTTCTAGAATTATTTTGAATTGAGACTTTCATAACAGACGTAGCTATCAATTCTCCAAATGAGAAACCTCACCTGGGAAATTCTTACATCAAATAGGAGGATATCATGAGACATTCAGGTTTGGAAGTAGCCTTGTCTATGGTCCAATGTTGTGGAATACTTTGCATTGAGATTCCCAGGTTGCTTTTCTCATTAAAATGTTACCAAATATGCCACTATGCTATTGGTTTGCTTCCCAACTTGCTTTAGCGTATTTGATACTTATACCCCCTGGCCCTGAATTATGCAACAGGTAATAGGGGGCTTCAATTGCTTATGAAACCTGCCAATTCTATTGTGTTAAGAACTGTTTGTGAGACATATATTTTTGACTCCACAGGATACTATGGTGATGGCTTGAATGCCATCATTGTATTTGCTGCATGTTTTCTACCGGATAACAGTCAAATGGATTATACTTATGTCATGGAAAATCTTTTCCTGTGAGTGTGGAAATATTGTAGTAAAACTCTTTCATATGGTGAAATAGATGATTTTCATTAAGAGATAAATGCAGAGTTAAAATGAGTTCCTTTGTTGCTTCGTTCTTTTGAGGGAAACAGAAATTTGGTTTGTATAAATAAAATAAAATGAAATAAAATAAAATATACTACAAGGCAATGGTGAAATCTGAATTGGTTTGCCACCAGTTTGCTGGCCGCGCATGCACAGCATGTGCCAAAAGGACGCTGTGCATGCATATGCAGTGTGCGCCAAAAGTATGTTGCGCGCACATGCGCAACATATGCAGAAATAGAAGACTTCACTAGGTAAGTAGAACAGCAAGGGGAAGGGAACAGCTGTGCTGCGCAATTTAGCTTTGCTAGAAAGCAGGATTTCCTGCTTTCTAGCAAATATAAACTGTGCGGCACAGCTGATCTTCGGAAATACCGGTTCAGATGAACCGGTAGCTTTTTTAAACTACCAGTTCGACTGAATTGGTAGCTTTTTTTTTACTACTGGTTCGCCCAAACCGGTAGTTTTTATCACTACCGATTTGCCCGAACCGGGGCGAACTGGTAGCATTTCACCCCTGCTACAATGGAAAGAAGCCATAGGGAAGTGATTCCTGTTTTGCCATAGTTAAGCCTTGCACAGTTAAGCCTGAATTGAGCCTTGATATTTAAAGAAAGTTTTTCTTGAACTGCTCCTAACCTTCCATGGCTGAAGTCCTATGTAATTCCATAATACAGATAGCCCTCAGCTTACCACAATTGAGCTCAAAATTTATGTTGGTAAGCGATACTTTTTGCCCCATTTTACGACCTTTCTTGCCACAACTGTTAAGTGAATCACTGCTGTTGTTAAATTAGTAACACAATTGTTAAATGAATTCCCCATTGACTTTGCTTGTCAGAAGGTCACAAAAGGTGGGACATTGCAGCAATCAGAAATATTAACCAGTTGCTGTGATCTGAATTTTGATCGCGTGACCATGGAAATGTTGCAGGGATTGTAAATCTGATAAGTGGTCATAGTTTTTTTCAGTGCTGTTGTGACTTTGAACCATCACTAAACGAATGGTAATAAGTTGAGGACTACCTATAAAACTATAATTTCTCATTGTTGGAAATCCACATAGGTCAGGAGTTCTGTCTGAATTTCCAGACTATATTCTTGCTTTGAATCCTGTCCCTGAAATGCTCCTAAATTGTCTGCCAATGGAGTGAGTGCAATCATTTACTTATACTGCAGTTTTCATGCCCTGAAGAGTAAAATTAGCATGGGCTTCTTATTTAAATATTTCACATTCCCAAAGGAGGGACAGTATGACCTGTACTATGTAGGTTACTTAATAAAGAACTCCCTCAACTGCCAATTTTGTTTCTGGAAATTATGTATTTGCTTAAGTGCTAAAACATAGGGCAGTGTTTCTCAGCCTTAACAACTTTTAAGATATGTGAGCTTCAACTCCCAGAATTCCCCAGCCAGTTGAAGTCCACATATCTTAAAGTTAATATTTAAAAGTTCCTATGGTTAAAAAAATTCTGGCATAGGTTCTTAAAAGGAAAAAAAAATGCTTGTGAAAATATTATTTCTCCCCACTTCTTTTTCTTTTCCTTCTTTTTGTTGAGATATGTAATAAGTACTTTGGAGCTCATGGTTGCTGAAGACTATATGATTGTTTACTTAAATGGAGCAACCCCAAGGAGAAGAATGCCAGGACTTGGATGGATGAAAAGATGCTACCAGATGATTGACAGGCGGTTTGTGGATCACTTATATTTTCTAATTATTATTTTTCTTAGTCTGTTTACTATTTTAAATCCTCTTACCCCATTCTTTTTAAATGCAAGCTGTTGCTTGTGAGTATCACTGAAGATTAAGAATATATTTAAGAAAGCATGCCAAAAATGTGTGAATCAGTGTGTGATAGTGCTATACTTGTGACTGTCATTTTTCTCAACCAATGTGTTTCATACTAAAGACTTAAAGTATCATAGGCCCAGTATTCTTCAATATATTCATAAATGACTTAGATGAGGGAATAGAAGGGGAATTTACCAAAATTGTAGATGATATTCAGCTGGCAGAAATAACCAACACCCTAGATGATAGGCTCAAGATCCAGATTGATCTTGACAAACTTGAACACTGGGCCCTATCTAACAAAATGAAATTCAATGTAGAGAAAAGTAAAGTCTTAGCCAAGAAAACTTAGTCAAGAAAAACCAAAAGTACACATATAGACTGGGTGAAAGCAGGCTAAATAACAGTAACTGTGAGAGGGATCTTGCAGTCTTAGTGGACAACCAATTATATATGAGCCAATAGTATGCGATAGCAGCCAAAAAAACCAATGCAATCCTAAATTGCATTAACAGAGGGATACAATCAAGATCAAGTGAGAAACTAACTCTAAACTCTATAAAGCCTTAGTAAGATCACACCTAGAATACTGCATCCAGTTTTGGTCACTACACTATAAAAAGAATGTTGAGACTCTAGAAAGAGTGCAGAGAAGAGCAACCAAGATGATTAGGGGACTGGAGACTAAAACATACGATGACTGGTTGCAGGAACTGGGCATGGCTAGTCTACTGAAGAGAAGGACCAGGGGAGACAGGATAGCAGTGTAATATTTGAGGGGCTGCCACAGAGAGGAAGGGGACAAGCTATTTTCCAAAGCACTTGAAGGCCAGACAAAGAATGATGGATGGAAAGTGAACAAGGAGAGATTCAAGGAATAAGGAGAAGTTTTCTGACAGAACAATCAATCAGTGGAACAGCTTGCCTTCAGAAGTTGTGGGAGCTTCATCACTGGAAGCTTTCAAGAAGAGACTGGACTGTCATCTGTCAGAAATGGTGTAGGGTCTCCAACATCTTTTCCAACTCTGTTAATCTGTAATATTTCTTTTTAAATGCAGATTAAGGAAGAATTTGAAATCATTCATCATAGTTCACCCTTCTTGGTTTATAAGAACAATTCTAGCTGTCACACGGCCATTTATAAGGTCAGACGTTATCACTTTCGGACTTTCTAAAATGCTGAGTTTTTACATGATCAGGAATTGCTTTGATTGTGAGATAAGCAATTGGGGAAGTAAAGAAACAGCTTCTGATTCAGCTTTGTGCTGATAAGGCTCTTTAAAATGATCAATATATTTGTTTAATTTTACCATGAGTAACATTAATAAAAAATAAATTTATCATTCCCTTATAATAATTACATTTTAACTTATAACATATAACTATATATGGCATTATCACAGAATAATTTATGCAATATTTAATAGGTTGGTGCAGGCAAAACGAGTGCTTGTTCTTTTTCTATTCAAACTAAGAGATAAGAAGACTGCCTAGGTCTCACCTAACAAATTAAGTAGGCTATCTTGGATGAGGTTCATATAAATTACTGTGATATTTGAAGACAGTACAGATAGTCCTCGACTTATGGACACAAAAGAGATCAGAATTTATATTGCTAAACAAGGCAGTTGTTAGATGGATCACACCTGATTTTATGACCTTTTTGTCATAATTGTTAAGCAAATCGTGCAGTTGTTAAACAAATCCAGTTTCCCCCATTGACTTTGCTTGTTGGAAGCTGGCTGGGAAAATTGCAGATGGCAATCACATGATGCTAGGACACTGCAGCCATTGTAAATACATGCTGGTTGTCAGATGCCCAAATTTTGATCACGTTGGGATGCTGCAATTGTTGTAAATGTGAGGACCAGTCGTGACTTTTTCAGTGCCTTTCAGTAACTTTGAAAGGTCACTAAAGATCATTCCTACCCTAGCCTGCAATTTAGCAGCTCATTAGTTAACATGGAGATGAATTTTATATTTTATTTTATATATTGCTTAACCAGTGAATTGTGCTTTTTGTGTTTCAGTTCAAAATTCAGTAATAAGATACAATACGTCAACACTTTGGCAGACCTTAATGAACTAAT
The DNA here is from genome assembly GCF_029215685.1 of Pituophis catenifer annectens. Classification (NCBI taxonomy): domain Eukaryota; kingdom Metazoa; phylum Chordata; class Lepidosauria; order Squamata; family Colubridae; genus Pituophis; species Pituophis catenifer. The sequence continues at coordinate 229,565,043 of NW_027256882.1, read as the reverse complement.
TCCAATGGAATATGTAAATGTCCCAGAAAGTATTGTCAAGTAAGTGAAGAGCGTTTGGAGAATAATAATGAGATAAATTACTACTATAAAACAAAAGGATTGCTATTTTTAAGGAAAGTTAATTTTATCTAAATAATACATAATATTTACAAAGTATTCAACATTGTGATTAAAACTCAACAGCACTAGAAATAATTGTTTATGCTGTTTACTTGATTAAAATTTAAAAACACAATTATATTATAATATGGTTCCTTGTTATATAAAGAAAGCCAAGCCAAGAAAACAAAAGAGGAATGGTTAAGAAATAAGAATAAATTTAACCTATAGAAGAGGTGATTGAGGTGATAAAGCACTCTTCAAATATCTGAAGGTTGAATCAGTGATCTCATTCTCAATTACCTCAAAGAGATGGGGCAAGACCCATTAGTTAAAACTATAAGGAAGAAAATTCAGGCTAGAAGTTGGGAGAAACTCATGACAGCCTCAGTTGTTAACCAAGTAACAGGTTGCCACATGAAGTGGTGAATTCTCTTTTACTGGAAGTCTCCAAACAGAGGCTGGCTAATTGTTTATCAGGATGCTGTCGTCGATCCTGCACTAAGGAGCATTAGATGGCCTCTTTGGTATCTGCCAACTCTATGAGTCTGTGAAAGATCCAAGGATCTATTCCAATGTGTTATTGCCTCACTAATTTATTCATACCATCTGTTTGGAATAAAAAATTAATAGTTTTCAAAATATTTTTGAGAATTGCACGAGACATTGTAGAATGGGAATATATTTTATTCACTGAAAGTGAAGATTACATTCTCAAAGTGTTCATGTTCATGAGCACTGATGTTTTGGGGACACATCAGTGTTTCTGATTTGGGGAATCTATGTTTTATAAATTATTCTCCTGTCCAAAACTTTCAGGAATTGCTAAAGATGATAGGATATTAGTTCAATGTAGCTGGACAGTGCCAAGAGGGGGAAAATCCAGAACATTTCATGGTTTTACCAGTTCTCTCACTGCGTATAGTAGTTCTCAGTGTGAACATGCCAACCCACTAATAACAAAGCGAGTCTGGAGCCCATTGAATAAGGGCCAAAGGATCAAACTATGCATAATGAAATAGACATTGTAGCTTAAATTTGCATTGACATGAGATGCATATACAAGAGCCTCAGTGCTGACTCTGCACTTCAACTTGACATTGGGAATAGTTCCTTGTGATGTGAAGGTGATACAGGTGATACATGTCTGCATATTACTTGACCTTGTGTATGTTTGTCCTTCACCCATTTTTATCTTGAAAGGTATGACGAAGAGCGATCCATTCAGAGAAGAGTAAGGTAAAACCCTTGCTCTGCTGCAGCCTGTGCTGATGTTTTTAAATGACTGAGGATATCTGAGACAGTAGAGGATTTCAGCAGCTGACATTTAAAAAGATCTCATAGCTCTCTGTAATGAATGTCACGCATGAACTATTGAGATCAGTTATAAATTTTCTTAATTTGGCCTGTTCTGGAATTAACTTCAATCACTTTGTCAGCTTTGCACAGCATGCATGCTGCAAACTCCTGCTGGTTTTACAAGATCTGCCTACACATGGATTAGACACACACACACACACACACACACACACACAAACACACACACACAGATGAAATCAGTAACACATTAGAAAAAAATACTTTGTTGGTGCATAATTTCAAAAGCATGTTCCTTGCTTGATTGACACTCTGCTTTTCCCTGCTTCTATTTTATGTTCCGCTTGCTTCTTCTCCTTCACCAATAACCTTTACTCATGCAGACTGGATGAAGAGCTCAGGGAGGCATCAGCAAAGTAAGACAGAATTCTGATAATAAACTATATTCCTTTTTCATTCTTAAAAAGATTAACTATTAAGAAAATTCATGTTAATCCTATACAGGACTACACAGAAGTGTCATTAAGAATAGTGAATATTACTGCTACATAATATTACGTAGGAGTAATATTCACTATTCTCAGTGGCACTTCTGCAGAGTGGCCTGGGGGATTCTGGGAATCCTGGGAATTGTACTTCAGCAGCATCCTAGTTCAGTCTAATTATAACTGCTAGGTAAAATGTTATTTTTAGGACATGGTGCACAATTGGTAATCCCTAAGGCTTTGAGGGACGTGGTGGTTCTGTGGCTAAGACGCTGAGCTTGTCAATCAGAAGGTCAGCAGTTCAGCTGTTTGAATCCCTAGTGCTGCATAATGGGGTGAGCGCCTGTTACTTGTCCCAGCTTCTGCCAACCTAGCAGTTCGAAAGCATGTAAAAAATGGAAGTAGAAAAATAGGGAGCACTTTGGTGGGAAGGTAACAGCGCTCCGTGTACCTTCGCCATTTAGTCATGCCAGCCACATGATCACGGAGATGTTTTCGGACAGCGCTGGCTCCTCGGCTTAGAAACGGAGATGAGCACCGCCCCCTAGAGCTGGAAACAACTAGCACGCATGTAGGGGGGAATCTTTAGCTTTTAAGGCTTTGTTTGAATAACAGTAACTTTGGAGATAATAAGACTAGATAAGTTGCCCTAATACAGATAGTTGAGGGTAAAGAAGGAATCTTTCAAGTGAATTAAAAACAAACAAGTTGTCTTTAGTTTGGATGCATACACTTACTGCTTTTATGTCACCAAAATTAGGGAGACCCATGGTCCGCGGAAGGTCACTGCTCCTCAGATAGACGGCTGTGAGTCCGTTCTTATGAGATGGGGACCGCAAAGTCAGTTGGTCCTGTTGACTATCTCCCAGCTACGTATCAACAGCCCTGCCCGGGCTGCTAGACGCCATATCGGGGTTGGTGGTTGAGTTCCCCAGACTTATTGTGCTGGGGGACTTTAACCTACCATCCCTGGGGGTGGTGTCAGGTGTGGCCCAGGAGTTCATGGCTTCCATGGCAGCCATGGACCTGACCCAGATAATACAGGCCCCGACTCATGTGGGGGGACACACACCCAATCTGGTTTTTGTCTCGGAGCAGTGGCATAGTGAGCTTGGTGGGGGTATGCCAGTTATCCAACCCCTATCATGGACCGATCACTATCTCTTTAGGCTGGGCTTCCATTTTGCCGCCCCCCGCCACTGGGAGGCAGAACCGACCATCTGGTTCCGCCCCAGGTGCCTGATGGACCCTGAGCTGTTCCAGACGGAGCTTGGGACTATCCCTCTCTCTCTTTCCACGTCCCGGTCGAGACTCTGGTGGATGCCTGGGAAGAGGCGGCTGCCGGGGCTCTCGACTGGGTCGTGCCTTTGCGACCTCTGACCCAATACAGATCCCAGTTGGCCCCTTGGTTTACTGAGGAGCTCCGGGAGATGAAGCGTCGGAGGAGAGGTCTGGAGAGCTGTTGGAGATCCAGCCATTCCGAATCTGACCGAGCAGAGCTGAGATCTTTTATTCGATCCTATCTGGTAGTGATGAAGGCGGCGAAGCGTGCTCACTTCTCTGCCCTCATCGCTTCTGCAGAGAACCGCCCGGCCGCCCTATTTAGGGTATCCCGCTCCTTTTTGAATCAGAGAGCGGGGGAGGACCCTGTGAGGGGACGGGCTGAGGAATTTAGTAAATTCCTGCAGAATAAGATCGCTCAGATTTGGACTCCGACTAGGCGGGGTCGATTGGGGAGGGGATGACGGGTCTGCTGATTTGGGAAGAGTTTAATCTTGTTACTCCTGAGGAAGTGGACAGGATCATGGGGAAGCTGAGCGCCAGCACGTGTGTGCTGGACCCGTGTCCCTCCTGGTTCGTTTATTCGGCCCGGGAGGTTACACGCAGCTGGATCCAGGCAGTGATTACGGCTTCTTTGGGTGAGGGGCACTTTCTGGCTGCCTTGAAGGAGGCGGTGGTGAGACCCCTCCTCAAGAAGCCTACCCTGGATCCGGCTACTTTGAATAACTTTCGTCCTGTCTCCAACCTTCGCTTTATGGCGAAGGTTGTTGAGAGTGTGGTGGCACATCAGCTCCCGTTGGTCCTGGATGAAACATTATATCTGGACCCGTACCAGTCGGGTTTCAGGCCCGGGTACAGCACGGAGACAGCATTGGTTGCGCTGGTGGATGACCTCTGGGGGGCTCGGGATAAGGGATATTCCTCTGTCCTGGTCCTATTAGACCTTTCGGCGGCTTTCGATACCATCGACCATGGTATCTTACTGCGGCGCCTTGGGGGGTTGGGAGTGGGAGGCACCATTCTTCGATGGTTCACCTCCTATCTCTCGGGGTGTGCGCAAGCGGTGTTGGCAGGGGGACAGAGGTCAGCCTCGAGGTCCCTCACATGTGGGGTACCTCAGGGGTCAGTCCTCTCTCCCCTTTTGTACAACATCTATTTGAAGCCGCTGGGGGAGATCATCCGTGGTTTCGGGGTGAGGTATCATCAGTACGCTGATGATACCCAACTTTTTATATCCACCCCGAACCAGCCCAGTGATGCCCTCGACGTGATGTCCCGGTGCCTGGAAGCGGTGCGGCTCTGGATGGGGAAGAACAGGCTTCAGCTCAACCCCGCCAAGACAGAGTGGCTGTGGGTACCGGCATCTCGGTTCCAAGGGAATATTCCATCGTTGGTTGTAGGGGGTTAGGTGTTGCCCCCTGTTGAAAGGGCGCACAATTTAGGTGTCCTCCTGGATTCACGGTTGACTTTGGAAGATCATGTTGCGACCGTGACCAGGGGGGCATTTGCTCAGATTCATCTGGTGCGCCAGTTGCGCCCCTACCTGGACCATGATGACCTCCGCACAATCACTCATGCGCTCGTGACCTCCCGGATCGACTACTGCAATGCTCTCTACATGGGGCTGCCCATGAAGACCACTCGGAGGCTTCATCTGGTGCAGAATGCGGCCGTGCGGGTAGTGATGGGAGTGTCCCGACACTCTCATATTACACCCCTCCTGCGCAACCTGCATTGGCTACCGGTTACCCTCCGGGTGAGATTCACGGTGCTGGTTATTACCTATAAAGCCCTACATGGCCTAGGCCCGGGGTACTTGATGGACCATCTGTGGCCAGCGACAGCTCCCTATCGCCCGGTGCGTTCCCACAGGGCGGGCTTCCTTGGAGTGCCGTCGGCCAGGCAGTGTCGTCTGGCGACTCCTAGGGAACGGGCTTTCTCTGTGGGCGCACCTACCTTATGGAATCAACTCCTCCTGGAGCTCTGGGTGGCCCTGACCCGCGCTCTTTCCGCCGTGACCTTAAGACATGATTATTTCGCCAGGCCAGATTGGACTGAAGGGGTTTTTAAGGGGAGTTTTAATGGTTTTTAACACTTAATATTGATTTTATCTGTTTTTATTGCTGTGAGCCGCCCTGAGTCCTTTCCGGAGAGAGGGCGGCATATAAGCTTAATTAAATAAAAATAAAAATAAAAAATCCATAAATCCACTGTATCTTTGTTACAAATGAAAATGCAAAGAATATATTCAAAGACATTTACTTGAAAGGAGATTCCAGAATATATGGATAAATTTATTTCTTAAATGAATGTTTTTTCTATCAGCTTTAGAATTTTTCTTTAAAACAGTAATTTTGCTTATTTTTTCTTCAGGTGAAAGTTATTACCTATTAATTGGCTAGGCTAGAGTTGGTTATGACATTTGGCAAATTGGATGATAAAATGGTTCCATTTATGTATTCTAAATCAGTCTAGATCCCTTTAAGAAAATACTGGTAGGTAATATTTTTAGAGAATATACAGTAGTTCTACTCATGCCCAGGATTTTACATTATGATGAAGATTGATTTTATTAACAAAAAAGATAGAGTGGCATAGCAGTACACAGAACCCTCAGTTTAATGAACTGATGGGGAAAATGTTTTTGAGTTAAAAGTTCATTAAATGCTCAATTTTTCATATATAAAACACACATATAATCTATATCTTATAGAAATTATAAAATATATGTAGATGTACATAACATGAACATAATGTTCAAAATGTACAATTGTTATGTCATTCATAACAGTATTTGTCTTTTACCTGGGGCAAAGTTTCTTGTTGTCAAAAGTCCAGATTTTGTTCATTGCATCCATTATTAAACTCTACTGAATAGAATTTATTAAAATGGGGGTTGACTGACAGAAAGAATCACTACTGAGTCACTGCAAACCTAAATAATATTTTGCTAGACTGGCTGTATCCATGTCAATTGCATGAGCTTTAGAGCACGCTGAAAAATGCATATGTTATATTACCTTATTATGTGATTATAGTGGTAACATTATGGATCAAAGTAGCCATTTCAGAAAGCTTGAATATGCTGCTGCTGTGAAATTGAATTCCAATATTCTGTTGTGAAGATGCATCTATTTTGAACGATGCCCAAAAGTAATTTTAGCAAGCTGCCTATCTGCTTGCAATCCTAGTACACTTGATAATGACCACAAGCAAGATTTTGATAGATCGCATCAACAAAGCTGTTCAGAGCGGTTGAAAATATGTCATGACTATCATCTCATACTGCTCTGGTTAAAGCTTTGTGCCTTATAGCATATATCCAATGCTATATTTGGTAACAATGGGTGATATCAGTGCAACAGCTCACTGAATTATAGAAAATACAGTTTAATGTACACATATTTTTCTATAATACATTTTCCAGCCAGTATTAAGGATGAAACTGTATTCATATGACTGTCTTATAACCTCATCCTATCTATGCTTAGGCAAGTAGAAGTCTTTATAAATACATTCAGGATGATCTAAGGTCATTTTCATAGGAGTAGCATTTCAACTATAAATTCTTAAAATGCATTATTTTTGAAACTTCTTGCAGTAATTGATTCCAATATTCCAATTAGTCTGCTGCTATGAACAGCAAAAAGAAAAAAATAGTCTCATAACACTCTACAACCTAAAAATTTTGTGGCAAGCATTTTTGATGACTATTGGGGAGACATTCCTTAATGAACATTGATAACTTATGAAGACATCATAATATATATGATAAAATTTGCTTGTGAAAATGCCTTTGTTCTGCTTTTAAAGTAAATATGCATTTATAAGTGTCTAACAAACAATGTATTTATTATTTTTCATTTTCCCTTGCCTTCAGAGCAAGCTGTCTTTCAAATGAGCCCGAAATAAATTCAGTCCAACAGGAGTAAGAATTTCATAAACAAGCCATTATCTATGAGTATTGTTCATAATAACATTATGCAAAAGACATTGAAGAACTGGGTAAACTCCAGGTAGTCTCTTTGAGATCCAAATACTTACATGGGCCTTTTAGACCAGCGGATAAAAGTTTAGATTAAAGTTAAAGTTTTGACAAAGCTAAAGTCAGATAAAAATTGCTACCAGGTTTATTATAAACATGTAGTAACACATGATATAATCCTATTATTAGGTTACTAAAGTATATGTTAATACTTTCATCTTATTTAATTAGTAATTAAAGACAGTAGCTGCAATTTGCAACTTTGCTTTAATGGAACAACCTTTTTTACTATATCGTTCTGGAGTCTACCCAACCTTCTTTTTTGTTTGCCCTGTCACTTTTTTATAATCACTGTAAAATCTTTCACAGAGTTGCATTTTCATTTGCCTTTGTGGTTTGAATAGCAAATAGTACAGGTAGTCCTCATCTTAGGACCACAATTGTGAGATCCCATTGCTAAGCAAGGCAGCTTTTAAGTGATTTGCAACAACCTTTTTCTGCCACAGTTGTTAAGCAAATTACTACAACTGTTAAGTGAATCATGGAGTTATTAAGAGAATCTGGCTTCCCCCACATTGACTTTGCTTGTCAGAAGCCAGCTGGGAAAGTCACAAATGACCCTAGGATATTGCAACCCTCCTAATTACATGCCGGGTCCAAGCACCTGAACTTGATTATGTCATTGTGGGGAGGTTGCAATGGTAGTATATGTTAGGATTGTTCATAGGTTTTTTCCCAGTGCCATTGTAACTTTGAAGAGGTACTAAACTAAGGCTTTAAGTTGAGGACTGCTGCACGTAAATCTTTTTTTATAAAAAAGCATAAGTGTTCTGCATGTGTTGAATATCATTTATGTTTATGTTTATCATTTATGTTTATCATTTCATAGTTTATGAAAGCTATATGATGTTAGAAGAAATATACATTAATGTTTAATTATTAAAGAAAATAAATGGATGTATCTGGTAGTAGTTATTTATTATTCTGCAAGCTGTAAAAGAAACATTGGATTGGGCTATCCATATTTTTAATTAGACTTCAGATGACTCATTAAGTTCTATTGTTTTCAGTTGCTCTGTTCTAATGTTACAATTTGTATTCAGCCCAATTTTGTAAAGGAACTAAGAGGTATTAAGGATCACGGCCAGTTGGTTGGTCATGAAAGTTAATTATGACAATCCCATTATTAATATCTTGATTAGGCTTGTAAATTATAGAACCTTAAAAGAGTTATTATATTATATTAATTATAGAATATCCTTCTAATCTATAACAATTATAATAAGTTTAATTTTTGACAGTTATTTTCCTTTTAATGATATGAAAATAATACTTTCAAATAAAAGAGGATCAAAATGTATTGACTATTATTGGTAATAATTTTTATCAGTTATGATATTGCATGGCATTATACTTTAGACTAATCCATTAATAAAAAGTGCAATAATGGTAACTACTACTAGAGGAAGAAAGCTTTTTAATGAATGTTTGCTCTACAGTGTCATTCCATGCCATGCCTCCGTATCATGTAATGTAAATGGAGAATGGGGTGGGACAAGTACTGTGCTACAAACAAATCCTCAAGTTTCAGAAGATTTAATAGTTCAGAAACAAGTAGATTCTTAGGATATGTTGGGCTGACCATATAGCCAGCTTTTATGGAGGAGAAATAAAAGTGATGGGATTCTTGTTAGAATTACATAGGCTTCTCAGGTTTGATTGATAGTTTCTAGATGTGCCTAGAGCAGAGATAAGGTGGACCCTGGGAAACATTTCCTGTAAGGATTTTTTAGGCATCTATTGGAAAATGATCACTTGGAACTGTTTGAATTAGACTCTGGCTAGCAGGTCCTCTGGAACTGGCTGAGATACAATCTTGTTGACTATATGGGAAGAATAGAAGATAATATATGTAGCTCAGGGTTAAACAGTGAGTACTTGATTCTCTCTGAGTCTTTTTGTTTTCTTATACATCATTAGCTGACTAGGTAACGTTATCAGTATTAGTGAATGTGGGTTTTTTTGGTCTTTCTGTTTGTGTGTGGGGTTTGAGTCTCTATTGAATGGTGTGTAAATGAGATCATCAATAGACACATAAAGTACATTTACATACCATTCAAAGGAGACAAAAAATGCTAACAAAAAGACCAAGGTCTATTCTCTCTGACAGCCAATGCCCAATAAGCACCAGACAAAGAATCAAGCAGAGAATAATATCCTAATCAAAGAACTACCAAGGACAAAAGTACACCTCTACCAATGATGGCAGAGCAAGCTATTGTCTATAAACAGGAAGCAAAAATTGGGTAATGAAATGTGTGCAAGTAAACAACCAAGCTCAGAGAACTCCAAGGCCTCCACAGTACATGGGAAGAATTGAGATGTTGAGATGAGTAAATGGGCAGTTTTTGTGGTTCCGACACACCTTTTGTCTTTAGTTCCTTATCTCACCTGGTTGGTTAAGACCTCCTGGGCGATGATACATGGTTGGAATCCATGTGGTGGTGAATGGTTCTTTAAGAAAGGGACAGTTCCATCTATTTTGAAAGAAACAGTTTCATTTCCTAAGATGCCATCACTAAGTCCAACAGAGTTGGACAATTTTCACTTTTACAACTTTCTCTTCTTTGTAGCCAGGTTTCAAGTTAGGTTATACTGCTGACATGGCGTGGACTATAATTGTGAATAACCTATAGCACAGGATATAGGTAGTGCATCTGTCCTGATCCTTATTTACCTGTAGCTGCTAGGTAACATCATTCATTGACAAAAGGTTAAGTCCCATCAGTGTGTTGATAGTACTCAGATGTACGTGTTTTACACTGTGCTGCCCAAATGAAGCTGCCAAGGCTCTTTTCCATTACCTGGAAGCTGTGGGATTTGGATGGGGAAGAATAGGCTCCAGCCTAACCCTAGCAAGACCAAGTGTCCATGGGTTTTAGAGTCCCCAGACCAGAGATTTTCTAATTCTAACTGTGGATGTCCATTGGATCCGATGCACAATTTGGCAGTTTTTCTGGTCTTGAACTTACTCCTCAAGATGTAAGTGGAGCTGTGCACAAATGCATTTTATGGGCCCTTTATGCACATTCCTAGAAAGAGAGGCTTTGCTCATGGTCACTCATACTTTAGTCACTTTCTTTTTGGACTATTGCAATGCAGTCTACATGGGGCTGCTCTTTAAGACCATTCAGAAGCTCTATAGCTGGTCTAGAATGCAGTGAGGCAGGGTAGTCTGTGGGTGATACTCACACCATGCTACTGCTTAATACAGTGATCCCCAACTTTTTGGGCACCAGGGACCAGTTTTGTGGCAAACAATTTTTCCATGGACTCTGTGTGTGTGTGTGTGTGTTTCGCACCCTACCTAGATCCAGGGGTGAAATCCAGCAGGTTCTGACAGGTTCTGGAGAACCAGTAGCGGAAATTTTGAGCAGTTCAGAGAACCAGCAAATACCACCTCTGGCTAGCCCCAGAGTGGGGTGGGAATGGAGATTTTGCAGTATCCTTCTCCCAGGAGTGGGGAGGAAATGGGGATTTTGTAGTATCCTTCCCTTGCCATGCCCACTAAGCCACACCGTGCTCACTAAGCCACGCCCACAGAACCACTAGTAAAAAAAATTGGATTTCACCACTGCCTAGATCCCATGCTTGCGCAAGTGAAGCTTCATCTGCTTGCATTTCCTAATGGGCCATGGACTAGTAGCAGTCCGTGGCCCAGGAGTTGGGGACCTCTGGTTTAACAATCTGCCCTACCTCCCAGTACATTTCTGCTACAATTTAAGGGACTAGACCAGTGGTGGGTTCCTCCCGGTTCGGTCCGGTTCGGCTGAGCCGGTAGCGGTGACGATATGACATCACTGAACTGGTTCTCCCCCCCGCTCTCCCACCCCCCCACGTTATTCTTACCTTTTATTTGGTCCCACCCCCAATCTATTGCTGCCTCCTGAGTCCCAGCTGATGACTAGAGGGAAAAAAACTGTTTAAACTCTTGCCGCGGGGCTTCAAAGGGCCGTCCTACAGCTGATCAGTGTTAAAAGCAAATGAGTCGGGTCGTAAGTGCGAGGACCTTCCGGAAATGACTCTGACCAGCTAGCCACGCCCACCTAGTCACATGACCTCCAAGCCACACCCACAAAATAAGCCACGCCCACAGAACCGGTAGTAAAAAAATTTAGAACCCACCCCTGGACTAGACGTCATCAATATACTCTACATGACACCGGTTATTTATGGGACCGCCTCTCTCCTATTGTGTCTGTTCATCTCATGCGACCTGACATGGTGGATTTTTTTCCAGGTCCCTTATATTGAAAGAAGAAAAGTTCAAGTGATATTTGAGATGGTTCAGCATTTATCATCTATAATGTCTGGGCCTGGGCGGTAACTAGATAGGATATTACTAGGGCTAGTTATATGTGTATTCTGTCCTTTGCTCCTTAGGGAAAGTCCTGGATACATATGTAATAACAATCCATTGTACTGACTCTTTTTTTCTTTTTCTAAAGCATCAACATGACCATGAAAAGTTCTTAACTTCCATGGAAATTGGAGAAGAAAACGTTCCTCTGTTTGATGTGCCTGACTCTTGAAGATGGGACAGTTTTGGCTTCTCATCGGAACACTAGGATCTTCTTGTGCACAAATCTCTTTTATTTCCCCAAAGCCTGTCTGTGCAAGAAAGACTCCTGGTAGATTTAACCTTTGTTCTCTGATCACTTAGTGTTATTTGGAGCATTCTGAAATTAAACAGGAGATGGCTGCTACTGCCAGAATAGTAGCAGAGGTGCAGGTAATGACTTTGTGTAATATTATATCAGGAGTAGATTTACAATAAGGAAAATTCTGCATTTTTGAATTCCAAATTATTTTGCCATTAATGTGCCTGACCTGTGATTTTATAGTATGGTTCAGTCTCTTGTCTTCTACATATTTATGTATTAATAGCTAGAGATTTTAGCTTCCATGCAGCAATGCTGATCTTCCTTCCTTCCTTCCTTCCTTCCTTCCTTCCTTCCTTCCTTCCTTCCTTCCTTCCTTCCTTCCCGATGATTGAGAATCTCCATAGACAACAATCAGATGGCTGCAGGAAAGAGAACTAACTTAGTGCTGCCACCTAGTGTATGCAGTAGTCCTACGTAGGCTGCGATCTTAGAGCATTTCCAAGGAGCTCTGGGTTGCATACCGCATTCTTATAAGAAAAGATACAGGACCCCCTCTTCACAAACCATTGCTTCTCCTTTTAAGATATGAGCCAATATTTTCCTGAAACCAGGGCAAAGACAAACCCATGTTTTGCACAGTTTGGGTCTCTTTTTCTTCTGGCTTTGGTCTTGGTTCACCTTTCTGCTCTAAAGCGGGTAACCCCTCGGTCAGCATCTGCTTTCCCATAATTAAGATAGGAAAAAAATGCAGGTAAATGTATTAGTAAGCCAGGCAGTTCTAATCCTTTTAGTCAGTTTCATACTTCCTGTAAAATAACAACAATAATAGAAAACCCTGCTGGCTTCATGTTTTCTATTGAGAAAAGTGAACTCATTGAACTTTTGCCTCTTCCGGTTCCTAAAAAAAAGTTATAGTCCAGCCTGCAGTGACGGTTCGAACTACTGGAAAAAGCATCCGATTGAAAATGCCACCATACTATCCTTCGAAGATCACCAGGAGAAGATATTTTTTAAATAGAAAAAAAAAACTATGGTAATTTCTACCTGTAACAACTTTTTTGGAAGGGATAAATGGCTAGATATGCAAAAAAAAAAAAAAAAAAAAAAAAACCCCAACAACCCCAGGTTCCTGCAAAAATGGCTAGATATGCAAAATATAATAATAATAACTGGCTACTAATGGCCTGCCTGTTCTCAGTATTTTGAAGCTGGCAGAAGTGAAGATAATTGAAAGTTTGTCTTCAAATTTGGTTATGAGAGATTGTAAAGTGGAAAAAGGTTGCTTGTTATGGAAGTGCCCCAAGATTAGTTATTTCTTGGCTCTTTTAATATATAAATGCAGAGTATTTCTTGAAAAAAAGGAAAACATTTTAAGTGAGTTTTAAGTGAGATCCTAATGTGATTCAGAGCCTTCACAGATGTTGATTTGGCACTGTTAACTGCAGTTGCCCTGTTTTGGCTCCTGTAAATTTTGTGCTTTTTTTCACTGTTTAAATTGCAGATTGGGACCATTCCTAATTTTTTTAAAAAAAAAAAACAACTTAAATTATGTAGAAGCAATCGTGAAAAAAACCAAAAGTTCAATAAGTTCTCTCACAGCCTATTATATGTGGGGAGAGGGATGACTACATATGAGAATATATATAGATAGAAATAAAACCCAATACTTGGATTCAGTAAAGCTAAAACATTTGATAAAATGAAAATCAACATTTACTGCTAATTATTGCATCATATAGTCATAGAATAGCATTCCTATATTAAGGAGAAAGCTTACACATTTTGAAAAATGCTAGTTAATTTCAAAGCATGGTGACCAAGGAATCATTGGATGGACTGGAGTATATTGTTAGGAATTAATAGCATTATATTAAGTTATTTAATAAGCATATTTATTTAATCAACCTTTGCAGTAATAACAGGCATAACTTGTTCATAAGAATTTATTATAATAAGCTTAAAAACCACACAGTGCTATCATCTTGTTGTAGCAATATAGCTTTCCATAGATTTAGGTATACACAATGGCATCTAAAGTCATTAATATTATTATTATTATTAATCATTAATAGTCATGCTGAATAGAAGTGACCTAGAGTGCCTATGTTTGCAGTTTTCTCCATTGATACATCATTCAGAATATATTGTTCATCTCCTGGGGAAACTACGAAACATATATGGTACATCATAAAGAAGCAAAAAGCCAGCATATAAACCATGAATGTTGGGGAAAAGAGGCTTGCCTCCATTTTAATAAATGGAATTTTATTTTGCCATCTATAGGATAGAAAAGAATTTTATTTTGCCATTTATGAGATTGTAACATATATATAAATTAGCTAATTAATTCGTTAATTTAGTAATCTGTCTTGTCTTTACCTCATGTTTTGTGCTTGTAATCATATCCTGCGTATTTATTCTGAATATCTCTCAGATCTTCTTTTATTATTTATGTCAAACTTTATCCAATTTGGAGACTACCCATGCTCACAGAGCAACTTATTCTTTTTTAAAATATAAGTTTAAATCTTTAAACTGAACCTTTAGGCTTTAAAATAACACTAGAATGTTAAAATTGTATTCCTTGGAAAAGGCATTGGTTTAAACCACAGTGCTGTCGTAATGATGACACCTGCATCATAATGTCATCTTACAAAAAACATAATTATGTAATTATGTTATGAATCACATCATAATGCAAGCACGTGATTGTTTTGTTTTCTATTCTGTATTCTTAAATTTTTATTTATTATTTTTTTAAAAGAAAAAGCAAGCAAGGAGAAGAGAAAAAAAAGATACAAAAACACATTTATATGTGGAGGAAAGGTATTACCAAGATTGTACAGTTAATGATTACTATATTTGTATGTCTCTGTACTTTAAATCATCCTGAGCCCTTGGAAAATAGGATGATATAAACACTTACCAGTATATAAATAAATGGAATAAAATAATAATAATTTGCACAAAACCATCATGGAATGCATCTCATCACTTGCTGCCTCTTGCCATCTCTTCAGATGTCTATGTTCTTTGATATCACACAAATCATGTTATCAGCTCTTGGGAATAGCATCCTATTCAGATTAGGATCTCTGCTTTGTCTATCACTTGTTTTTAATTCCTGTTTAGTATTTTAACCCTTGGACTGAACTGAAGTTTTCAAAAGTTTGTTTTCTTAAACGCTGCCTTCTAATTTTGATGTAGCACCATATTTATTTATTTTCATTTTTCTGTTAAGCAACCTCAAGCTTGCTTAAGCTAAGCTTGAATTTTCATTTAACGTTTTGTGTGCAACCAAGGCTATAAAGTGAGGAGCAGCCATCAATTGGCTGGAGTGGCTTTCAGATTTCAATGGCTGAGATTTTACAGTTATTAAAAGTTGAGTTGTTTACACCTTGGTCACCAGAAAGCCGATTCCTCATCCTTTTATTTAATAAGTAAAAGTTAACAATAAGTTACCATTCAAGTATTAAGATTTGTATCATAATGAGTACTCCTGATTTGAATCCTCAACGTGGATCCCTGATAGATGTTTAGATACTACCACCCAGAACAAGAGAGGGTCAATTACATAGATGTTATTGCAAAGCCAGTTATTCCTCCACAAGTATTTGTAAAATGTTTGTACTAAGAAACAAGCATTTTGAAGGGTGGGTTGATTTGCAGAATTGCCATGAGAGCTGTCCCTGAACAATATATCTTGTTACACACTATATTAATCGTGCATAAGCAAAAACAGTCCTATAATTAGTACTTCAATTATCATTAGAGCCAAAATGCATCCCCCGTGGGCTACTTGAGTCCTACTCAGACTATTTGGAAAACTGCAATTATACAAATCAACATGCCTTTACAAAGTTTATAATCAACTTTGCATTGTTTCTCAACTCTGTTTAAATTCAGAACTGATGGCATTCTTTAAAAATCCTCATGTGGGAGGATGATGACAGGGTAAGATTCCCTTCATTGCCACTTATGAATAGATATTGTTTACTCTTCTCGTTCTACCATCTCCTGGGACCACAGCGAATCTGTGGAAATGATTGGCTTGCATTGATTGGAATAAAAGAAGCAGTGTTGTATACAAAAGGGGTTATACTGCTGGAGAAGGAATCAGTGCATTTTCAAGTAAATCACCCTAAGAGCATATGTGCTTTGGTGTCGATTTTGAGCTCTCATCTGGGTTTATAACAGGGGTGAAATGTTCCCGGTTCACTTTAACATTTCTTTTGAAATGTACAGATCGAATAACCAAAGCAAATTATTCTAAGTCTAATGTTCTAGGGAAAAAAATCAACCATAATGATTTTTTAAAAATAAATAAAAGTTGTATACTTACTATGGCAGACATATAGGTAATCTCTTTAAAAAGCCCTTCTCTCATGGTTTACCAAAGAAAAGATAATCCCATGCTCACATTAACTGTAACCACAAATTTGTGTGGTTTGAACTTTGTTCGTTATTGACCAGTGGCCAGAGAATGTTGTGCTGATTTAACTATGAGACATGATATATCCAAAATTAAGAACTTTAAAGACCCACAGATTTTAGAGAAAGGGATTAAAACATAGCATTAGCACATTAATCCTCAGGGCAGGCTGGAGAATCCATGCTGATTATTCAAACATACATATCCAAAGCTCTGCTCACTATCGTGGAGACGGGAGTTAGGGAGGAGAGGACACAAAAAGGGTTAGGATCTCAGAGAACCTTCAATTATACCCAAATGTTTCTGATTACCTGATCCTTGACTTCATCAGGTGTCAGATCTTCCCTTCTGCAGCATATCTGGGCCTTCACAAGCAACGGGAAAAAAAATCACAAACCTATGAGTATTTCAAACAATTGCAGGGAACATAGCACTAAATTCAGTTGGGCTTATGTTTTTGGTTAGATGATAGCTTTATATTGCATATATCAGTGATGGTGAACCTTTTTGGCACTGATTGCCAAAAAGGGAACGTGCGCGCGCCTGGACCGCAGCCTGGAAGAGGAGCTACTGAACTTCTGGTTTCAGCCAGCTACTCTTCCGGGTTTCTGGCACACAACGCTACGGTCAGCTGGTCGGCGCACATGGTCACACAGGAAAATAGAAGACCAGCTCTTCTAGTTTCCAGCACTGCCACATGCAAAAAGGTCAGCTGATCGTCACGCACACATGCGCGCCAGAAACCCAGAAGAGGAATGGGTGATGCTGCGTGTGCCAGGTGACATGGCTCCGTGTGTCACTTTGGGCACGAGTGCCATAGGTTCATCATCATGGACATATATCATGATTATTTTTAAAAATAAGTTTACATGCTATGTAAGGAAGGAATCTTTGGAAGGGATGTTTTCCCATGATGCCATCATTGGTAATAAAATATAATTTCTCCTTTATCTGGAATGGCTCTAAATCTTTAGTTTGTTCAGTATGCTAACTATGTTATATAGATTAAGCAATATAATATGTAATATCAGTAGATGTACAGTATGTATGCATGATTCAATAATAAAACGGATTTAAATCCAGTAAAAAAAAAATGTCCATTCAGGCCAAACCAGTTTCAACTGAAATTATCACAAGTCGATCTTACATATTTTTTCATGACATTCCACTGGCTTTCATCTGTGCAGTCCAATCCAACACTTTTGCTTTTGTTCCTGTGGCATCCTTCATGTCTTAAGGTCAACCGTGTGCAGTAAAGAGTTGTGAGCTCAAAATCACATTGAGAGGGGCCACAGATAAAAGACATTCTTCAGTACACATAATCATTGTCTTCAATAAATGTGAGGTTGATATATGTGGAACTAGTGAACATGCCTGCAGAGATATCCACATAGTTACTTCTTCTCTTCATGTGTAGAATTTATTTTAAAATGCCCGAAGGAATTTAGTTGTCAGCAATTGCTGTGTTGCAGGAAGGCTGGTCTTTGATAAAAGAATTGGACTGAACTGTTGAGGAAGTTGTGAGCTTCCTGCACCAAACAATAGTTGGGCGCTTTCCAATTCTGGAATTTCACACATTTCACCGTGGCATATTGAAAGCCTTTCTCCAGAACTACTTAACTATGCACAATAGTGCTGCTTACATGAATGGGCCAATTTTTATGGCAACCTCTATCAAACCCCAGTGTTTTTAGCAGTGGTACCATACTGGCATAAGATTGGTCCATGTGAGTCAGCTAATCAACCAGTCTAAAGCTTTCACACATTGTGGTAGGGAGATACAATAACTCATGTTTACTTTACAGTGTTTCCATTAGTAACATAAATGGAGACAAATTCCTTGTGTGTCCTATCACACTTGGCTAATAAAGAATATTCTAATTCTAATAACGAACATTTCATTAGAATGATCAAGTAATGGACATGCTGATAGTTTTCTTGGTAAAAGTATGAAGTTAGTTACCATTGCCTTATGGAGTATTACTTTTCGATTTCCTGATCTTGCCTCATGCCCTAAAATGTCCTGTGGTCTCCCATTTAAGTACTACTCTACTCTGACCTTCTTTAACTTTCAAGATCAAGCAAAGTTGGCCATAGCATCATCTATCTGGATGCTATGTACCAGTAATGGCATATAATTTTAACTCCAAGCAATATAGGGTAGTACATTATAAAATTATAATGACTATAATTGCTGCTTCTGTTTTTATTTTTTGTTGTAATTGATTTTCTTTAACCTTACTTTTTTTCTCCTTTTGGCTTTTGAGACTGGTTTTTGCAACTGGAAACGCAGTATATTTTATCCTCTTTTTTTTAAAAAAAAAATTGCAGATCACCAATTAAGGGGAATTTAGTAGAGATTTGCAGAATGATTGCAATTTATGAACAAAGAAAACCTGAACACAAACCATGTCAGGTATTTACTTTACTTAAAATACGTATGGTAGTGGAATTATGTAAACCTAATTTGTGTTGCTTGCTAGAATCTTGCTAGAGAAGCAATATTGTGATGGGGAGGAAGGATCAGTGACAAAACTTAGACAAGGTCTGTGTGGGAGAAGGTAGCACAGCTGTTCTGCTTGCTGCTACTCTTTCCAAAAAAGTGATATTACAGGGTAATTAATCAAAACACTGAAGAAAAGAATTATTCGGCTACTACTGTTATATCTAACAAGTAGTCTTCATGCCTAATACTGTTAACTATATCTGATGCTTATCCTTCTTAATTCTGGGGTTACATTTCTTATTCTAAAGAAAACTAAGATTTGGGAAAGCAATTACAAAAGAAAATTGGGGTTCTTCAATGAGTAATGTAGAAAAACCACAAGGTATGTGTTTCAGTATCCATCTCTTTTGACACACAAATTAGCATTTCAGGAGTCTTGTTCTTACCTTGACAGCCATATTAAAGTGTCCTTTTTCATAGTTTTACACCACTGTATATAAGTATACAGGAATAAATTACTTGAGCTTATGCTAGAAATAAATCTAGAAAAGTGTATGTCAAAAAAAGTTTTTAATTTGCCACAGATAAATGATTAAGATATTTGCTATTAAGACTACAAGCAGGATTTTTGTTTTTCTTCAATATAAGGGTATACAACAATTTTGGGGGAGCACTACACTTGACTTGTTGAATGACATATGGGGGCATATCCCAAAATATATTAATTTAATATAAATTGAACATACATTAAAATACAATTAATATTACTCCCCATAGATCTCATTCTTTGCCATTCTTTGCTTTTTATACTTATATGTTTAATTCAGGAGCTCAAGGTGATGTACATAGTTCATTTTCCTCTTACGGTTTTCCCCAGAACTCCCATGTGACTTTGATTAGGCTGAGAGAAAGTATGACTGGTTCAAACATATCTGTGATTCAGGTTACTGATAAAATTAGGGTTAGGTCCACTAGAATAAATGTACTTATTTAAATAACACTGTGTGTGATAAAGGTTATTGCTCACATCTGTTCCAAGGAATTTGCTCTTATATGGTTAGGATTGCACTTAAAACCTCGGTTTTCACTAAAGTTCTGAAAATATTTTCTTCGGTCAATATGCTGGCAAATCAGCATTTTTCTTCAAATTGCTTCTTGGAACACTGTTATATACTGTGTTTTACTGTGCACAATAGATTGTTTGATTCAGACTTACAAAAAAATAACTGCTAGGGGCTAGGTAATCCCCAATTTCATAAGGAAACTAGTTTCTGGAAAGAGCCATTTTCGAGAGTTTGAGCATTTACACAAACTCCATTCATTTTAAAAATTGAAAAAATTAACCTCCTGTCCTCTTTGCTAGTCAGCAATGAAGACATTGTCTGACTGTGTTAATTCTTATGGCTTGATTAATTCTTTCTACATTCCTCAGATATCTGGTTACTAGGAACACCTGTACCTTATTTAGGGAAAAAAAAAACATTTTGCACTATAACAAGGAACCAATACAGACTAGCCTAATCTTTCATAGATTAACCCACTGTTTTTTACATGGCAGTTTATTGAAGCAGATGCTTCTTCCTTAGATTTGGCTTATTCTGTTAGTGGCAGGCTTCCACAATAACTGATATCTCTGTCTTAAGTACTTCTGGCTGTTAGCTTACAATTCAGAGTCAGCTTCTTTGTGTTTGCTTTTATCAGCTAATATATAACTCTTCTAAACTGCTGCTATATTTGCAATCTTTAGAAACCACCCTGCACGGTGAAATTTACCAGTCATGAGTGTAAATGCAGCAATGTGATTAACAGCACAATCCTATGTATGTTTACTCATAAGTAAGTCCACTACTTTCAGAAATTATGGTTTTGTATTACAGTTTATTACAAAGAGTGTAATGAAGTACCTAATTTTGGTAGGTGTATTAAAGAAGAGATGGATGCAGCAATATATTATGTGTGCCACTTTTCTATGGTTATTGTTGTTTTATCCTATACTATACTGCAGTGAAAATAGTATGAAAAATCCATACAGAAATATTTATTAGATTTATATCCCACCTTTATTTTGTACAAGTTAAGGCAGTGTGCCTAATGGTCTCTCTTCCCATTTTCCCAAACAAAAGTTGGGTTGGGCTGAGACTGGCCCAAAGCCATTTATTCTGCTCCTACAACTAAAGAGGTTTACAGGCCAGTTTTTTAACTACTACACCACATTGAGTGGTTCTTCCAAGACATACTCACTTTCTGCATTTCTGGACAATCCCTCATGCTTGCATGTGGATTTATTTATTTATTTATTTATTTATTAAATTTCTATACCGCCCTTCTCCAAATAGGACTCAGGGCGGTGCACAGCCAAGATAAAAACAAAGCATACAAAATTTAAGAACAATATTAAAATAATTAAATGTTTTGGCCGAAATTAAGATAACCCAATTTAAAATCAATTTAAAATTTAACTCAGGCCAACCCAGCTTGTTGAAATAAATAGGTTTTCAGGGCCCGACGAAAAATCCGGAGGTCTGTTATTATACGTAACTCTGGGGGAAGGTTGTTCCAGAGGGTGGGCGCCGCCACAGAGAAGGCTCTCCCCCTGGGGGTCGCCAGCCGACATTGTCTGGCGGACGGCACCCTGAGGAGGCCCACTCTGTGCGGATTAATATTACGTGTGCTGCAAGGGGCTGCCTTTGAAGACCATGTGAAAACGACTGTTGGTGCAAAATGTGGTAGCAAAGGGTATGCCACAGAATGCAAACTCCTTTGCTCTGAGTTACACTGAGTTATCAAAATCATGTGAAGTGTTAATACCACTTTATAATGCCTTGGTAAGGCCACACTTGGAATACTGCATTCAGTTTTGGTCACCACGATGTAAAAAAGATGTTGAGACTCTAGAAAGAGTGCAGAGAAGAGCAACAAAGATGATTAGGGGACTGGAGGCTAAAACATATGAAGAACGGTTGCAGGAACTGGGTATGTCTAATTTAATGAAAAGAAGGACTAGGGGAGACATAATAGCAGTGTTCCAATATCTCAGGGGCTAGCTATTCTCTAAAGCACCTGAAGGCAGGGCAAGAAGCAATGGGTGGAAACTAATTAAGGAGAGAAGCAGCTTTGAACTAAGGAGAAATTTCCCGACAGAACAATCAGTGGAACAACTTGCCTCCAGAAGTTGTGAATGCTCCAACACTGGAAGTTTTTAAGATGATGTTGGATAACCATTTGTCTGAAGTGGTGTAGGGTTTCCTGCCTACAGGAAAGCAGGGGGTTGGACTAGAAGATCTCCAAAGTCCCTTCCAACTCTATTATTCTATTGTTCTATTCTATTGTGTTACACTGGCTGCCAATAGGCTCCCTGTTACAATGCAAGCTTCTGTTTATCACCTGTATCCACGTCATAGGGCCTGATTATCTAAGGGACAGTCTTGTCTCCTGTAGTGTCCTCCCATCCCATCCTATGCAAGAAAGTGAACCTTCTGTGTTCTGGTGCCTGCCCTCTGGAATGGTAACTTTGCAGATTTATACTGTTCCTCCCCTGGTTTGTTCAAATGGATTCTTGTGGGAGAGCTGTGTTTAGGACAGTTGACTTAATTATTTCTACAAGTTCACTATTTTGCTTTTTTCCTTGTTGCTGTTAAATTTGTCTTTAATATTGAACATTGTGCAGAATCACTAAAGAGTTGGCTGGCCTTACAGAGAAGAAGAGGTTTAAATTAATGTAAGTAAAATATTTTAACGCCACTTAAAATGTATTACATAAAAGTATCTTTTAATAATATCACAATAAGCTTAAGATGCTTTTTGCCTCCCCATGGAAAAGAAAGAGAAATAAACAGTATAAAAGATCAGTCTCACTCCCAAAGGCATTCTGGCAGTGAGCTTTATTCTTATTAACCCTTAGTGCTAAATGCATCAAGAGAAGCCATGTTTGTTTCCTGTATTTTATTTATTTATTAAATTTGTATGCATATCTTCTCTGTAAAGTGACTTTGGGCAGTTTACAAGTTATAAAATGCATAGAAAAATAGTATATTAAAAAAATTAAAACACAGGTTATGATTTTAAAAACTATACTAAAACTGAACGTTCATGGGAAATTGGAAATGTACACACACTTTAATCACCTACAAATGTTTCCAGAAGACTTGTCCTTTCCGTTTACTCTGAAAATATCACTGCACAAATTTTAGATCTGTCCCTTAAATTAGAGTCAGTTTCTGACAAAGAAGTTTTTTTTTAAAAAAACATATATATACCAATTTCAGATTCAAACTGATATGCAGTATTGGACCAATACTTATATTTATGAATGATAACCCACCCCAAGGTAATTATAAGATTTAAGAAACACCAATAATTAGAGTTAAAAGAAAAGCAGCTTTTTATAATTATAAGATTTAAGAAACACCAATAATTAGAGTTAAAAGAAAAGCAGCTTTTTTTCCTCTGAAAGAAGCTAATATTTCGCTTTGGCCTTATATCAATCCCAACTGTAATCTGGAATGGAGAAGAAAGCTCTTATTCATTGAATTGCTTTCATTTGACTAGATTCCCTAAACATTTTCCATGATTTACAATTTCAGGGCTTTTCCTGAAAAAGAAAAGCATAAACACCACATGGTTTAACATAACATGCACTTTGAAATGTGAGTAGGCCTATGTTCTTACATCAACATTTCCATTCTCCAGTGCCATTGCTTGCCTGCAGTAAATAAGGGAGTCAGAATTTCTTATAGCCTCAAGTCTGTTAAAATACATGCGGTTCTACTTTTTCCCTAGAGACAAAGATGGCCTGAGTATATCCTAGCCAGTTTCCACATCTATAGCAGCCTTGTATTTAAGTAAAATATTTTTCCCACCTAAAGATGTAGGGTTGTCTTAAGAAAAGCCAAAGGAAACAGAAAGGCTCTATTGCTTCCAGTAAAAATTTTCAAAAGATCCCTTTAATATAAAGTATACCATAGGCAGTTTTATTTTGTGAGTAAAGTTATCATATTAATAAAATAGTGTACATCAGGGGTGAAATCCAGCAGGTTCTAACAGGTTCTGGAGAACCGGTAGTGGAAATTTTGAGTAGTTCGGAGAACTGGCAAATATCACCTCTAACTGGTCCCAGAGTGGGGTGGGAATGGAGATTTTGCAATATCCTTCCCCCAGGAGGGAAGGGAATGGAGATTTTGCAATATCCTTCCCCTGCCACGTCCACCAAACTGGTAGGGGAAAAAATTTGGATTTCACTCCTAGTGTACATTGATCAAAATGACCAAATAACCTTGCATAGAAAGTGATGTAAATAGTTTGAATTTTCTACCATTCTAAACTAGTTAAAATAGTTCTGTTTATTATCTACACTGGGAGAACATATTGTCCACTAAATGATGTTGAACTATCTCTCTCTGCAACCTAGCATGGCCTGTACTGAGGAATGCTGGGAAATATAGTTCAACCCAGTGGTGAAATGTAAATTTATTACTACCCGTTCTGTGGGCGTGGCTTGGTAGAGGGGTAATGTGACTGGGTTAAAACATGGTTGTTAAAACATATAGGATATTGATATGATAGTTGGAAAATCTGAAGAGGTTGCAGAAAAAAATGCTTTTAGAAGCCTCTGTCTCCTCAATTTTACAAGACATTATTTCACCAGCTTTCATTTCACTTCATTGGCTATTAATTTTCAGTGTAAACTTTTGTTGTGGAAATTAAAGTTCACTTTGCCCATTGCTAAAGTTTTATTACAAGAGATCAAGATGCTAGTTTTTTCTAGTTGGGTTTTTTGTTGACTTTACCTTGAGACTTTCACTAAGGCAACTTTTCTTATTTAAGAAAAGGGAGCTAAGCCACAACCTTGGAAACTCTTTCACAATTAGAGGAATGTATGAAATGTCTGAGGAGGAGTCAGGTTAATTAAATGGAACAGTTCCCAAGAAACCCTGAATGAATGTAAATACATACCTGATTGTCAAGCCAAAGGCTCAGCTTGCTAGTTCGCAAAAATCAGGCAAATTGTTCAGCTCAGAGCCTTAGGAAGTACAGTAACCTATTCCACTTGAGAGATCAACTACATTGGCTGACTTCTGCAGAGCAAGTCTTCTAAATGGTCCTATATCTTAAAAGTGACTCACACATAGAAATTTACACGTCCAAAATATTTTTTCCATACTGGGTATTCCCATGCATTGCATTTTCCTTGTTAAAACATATAGGATATTGATATGACAGTTGGAAATCCCAAATATGGTTTTACTTTAGCACAAGAAGGATCACATTCTTAAGAGTTGCATCAAAATGCAGCAGATTTTCTCTAATGCTAAGTTCGTTCTGGCCGATTTTTATGATGGTATGGCAAGTATGCAAACATCAGAAACCATAGCTAAAACAGAATGCTATAAAAAGAGTATCGGTCTCCAATCAGTTTTCTGTTCATTGCAGTACAGTGTTTCTGCAGCTGAGAAGTAGGCACGAATCCCAAATTTGTTACATTTTACTGAGCAATTCCTTGACAATAGTCAGTGGTTAAAAACAGTATGTACATCAATATCTTTTTGAAGACCAGGTCTCTCACTTGGCATTTTATGCTTTTGTGAGCTCTTGCTTCTATAGAAACACAGTATTAATTAGACCAGGAGTCTTTAACTGGAATCTATAGATCAGTGATTAGATTTCAGTTGATCTATTAAAAAACTTACCTTATTTTCCCTATGCCCTACCTGAAATTTAGGTTTTACAAGTAAGCAACAAAGTGATATATAAACTCTAGGTTCCAAAAATATTTGTGAACTGCAAAAAGATTGTTACCTTAAATTATAACGTTAAGGTTGTAGGTAATCCTCAATTTACAACCATTCATTTAGCAACCGTTTGCAATTGCAATGACACTGAAGAGTGACTTACGATCCAGTCCTTACACTTTCAACCATTCCAGCATTGCAACGGTCATGTGATCAAAATTTGGGTGTTTTGGCAACCAGCATGTATTTATGATGGTTGCAGCATCTCCAGGTCATGTGATCGCCGTTTGGAATCTTCCCAGCTGCCTTCTAACCAAAAAAATCAATGGGGAGAAGTCAGATTTACATACAACCATGTGTTTCACTTATCAATTTTAGCGATTCACTGATCAGCTGTGGCAAAAAAGATTGTATAATTGGGCAGAACTCAACCACAATTGTTATTAATAGACTGTTGATAGGTCAATAAAGAATCCCATACATTACTGTATCATATATTTATTAAATATTTTGGTAACTGTATTTGAGCATTACAACATAGAATTGGTCAAGCGAATGCCAATGTAGCTAACAAAAATCTATTCACTTATAATCAGTGAATTGTAATTTATAATCAGTTATTATTGGAGATCTTCAGTAGTGTGAAATAAATTATGACAATGATTTATTGCATGTGCATGGATATTTTTGGAAGACATCCACTGTTCTTAATTGAAGCAGGCGTACCATCATATGTAAAAACCTACCAAGTCAGATGTCAGAGAATTCATTCACATGCTAAATGAATCCAACGTGTGAGATAACCCAATCAATGTCTTGCTGAATCTTGAAGATAAGTCAGGACCCATTGCTAAGGTCCAGTTTCATAGCTAAACTATGGTTTTCAGTAATGTTTTGGGATCATGCTAAGCTAGATATCTCAACATCAGCCTCTCTAAACACCTACTGGAAACTCCAAATTGAGAGTAGAGCCAAGATCATCCAGTAGGGAAGATGAAGTTTGAAAAAAAGTCCAGGGACAAAAAAGTGAACGAAAGAACGTAAGATTGTACTACAGTAGAAATATTTACCTGCAGCAAAAATATTTAAGTAGGGTAACTTTAGGAAAATCACAGGCATTGTGGGATAAATCCTACAACAGTGTTTCCGAACCTTAGCAAATTTAAGATATGTGGACTTCAACTCCCAGGCTTTAACTTTCTATGGCTGGCTGGGGAATTCTGGGAGTTGAAGTCCACATATCTTAAAATTATCAAGGTTGGGAAACATTGATCTACAGAAACTCATTTTACCTGTGGTCAGATGACAGCAGTTCCTATACTCAAAAGAGGAAGGTGGGACATAGATCCAAAATGGAGTGAACAGGCAAACTCATGATAAATAATCCTTAAGAAACTTCATCCCCCACATATTATCTCTGTAATATAATTGAAATTGCATATTTTTAATCATTATCTTAATGGCAAATTTCTAAATAATTGTTCATCCTACTTGGTTGATCGATGGGCCAGGTAGCATTTTGTAGTCTTTAAAATATTTTCACTTTTGTTTACAACTTTGCCTATCAGGCTATAAGGCTACGTGGGGATGACCAATAAATAAATAAATAAATAAAATTCTCAGCACTGGTCACCAATGCTGGCCAAGAAAACCTGATGGGATTTCACCTTGATGTCAATAAGAACCCAACTCAACTTGGAGATTTTGTCTTCTCCTTTTTTAAAATTAACCCCTAAGAAATAAAACATGTAAAAACCCAGTCGTATAGAAATATAATTTGACATAAAATATTGCAGTTGGCAAAATTCTATCCAGTACAGTTTTAATTATGGGCTATTTTGGAACACTTGGATGTTCAGCAGGAAACTGAAGTCCTATTTTGTACCTCATGCCATCTCCAAAAATTGTTTCCAAGCCAGCCTCGGGAAAGACACCAAGAAAAGAAAAAGAATTCTAGCTGTAAAAAGAAGCACTCATTATGCCTGTTCTAGATCTTGTTTGTTCTGCTGCTTAGATTTATTAAGAACTGAAATATGTTAACTCCTCCCCTTTTGAAGAGTTTAATGCAGTTAGCATAAAAACAAGACTTAAAAAGGACACATTTTTTCAATTTGGAAGATTCAAAAATTTCTAGTAGCAAAATGAATGGTAGGAACTATCATGAATTAACATTTCTACTTATTTGTTTTGTTCTCCCTTTATGGAAAAGTGACAAATGATCTGGCAAGCAGCAAACATATATGCCATCAAGTTATATTAAAATGAACACAAACAGACATACATTTTATTTCCCTGAGAATATTTTAACTGGGAGGCTTCTGCTACATTTCTGTAGACAAAACATCTATACAAAACTGAATACAGTCTATCCGAAAAATTAAGCTTAGAAAAGAACAACTTCCATGTGTTTTATGTATATATGCATATGTAAATATTGCTGGTACAGTTTTTTTAAAAAAAGGGGGGGGGCAGAATTCAGTAATTTGACCGGAGAGATATAAATATACTTCAAATTCCCGTTTCATAATCTCATAAATTTCCCTTAATCGGAGATCTCTTCCACCATGACTACTTAGTTTTGTCTCCTTACTCTCCTCAAAATTGTCCATTTTCCACTAAGGAAAGTATCTTAGTGGCTACACAAACTAAGGATCAAGATTATTTGATTTCTAATAGAATTCTTTAAAGGATACAGAGGAGAGGTGAACAGAGTGTAAGTCTTTCAGTTATAAGCTGAAGGATCTTGTTTCATGCCTAAAATCCTGTGGCCTTTTGCAAGAGAATTTTTCTAATAGAACTTAGGAACTTTAGGAAAAAAAATAGAATTAAGAAAGCTCAGGGGACACCATCAGCTAGATAATCACCCTACAAGCTTTGTTTAAAAACAAAAAAGGGGTATCTTATTTTCCATCTCTTGTCTGCCAATTTAATCAAATAAGATGTGTACCATAAAAAGAACACTGCATGTTAGTGTCTGCGTTGTTGTAGCATTTTGTCTCGTAAATGCTCTTCCAGACACTGAATTGCAAAAGGATCAACGTCAGTATCAAATTTGTTGGCAAAAAAATGATGTTTCCGTAACATCCAGCTCAAATCTCCGACTCCAAAGACACATACAGAACGGACGTGAATTCCATTGCAAGGTGGGTAAGGAGCACCCTTGGATACATCCCCTTCAAAGTAATGCCACTTCACAAACCGGGCAATGGCATTCATATCAGAAACATCATATTTGTCACTGGCAGAGACTGCACCAGGAACTTCAGGGATTCGCTGAATTGTAGCCCATAAGTATTCATCGGGACTGTACGTGTCTTTAGCCCATTCTATAAAAGCAAGAATTTTGCTGTTCTCTAATACATATTCCACAAATTTCCTATTAACAACAAAATAGGCACTTCCAGAGAAAATGGGTGTGTTGAGAGGTGGATGCTGTTTGTCTATCCCCATATTTTTTACCTTGCCATCAATTACTTCATGATGTTTCTTCCATCTCACCTCTTTGTTTGAAGGCATTTTTTCTGTTTCTAAACTATTTTCACCGTTAAGGGCTTTCAATTTCTCCACAATTTCTTGATTGGTCTTGATTGGGAAATCCATGCCACAGAGATTGATCAAGTACTTCCAGCTCACATTCCTCCTGTAGAGATCCTTCATGCAGTTGAGATCAGCTTGTACCCGGCTCCATGATGCATACACTACACTTTCCAATTGGCTGGCAATGAAGACATTGTGAAAACATGATGCAATCCCTTTTACTGCTGCCAAGAAAGACTCCGGGGACTTTTTATCAACATGAATGCAGTAATAGTTTTGAGGAGCGTATATGGTTCTCAGAAGTCTCTCAAGCATATTAATTTTATGATAAGCCACTATTGAATATGCAATGGGAAATTCTGCTGCTTCTTGGCTAAGAGGTTCCATAATATATTTCCGCCTTTTAATAAAGGAGGCACAATCAACTGTCATGTTGATATAGTCATTTGGAGTCATTTGGGGGGTTTTCCTAAAGGAGACTGTTAACAGCTCAAGCTTTACTTTTTGAATTTCCTCGGTGTCACCCTCTAGTATCTTGGAACAGTTTACTGTATTGGGATGTTCACCAGTCAGTTCCAAATGCTCATCATCTTGGTAGGTTGGTTTCTGGTGAACCATAATATAAGACCAGATTCCAACTGTACAAACTAACACCCAAAGAGGCTTAAATCGTAGGATACCACAGTGACGAAGTTTCCTCCTTAGCATTTCAGACAACATTTGGAACCTTTCAGACATTTAAGGAACTTTCTCCGTACACATGATTAAGTTCCAGCTGTGCGCAGTTCTGTGTGCATTTCTCTTTGATAGGTTCCTATAAATGAAAAGGAAGATACGGTCAGGGAGAACCAGCTCTTTTGTCTATAATTTGCTGTAAATTTATCTTGTCATTTAGTTGAAAGAAGACACAGAAATAACAATAGCACTTATATACTGTTCTATAGAGTTCTTTTACAGCACTCTCTGAGCTGTTCACAATGTCCACATACTGTCCTCAACAATCTGGGTCCTTGTTTTACCAACCTCAGAAGATATATTTCATAACATACATTAGACAGACTAATGCTTGATCATTAACATTTAATCATATAGTTATGGTATGTACACTGACAAGACACACAAATTCAAACCTATATTTAAGCTTGCTATTCATAACTTTGCTTTACATTTTTGGTATCCCCTTTAAGAGGAAAAAAAGAGAAAGTAGTAAGCAAAAGAAACTGAAGGTGGAAGATAATACAAAAAATGGGGAACGTATCTAAAATCAGTATAGGTAAAGTTTCACCTTGCACATATGTGCTAGTCATTCCTGATTCTAGGGGGTGGTGCTCATCTCCATTTCAAAGCTGAAGAGCCAGCAGTGTACGAAGACGTCTCCGTGGTCATGTGGCCAGCATGACTAAATGCCAAAGGCGCATGGAACGCTGTTACCTTCCCACCAAAGGTGGTCCCTATTTTTTTGCATTTTTTTACGTGCTTTCGAACTGCTAGGTTGACAGAAGCTGGGACAAGTAACGGGAGCTCACCCCATTATGCGGCACTAGGGATTCGAAGTGCTGACCTTTCGATCGACAAACTCAGCGTCTTAGCTACTGAGCCACCACGTCAGTATACAGTCACACAATTCTCCATACCTTTCTAAGCTTGCAAACCATCCTTGCTTCCATTGTATCTGTGCAATTTCATGTATTTCCTTTTTTTTCTTTAAACTTTCTTTCTGAGGAACACCAACTCCTTCCAAATACATCCATGGACCATCACTCTCTTGTGAGATTCGCTAGCGACCGGCAGATTTCCAAGTGCAATTTAAGATACCGATTGTCCCCTGAAAAGTTCTTCAAAGCCAGGATATTTGAGGAAGGACCTATCTTCTTATTGGGTGATTCCTTATCACCCAATAAGAAGGTTCGACATGTTGCAGGTTCTGCCCATTAAATAGCCATCTGAATGGAGCCAAGAAGCATGTCTCCCTGACACTGTGCTTGTCATTTGGAAAAGAACCCTCTCCATCATACAAATAGAATAAAATAAATGGAATGAACATTTTATTTTCTTGGCTTTTCTCTATTTTTATTATTATTATTGATTTCATCATCCAAGCTTCATGCATCCTCTCTATATCAACAAACCATTCTAATGTATTTATTTCACTCATATCTGTGCCCTGTCTATAATGGTATAAAGATTTGATTGATAAATCACTCATATTGGTTTTCAACCCACCTTAGTTCAGCATCCATTCATTTTTGCATTAGCATATACTTCTCCTAAGTATCCCATACCTACTATATGCAACTTTACTTGGATATTTCTTCTAACATACACATCTCTTATTTCTATAGAAGAAAGTGGGCAGTCATGCGGTTAATACACAGCCATTTTCTACTTCTTTCCTTTTTCACAACAGACTGCATACCCATTTCTATAATCACATTTGCATGCCTTACAGTTTATCCATCCATTTCCAATCTTGCCTCAAAGTTTACTCTAACAGGTTGGATTAATTTAAGAGGTCCAAGGATATTATGTAAACTTATTTGAAGGAAGTAATTGAGTTGGTCTTGTTCTATTTATTTAACTTAGCTTTCTGTTTGCTAAGCTCATTTTCCAATACATCTGACCAGTGCTTGGTTAGAGAAGACCATTCTAACTAGAGTCCCTACATTCTTAAACATTGTAATTCTTGGGGAAAGGAGGTAAGATTTAAATAAACCATTTCAATACAGATGGCTTTCTGAATAAAACTCTCTTCTTCCAAAAACAATTTAACAAGCTTATAGCTTCTCAGAATGAATAATCTATCAAGGCTACATGGTTTATAGGAAGAATGATAACTGTAAAACTTGCCTTCCAAAATTGTAAGCACATAGCTAGAACTTTAAATCTTATTTCTAAATTTTAAAAATGTATGATGTGTGCAGATGTTAATAACATACCTGGGGTTGATTTACTTTTAAATGATTTGCATTTAAAACAATATTAGAATTAAAAGAAGTTTTTTTTTTAAAAAAATGGAGATAACAACAACATTGGCTACGTGGGATGGGAATCCTGACACATCTGAAGAGCACCAAATTGAGAATGCTTGTGTCAATTTGTTGCATTTAACTCTTCTTTAAAAGTTGCTTTATTTAACTGGTATTCAGTGGTTAACATTTTATGGCTAACAGCATGACTAACATTTTATGGAAGAAATCTGGAGGTGTGTGAAAACTTTACCTAAGTAAATTTTTATTCTAAAATATAAATATTTAGGACAAATATTGTCTATCAGTTTTTAGCAGCAAGAAAAAGACCCACCCTGAACAGAAAGCCTAATGTGATAATATAATGATAATGCAAAAATAATATATAAAATAGCAATAAGACTTAAATACAACTTGATAGTGCTTTATAGCACTCTCTAAGCAGTTTACAGAGTCAGCTTATTTTACCGACCTCGGAAGGATGGAAGGCTGAGTCAACCTTGAAACGACGAGAATTGAACTGCTAGCAGTCAGCAGAATTAGCTTGCAATACTGCATTCTAACCACTGCGCCACCACAGCTCCTAAAAGTCTCATTTCTGTTTCCAGCCAAACATTATAAAGTTATAAATTGGCCCCATATTATCTTAAAGTTCTGAAAAAGGCATTATAATTGTATGTGCTTAATAGATTGTCCTGTATTAAACGGAATAGCCATAGGGGAGTAATGGATAGGATCAGAAAGGCAATGTATTGAGAATAGAGATTCATATTTTCTCTCCCTGTATTATAATCATAATAAAACTATTGCTAAACCTAAATAGCTAAATAGATGCCTTCCTGGAATCAGTTACACAAGATGTTTTTGTGGGATGAGAGATTCTGTGATTGTGCAATTGTGAAACTACATTTTAACACATCACTCCATTCGGCTTTTAACTTATTCAAACAGAGCCCTTTTTTCTCCTATAAGTTAGATAAACATGGTGCATTCTTAAGCCAGGCGATTTTTTTTTCAGCATGCAGACTTTCACAAAGACTCCCTTTTACACTAGGTTTGTAGACTATATTTTTACATGTCACAGTAAAAAGCTTACAGAGTGTAAGCCACAGTAGCAATGTTCACACATAATGGGAAAGTCACAAGTAACCCAAACCAGCTCTCACAACACTAGTACTGTGTTTCCCCCAAAATAAGACCCTGTCTTATATTTTTTTTGAACCCTGAAACAAGCGCTTGGCCTTATTGCCATGCACTCAAAAGCCCAATTGGGATTATCAGGGGATGTTTTATTTTGGGGGAAACAGGGTAGTCATGTACAAAGATATCAAGATCAAGACTGAAGAGAAAGGTATTTGTAAAACCTACCCTCTTCTATTAAATAATGAAAATAATGAGCAATCCACCTCCCAGTACTGATGAAAAAACTAAGGGAAGAGGAAAAATTGGATTCAGAGTAGAAACCCAGCAGTTCTTAAAACTGGTTAACAGCCCTCTTTGAAAATTCCTGCAGAATTGGCATAAAGCTGTGAAAAAATATATGAAATAAAGTGAGGCACTCAGTTTCATACCTTTAAATATTACCCTAGAATACTAGAAAATATTAGAAAACTGTTATTGCCAATCAGCTTTATTGAACATATTTATGTAAAATACAGAGGAAATTATTTGGTAAACAATTGGTCCCCAACAATATCTACTTGCATTTTTAATGAAGTCCCACAGCACTATTCCAATAAAAGGATTGGACAAAAGCAGATTAGCTAAAAATATTACAGCATTTTTCTCTAACTTGGATGAGTTGTTGTCCATAAATTCTGGGGATCGTCTCACTACTGGATGAGTACCTAGTTAGGAAAAACTGCAGACGACTAAGTAGTTAGCTTAACTGCTACGTCTCATGAAAAGAGAGATATGAAATATAAGAACAACATTCCTCGGATGTGAAACACTGTTTTTAATGAATTACTTAGCAAGGACAATAGACTGACAACATCCGGTTATATAAAGCAAAACTTTTAATGCCACAATTAATCATAATCACAGGGATATCCTGTGACGCTATACCAAACTTGAAGATATCAAATGAAGTTTGGGAAAGGAAAACCGAGTGCTCTCTCTCAAAAGGTGGTTTTAAACAGAATAGTGCTCAAAACATCCCTTACGTATAAATAATCCCTAATCCGTATAAGTAGCATCTTCCCCCTATGATAAACGATTACATAATCACTTCTCTTCTATAATGCCTCATTCCCATAACCCTGGTTAAGAACTACCAAAACCAGAATGCTCAGTGCTGAAGTTCCACTCCTCATATAATCTCTCACGTGGCATCAATCTCTTCGCAGCATTTAGTGGTAATGACTCTAGGGAGAAACATACAAATAGATCATGGTCACGTGATCAATTTTGGACTCTTGGCAACTGTCTCATATTTATGGCAGTTGCAGTGTCCTGGATCATGCAAGCTTCTTTTGCAAGCTTCTAATAAGCAAAGACAATGGGGAAGCCAGAATCACTTACCAACCGTGTTACTAACTGTAGTAATTCACTTCACATATGTGGCAAGAAAAGTCGTAAAATGGGGAAAAACTCACTTAACAACTATCTTGCTGAACAAGAGAAATCATGGGCTCAGTTATGGTCGTAAGTCAAAAGCTACCTGTATTCAGTGCTGAAAGTATCGGCTTTCACACCTGTGGACTCCTGAATTAGCTTTTGTCTTATCTCATGTAGAAGCTAATACAGCTTTTCTCCTAAAGATGTTCTTGGGGATGTGACATCTCAACAAGGAAACTACATTGTCCAAACATTGTTGGCGGGTGGTAAGCATTATCCAAATTAATAAAACCTGTATGAAATATTTAATGAACTTTCCTAGCGCCTGTAACAAACTATAGTAGTACCATCTGGAAATTCAGTAAATAACAAATGGTCCCGTGAAAGGATGATAGAAATATTGTTGATTCTATTCATAATTCTGTCCCTTCCAAGACATACGGTCTAAACCAGAGGTCTCCAACCTTATCAACTATAAACCTGGCAGACTTCAAGTCTTAGAATTGAAGTCCGTCAAGCTTAAAGTTGCCAAGGTTGGAGACCCCTGGTCTAAACAGATCTTCAGTATATATAGAATTGTGGTCAAACACTCTCATTTATGCATATATGAATTTAACTTTACCCAATTTCAATAAAAGTCATCATATTTTATTATCATCATTCATAATTTATTTCTTTCAGCAACTTGTTCATAAAATGCAAGTAACATCAGGTCTTTAAATCCACTGACTAACTACCGTATTTTTCAGAATATAAAACGCACCTACCTTTTTTGTTTTGTTTTTCTTATAAAAAGTTTTTTTTATTTTTCAGACAAACACACATACAAACATACAATGTATTTTCTTTGAACAGAGTATTTGGCCGGTTCACAAATTTAAACAGTGTTTCTATATTTCCTTTTTGCCATATTTATTCATCTATTTTTTTAAAAAACCAATATTACCCTTCATCCTCAGTTAATTATGTAATATTACAATTGTTTAATACAAATTCAACATTTTAATATAAATCAATTAGTTATATAACTATCTTTTTTGTATATTAATCAATATGAACATGAATATTCCAATTATTTCCATGCAATCAAATTTCTTACAAATCAATTATTTATATTTACCAATAATAATAAACCAAATAATCATCCTCATCTCTAATATTACTCAAATTCAATTTTTCCCTTCTATTCTATATTATATTATATTATATTATATTATACTATATTATATATATATATATATATATATATATATATATATATATATATATATATATATATATAATACCCCTTCCCATTGTCATCTATTTTTATATCCATCCTCACATTAGTTAATTATGTAATATTACAATTGTTTAATACAAATTCAACATTTTAATATAAATCAATTAGTTATATAACTATCTTTTTTGTATATTAATCAATATGAACATGAATATTCCAATTATTTCCATGCAATCAAATTTCTTACAAATCAATTATTTATATTTACCAATAATAATAAACCAAATAATTTCCCCCATATATTCCTCCAAACCACAACTTAACCATTTTTATTTTTGCGTTTTTCTTTCTCCTTTTTTTCTTTTGTGTTTTAAAATCTTGAACTCTCCTCTTTTGCCCTAAATTTCCCATTGTTTACACTTACCTTTTTTGGTGAGGAAAAAGAAGAAAAAAGAAATCTCCCTCTGCCTCTGCCTAATTTTAGGAGCAAACAGCAAACAGCCTGCTTTACTTTCATTTTCTTTTTCAGCATAGCTTGATTAGCAAAAGGAAAAAAAAAATCTGCTCCAGCAATTTACCTCTTTGCAGGAAGCAGCAGA
The DNA here is from genome assembly GCF_029215685.1 of Pituophis catenifer annectens. Classification (NCBI taxonomy): domain Eukaryota; kingdom Metazoa; phylum Chordata; class Lepidosauria; order Squamata; family Colubridae; genus Pituophis; species Pituophis catenifer. The sequence goes on along the minus strand of NW_027256882.1, from coordinate 229,528,723 downwards.
ACCCTGTGCAAAACAGCTGAGAGCAAATCAACTGAGAGTCTGGAGGCTAATTAGGCTGTGCTGAAGCTGAAAGGAGCTTTTTTTTCTTGCTGTTTGCTTGCATGGAGGTAACTGCTGCGAGACACAGGCCAAAGGGTGGGGGGCAGTGGGTGGGCGGGGCTACATTCAGTGTATAAGACGCATCTAAATTTTCACCCCCTTTTAGGGGGGAAAAAGGTGTGTCTTATACTCAGAAAACTAGGGTAGCTCATGTTAAAAAAACCCACCTATTAGACATTACACAGGAAATCCTTGATTTACGATCACAACTGAGCCCAAACTTTCTGTGCTATGACACATGACCCCAAGACACTTGCAACTGTCATAAATATGAGCCAGTTGCCAAGTGTCTGAATTTTGATCACATGACCATGGGATGCTGCAACAGTCATAGGTGAAAAACTCGTAAGTCAGTTCACTAAATGAACAGGTGTAAGTGGAAAACTACCTCTACTTCCACAGGACTAGGAAGTCAATTTACACGGCTTCCATAGCCATTTTTCACGAGATCTAAGGATATTCCCCATGTCATTAAATCCATGCAAATGGAAGCCCTTCATTGCTCAATAGATGTGTGGAACTTGGGAAAAGTCCCATAAATATTCATCGCAACATGTGATTTTCTTACTTTCTATAATTTTTCTGTTCTCCAGTGTTAGGAATTAAACCTCCCTAAGCTTGAAACATACCTACATTTCAAGCCATCAATTGCAGATCTATGGCACGCAGCTTGTCTTGTTCTGCTGACCCATTTCTTACTTTACCCCTTTCCAACTGTTGACCAAGATCTATCAACAGATTATTCCTGATGGCATGTGTCTCTTGATATGGAGAAAAAAAAAAAGTTCTACAGTATAACCTGTCCTGTAAAGAGAAGAGCCAGCTTTTGTGCACTAATATTCGTGATAATACTTTTCTGATTCTTTTTTCCTCAAAGAATGGCTGAAGAAAAAAGAGCTATTGCCAAAGGGGGGAAAAACTAAAACTATCATCTATTAGAAGCTTTTCTTCCTTTTTTATTTTCCACTTAGAATTTATCCTGAATTTGTAATAGCAAGGAAAGATGGAGTTTTGTTACATTCCTTGTTCTCTGCAAGCTATCATACTATGGTCCCCCCTAAAATACACCCGGATGCCAGACAAAGAGCTTACCCTGGGAAAAGTGCTCTAGAGAATTCCTGCAAACAAGTCTGTGTGTACATGAGACAAGACACTGCAGATTGGATGGCTTTGTGAACACTGCTATGCATTCATTCCAGGGTCAATCTGGAGGATAGATCTCTCATAGAAAATGGAAAACAATACAGGGAGCTTCTTCAAAAGGTAGCGTTTCAAAGGCATGCTTGTTCATCCTAAAAGTCTTGGGGTGGGGGACTACAATCATAAATTATGTACCCAAGTCACAGATCCCCCCTTTGAGACTTTCCATGTTGGCAGCCTTCAAAGCTCTCTTCCCCATGGGAGCAATCCAGTCTTGAGTAGGATTACTCTGCGCTCCCCATTCTCGCCTGTGGAGCTTATCTGACACCCTCACCATTGAAGCCCATGCCAGATGCTCAGCTAGAATGAGATAACAATCAACGCTTCCACTGACACCACCTTATTAAGGAAACTTAGCTCACTTTGACCATCCTGCAATGGCAGGATAATTACTTCTTATAAACTGAAAAAAGAGAAGAGAATTTTAGCAGAAACAAGTCTGCCAAAAACTACAGAAAAGAAAGATAGAACACCAAAACAAAAAACAGAGAAGGTAATTGTGCTGCAGCACAACAGTATCTTTTGTTCCCAGAAAGCTTGAAACCTGTTAGCTACAGCCTTATTTAGGAGACCTGTTTGGAACAGCGCAGAGTCCAAATGGGTAACTCATACAGCTTTAAAAAAACCTCCCTACCCTTCCTTTTCCCGTTACACAACTATTCTTTTCACAACAACTTAGAAAAAGAGGCACAGTGCCAGGAAAACACCAAACCGCTTACTATCTTTAGGCGTTCACAGGCAAGCATTCAGACAAGCATGGTTTAGGGTCTAGAAAGTTGCAGATGCCAGGTTTCCAAGATCTGGAAGAGATTAAGCAAAAAATGGATCCTTCTGAGAAATCTAAAACTATTTTTTGAATGGATGTCAAGATCCAGGTGCATTGTGTCCTTCAAGAGCACGTCTTCTATGGGAGGCAAAGTAATTGTGCCATGATAGTAACAGGCATTACACTTCCTAGAATTTGCAGGTTTATCAAGACCCCCCTAAATAGTCAGCATCTGATCTCCCTCGTGCAGGGGTCAGCAACCTGCGGCTCCGGAGCCACATGCGGCTCTTTGGACTCTCTGCTGTGGCTGCCTGTTGGGTGATCCCACACTGGCTGGCCCCACCCCTCGCCCTCCCCTCCCAGTCACTCCTTGCCTGAGAAGGATGACGGTAGGGGATGGAGAAGTGGCCAGGGCAAAGACAGAGAGATACAGAGAGGGTGGGGGGGGGGACAGATATAGAGAGAGGGGGGGAGAGAGGGGTGAGGGAGAGAGGGGAGAGATATGTCAAAAGGTTTTTGTGGCTCCTGGTGTTTTTTAACAACTGGTTCTCTGCCCTAATGACCGGCTAGGTAGGCGTGTCTGGGGAGGGGTGTCATGTGACTGGTGGAAGTGAGTGATATCAAGTTGGCCAGCCCACCCAGGTTTTGTGGCTCCCGGTGTTTTCTTTTCTGTGAGAAATGGGTCCAAATGGCTCTTTGAGTGCTTAAGGTTGCAGACCCCTGCCCTAGCGCAATTCTCTCAATACTAGCATCACTTCTTAATGCAAAGAGATTTATACTTTTGACACACATAACTTCCTTATGAATCAAGTTAATAAAAATAAGTGGGTAATAAAGAGATAATATTACAAGCAACTTTTAGCAGAGATGCAACAATTAATTTGAATGAATGACATTATACATATCCTTGACTTGTTGTTCATTCACTAAGTTGTGTCCAACTCTTTGCAACCCCATGGACCTTATAGCACACCAGGCCCTGCCATACTGCCTCTCAGAGTTACGGTAATACTCCCAGTATCCTTAACTGGTATGTTGGGGGGAAAAAAACCTCCTTCAAAATGTTTGAAAGTTGTCTAGTATCATAATGGTGTCCCAATACAGCAAATCATCTCATCTGAAAAGACCCTAAATTATTATGGAGAGGGAGTTAATTTACTTTTTATAAAGTGACAAGTAGATATATTTATGTTAACTTTGAAGTCTAGGTCTACATGTAAAATACCCTCGAGTTACATGGTCAGTGATGAGAAATTAGCCACAAAACCCAAAAATGCATTACATTATTTTACCAATGTCAGCAAAATATGCTCAACCTTTCAAGTTACATATTCTCATAACACCAGAGAAGCAGCTACTTTTGAAGAAGTTACAGTGGAAACCTGTTTTAAATAGAGAGCTTAGTCAATTCTTGAGAAACTCAATTTGTGTGTATATATATATATATATATATATATATATATATATATATATATATATATATATATATACATACATACATGCATCCTGCTTTAATCAGTATAGCATTTGAGCACAAATCACTACATATGGAACTGCAACCCGTGTAATAGCTACTTGTAGTGAGAGTCTTAGTACATATCTGTTTCATAAACAGATAAAGCATTTGTTAAAAGACAGAGCTGTTCTATTATATCCCAAGTAGAATCATTGAGCAGAAGCAACTCAACAACTTAAAAAATAAATTCTATGTTTCTCTGGTGCAAATTCATTGAGAAATATGATCTATCAGATGGAGTTAAAAGACTTTGGTCACTTTTTGATGCTAAAATTTAGCAACTAACTTGACTTATAAGGACTTGGGCATCACTGAAAGAGAGTAGTAATCATCCTTCTGGCCATTCTGCTTTAATGAGTAGCTATACTGCACTGAACATTCATTGGTCTTAAGTGCAAGTACCAGTTAATATGAATAATTCATTCATGTGCCTTAGGAGTCGGCAATGTGATTTTGAAAGGTGGGGACAAAACTTTTGCAAATCCCTAGATGGCTGCTGTGGAATCCTCAGTGTGTGTGTGCACGCACATGTATTTCTATGTGAATGACTTCAAAAAACTGATGAGATTTCAGATGACAATGCTTAAAATAAAAGTTATGGGGGGGGAGAGAATTTGCATAAGACCACATGAAATTGCTCGTCCTCTGGAAAAAAGAAAATTAATTGGTAAAACATTAACCTCTTGGGCTCAAAAAGAACATGTTTAGCCATTGCTGGTAACGCCATTACAGTTAGGAGCTGAAGAAAAGCTGTTATGTGATGTATAGAAAACAAACATAATAAGTTTCATTCAAAAAACAGGCCTCTGAACTTGGCTGAAGCTCTTTCCTGAATCTCCATCGCTAACTTCTATGTTGTCAGCCTGTATATATGGAAGACAGAACGAAGTCCTAGGTATCTCTTCTTACTCCAAATACCATCTCACTTGCATTATAGAACATAGATATGGAACATAGAAAAACGGAGTTGGAAAGGAACTTGGAAGTCATCTAGTCCAACCCCCTGCTCAAGCAAGAGAGCCTACCCCAGTCTCTTTTTAAAAGCCTCCAGAGATGGAGCACCCACAAATTCTGGAGGCAAGCTATTCTACTGGTTGATTCTTATCAGTGTTTCAAAATTTCTCCTTAGTTCTTTGTTGCTTCTCTCCTTGATTAGTTTCCAGCCATTGGTTCCTGTCTTGCCTTCTGGGGCTGTGGAAAATAGGTTGACCCTCTCTTCTTTGTGGCAGCCTCTCAAATATTGGAACATTGTTATCATATGTTTATATAAATATATATATGTATTTCTCTTTAGCCAGGTTCTTCCTACGTAAACCAAGATTTTTATGCGGCCCTAGTTCAGTGAAATCCCAATCCACTAATTTCTAGACTTTTTTTCTTCAGGCAGCCAGCAAGCATCCTATTGCCCATTGGGAGACTAAGGAGATTAAGATAGATCTATTTTGGATTTATAAGCCCTCATCAGTTAGCCACACCTTCATCCCATGTATCCTCCCTATAAAGGTACAGTATTTGTTTTCTTTTCGTAGGCCTTTATGTGTATTTCTCTTTAGCCAAGTTCTTCTTAGTCTCCTTAGTCTCCCAATGGGCAGCAGGATGCTTGCTGGCTGCCTGAAGAAAAAAAGCCTAAAAACTAGTGGATTGGGATTTCACTGAACTAGGGCTGCATAAAAATCTTGGTTTATGTAGGAAGAACCTGGCTAAAGAGAAATACACATGAAGGCCTACGAAAAGAAAAAAAGAAAAGAAATACACACACACACACACACACACACACACACACACACTGGTAGGTATATGATTAGTTCTAGAAAAGAAATCATAAATACCAGTAGGAACATCAGAGGAAGAGGAAAAAAGAAAAATAACAGAAATAGAGAAGACAGACAACCAACCAGAGTGATATACCAGGTAGTTGGTCTAGGATCAGGGAGACCAAATCAAGAGTATCCTTAGCTACACAAACTCACCTTTGGGCTAATTATTCTCTCTCAACTCAGCTTAATTCACAACACTGCTGTTGTAGGAATGGAAACCCAGAGATGATGGGAAATAAACTTAACAAATCAATAACATAATAAACTGAGTTAGGCTAATCCAAAAGCCATGAAAAAATGCATAAACTGTAGATTTCTTTAAAGCTGTTCAACAGACAAGATGGATAAAAAAAAAAATCAAAATTAAGAGTATCTGATTTTCAAGCTGTAGAGTCTGTTTTTAATCAGTTTTCAGGCCGAATATGGATGGAGCCATTTAAATGAGCTATCAGATGCGATGATGGTTTCAAGTTCCATCTAGGATTATCTTAAAGAATGCTAGGGTAAAGGAAAAAACGTTTTTAAAGATGGCATTGATCATAACACAAATCTTGCAGAAATCAAGTGCAATATTATACATTGGCCAGTCTTCTGTCAGAAAAGAAACCCAAAGTAAGAAAACCAATTATTTGTAACAAAAGAGACTCTTAATACTTCAGCCACCTGTAATCTTCTATTATTAATTTTAAAAAGGATTCATTTGAACAGAAGAGCTTCAAAAAGAGACACTGGTATACAGCTGCAACATATTGTGCCAGCGTTTGAATATGAAAGATGATATGCTGTTTAACCAGGTGTAAAACCTTCCTTTTTACCTTATATACAGAGTTGGATCAAAAGAAGGAGTGCTGACAATTTTGTTTTATTTTTGTAAACAAATAGGAGCTTGGATTCATTAAGGACTAATAGAAACAGAACATGTTACTTTAGAACATTTCTTGACTGCTGGACTTTCTACTGCTAGTAGACACTCAACTAGTTATTACTCTGCTCTACATCTTTGCTTTATTTATTGAACAAGTAAGATTCTGGACAAATGTAGCACTTGTGATTATCATCAACCAACCTAGTATTTGTGGACATAATTTTAGATTAAAGACAGTGACTTCAGGCGATTCCTGAATCAGAATCATATACTCTGCCTATTCAGTAGCTGCTTTAACTTAAGTATTCTTGCAGCAGCAGAAAGTTACCTTAAGCTAGGATTACGCTCTGGATTTTAAAAGAGACAACATTAAGTATAGTCAGTTGATAGATTTATTTATTTATTAAATTTGTATGCCAGCCATCTCACTATTAAGTGACTCTGGGATACCATGGGCCCGAGTTGCATTCTGAGCATATCCCCATAAAATTCTATTATCAAAATTATTTGCTGCCTATCTGGCAGTTCAAGGCAATTCTGAGTGGCAAACAAATAAATACAGTCATCTCATAGTAAGCACATATAGAAAGGATTACAAGCTACCATAATAAAAGAACACAAATGGAAACTAAAGACATAATTAGCTTTTTCACACCCAAATTTTAATCCTAAAATTACATTAAATTATATTAAGCATTTAAAGGACATACCAAGAGATAGGCTGTAGATGCGTAGAAATCCTTCAACATTGTCCTGCCTGCCAAATACACAGCACAAAGTGCCAGTGATGGAAGACAAGTGTGAAGTGACATAACAGCAGGGATTCTGCTTGGGGAAATAAAACTGCATGGAACTCACAGTCCTTCCGCATAGATTCTACTCCTGATAACACTTAGGTTTCTTTTCCCCAGGGTGAAATTTAATTTAAGGAGACATTTTGATGTTGCTGTTCTCAAACAAGTGGGAATAAAAAAAGTTGCGACAATAATCCCTTCCTAAAGATTCAGACTTTAATTTTATACTTCTGTATGTTACAGCACTTGTCAAATTTATAAAGCCCTTTTTGGCTCATTGTCTTGATGGTGTTACAGCAGCCTGCTTCCATTTCAGTTTTATGCCTCTCTCTTTGAAATGCAGCACTGCTTCTCTAGTCAGATCCAGCTTTTCCTAGGGCTCTTACTCCTATTAAACCAATATTCCTCTCTCCCCACATTCCATCTTTAAAAGTTTCAGAATATCCCCACTTTGTTTCCATACCTCTTCATGTTTATACCATTATTCAGGTTATGTTTAATAAATTCACCAAAGTTTTTTTTAAATATATCTGTAGACGAACTAGATGTGGTAGACCACATATACCTTGGCCAATGGATCTCAATGGAAGATGATACAATAAGGAAAATTGAATGTTTTATTAATTGTGGTTGGCCGGCATTCGGCAAGCTTAGCATAGTTTTCAAGAACAATCTCTCTCTATACCTGAAAAGTTTTTTTATCACTCTGTGCTACCTGCTCTAACATATGCCGGTGAAACATGGACACTAACCTCACAATCTATATAAAATCTAGGGATGAGCCATGGAAAGATACATGGTCAGCATTACAAGACAAGATACAAAGACCCACACATAGATTAGAGAACAAATGAAAATATACGATATCATCAAGAGAGTAAAAGAATTGAGATGGAAATGGGCTGGTCACATAGCAAGAAGAACTGATGGCAGGTGGACCAAGGCAGTCATAGAAAGGCTCCTACTTGATTAACACTGTCCACGAAAGAGACCTAAAACAAGATGGATCGACCACATCAGCAGGTATTGCGAGCCCAATTGGGCTAAGGACAGTATTGGTTAGAAACGGACGGAGATATCTTCATCCTGCAGTGGATAGACAATGGCTAAAATGATGATGATGATGACTCATCACCAGCATTCCTTTCCACTCAAGGCAGGAAGACTCAGACTCACGGAGGCCACCACTGGATCCATGTTGCTGGCTCAAGACCAGCACCCAGCACTGCAACTTGTTTTTCCTCTCAACCGGTGCTCTCAGCACCACAGCTTTGCCAGTCAGATGCCCACAACATGTACATGCCTGCTGCCATTCCATTAAGTCTATCTCTCCTACCAAGGTCTTGACCCAAAGCAAGATTGCCCTAGCCCAGTGGTGGCGAACCTTTTACTCACCGAGTGCCGAACAGGTACGCGCTTTGCGTGCTATCCGTGCTAACATGCGGCACATTCCCCATGCGCTGTGCATGCAACTACACATCTGCGCATGCACATGGTTTTCGCACATGCCCCCGCCCATGCGCTGCGCGTGCAACCACGCCATCTGCCCATGTGTGCGGTTTTGGCACATGCAATGCATCCACATGAACACCATCTACACATGCGCATGCTGTGCACAAGTACTCATATGCATGCGCAAACACGCACGCATGCGCAGGAGAGCTCCAAAGACCAGCTGGGTCCCTTGAATTGGGTGCATGCGCACCGGAGACCAAAACACCAGCTGGAGCATGCGCACATGCAGGTGAATTGGGTGACAGCTTGCATGCCCAGAAAGATGGCTCTGCGTGCCACCTCGGGCACAGGTGCCACAGGTTTGCCATCACTGCCCTACCCTCTTCCCCTAATTATCTGGAGCCAATTATACCATATCTAGTTAGCACCAACTTACCAGATCAACACTTTTATTGTTCTGGTAATCATCTGGTTACCAACTTTGACAAGTTTCAAAGCTCAACATCTCACTTTAAGCTAGGAGGCCCAATGTAGATCAGTGTTGCTTGCAGTCATCACAGGGTTGGGGGGGGGGGAGTCAGCTTCTTGAGTGGTGGCTACAGGCTTACAAAGGATATAGTGGTCTAAAAATGAAGCTCTGAAACCTGCCAGAGCTGATAGACAGATTACCACCAACAGGAAGTTTGCATGGCTGCTTTAAGAACTTACTCTCCCATGTCTTGAAACTCCAGATGAGCATCCCACAATTGCACTTTGCATTTTGTTTCTGCCCTTGTGCAATTGGCTCCTTCACAATTATCCTGGATAATGCAAAGCTCCCTTTTGTGCATCTGAGAAAGTTCACTTTAGTCCCTGGATTGCATTTGTTAGCCTTTCAAGAGCGCTAGGGAACTTCATTTTTTTTTCTATTTAAACCCTCTTTCAACTGGAGTGGGCTGGAACCTTCCTTCCTTCCTCTCAGTTGTAAAACTCCATTCTGCCTCCCTTCCGCACCGTTCTGCTGAAGGTTAGGTTTAAGACTGTGGTTTTCCATCCGACTGTGTTTCTCCACAGGCGAGGTGGAAAACGCCCAGCAACCGCCACTTTCCGAGCCAAGGCCTCGCTTGCTCTTTCGAAAGAGCCACCTGTCCCCAATGTTGATAAATGGCGCTCCTCCTCCTCCTCCCTCCAGCCCAAGGGCGGAGAGGGGAAAGGAAGCCACTTCGGAGTTTTGCGCGCCGCCAATTCTTTTTCCCTTTTTTTTTTTTTTTCCTTTCGAGGAAAATTCCAGCAGGAAAATGGACTTCGAGGGAGGCTTGGATTAAGCAGACGTAAAACATACTCGCCTTACAGTTTTTTCCTCTTAATAAAACATTTACAATAGCAGTCATTAATACATCCCGTCGGTTCGTTGCATTTCCTCTCCCCAGTCTCCACCCAGTCCCGGTAAATCGGTTGTAGATACTAGACATAAAGAAAAGGTAAATTTTGGGGGGATTTCCTCTGAGTTATAAAGATTCTCCTAAATCGAAAAAAAAAAAAACAAGCATGCAAGCTACTTTTCAATATCGGAAGCGGGGGTTAAAAACCCACCGCAAGTCCCCGGGTTCTTTTTTTTTTTTTTTTTAATAGATTTTTTTTTCAAATCTTCGCACTTGGCCCCGGGCAAAGTTCCTCCACGCTCCCATGGGATCGGCTCCCTCGGCGCGCTTTCAGGATCGCAACCTACCCTAAAAGCGCGGCGGCTGCGGATCGGGAGCGCGCTTCTTAGGGAGTCCTCGAAAGGAAGGAGAAAGCCAAGCCTGCCCCAGAAAGAACCTGGGAGGGAAACCGCGGCGCCTCCAATTGGGGAGAGGAGAAAGCAAGCGCGCGCCCTACCTGCCAGGGGATCGGAGAGAAGCGGCGGCCGTCGAGTTGCACGAGAGGAAAACCCGAAGAAAGGCGGGGACCTCATAGCTTTCCCGCCCCTTGCACGGCCCCTTCCCTCCTAGCCCCACCCCGGCGCCCACTTCTCTTCTTATCCGGGCCGGGACGGTCGGCGTACCACCCTCGTGTAGGAGTCTCCTGTCGCGGGTTTTCTTTTACTGGGGTAGAGGTCACCTGAAAAGGGGGTGGGGGCGCTTCTTTTTAAACTGGAAGCCGCTCACACACAACCCCTTCGCCCGCCCCCCCTCAGCTCCTCTGACTCATCCCGCCTTATCTATTCGGAATTTATGGAGAATGAAGGCTGAAATTTTACAGGAGTGTGTGAGGGAGGGCACGGGGCAAAGCAGATCGCATGGGGCCGTCTGATCAGTCGTGGTTAAACAAGCCACGATAAAGCGTGGGGGGCCCCAGTCTCGGTTTTCCTCCCCGTGAATCGACCCACGGCCTCCCTCTGATCTGATCTGCTTGCGTGATCCGGGGTTTCTTTCCTAGTTGGTGCCCTTGCAGAGCTAACCCACAATTACCAACCCAAGAAAAACTGGGCACAGGCTCGGTCCTTCAGTCCTACACCAGAGACTGAATTTAAGAAAGAGGAGGTGGGCAGGCTTTGAAAATTGATCATTTTCTTTTGTGTAAATGAAGCGATTCGCTGGTAAGTCAGCCGGTGCGGTTGCAGAAACCAAGTAAAAGGGACAGAGTCAGCATGCCAGCCAGGAGAGGAAAGGGCATGCATCAGGGGTGAAATCCAGCAGGTTCTGACAGGTTCTGGAGAACCAGTAGCAGAAATTTTGAGTAGTTCGGAGAACTGGCAAATACCACCTTTGGCTGGTCCCAGAGTGGGGTGGGAATGGGGATTTTGCAGTAACCTTCCCCTGGAGTGGGGTGGGAATGGAGATTTTGTAGTATCCTTCCCCTGGAGTGGGGTGGGAATGGAGATTTTGCAGTATCCTTCCCCTGCCATGCCCACCAAGCCAAGCCCACAAAGCCACACCATGCCCACCAAGCCATGCCCACAGAACCGGTAGTAAAAAAATTTGGATTTCACCACTGGTATGCATGGGATGAAGTTTGAGATTGAGAACAGGCTGCTTCTCACCGATCCCCTTAAATGGTAGAAAAAGAGAAGATAGATGCTGGCCAACATTTAGAGCAGAGATGTGGAACTATGGTCTTTTTATGACTTGTGGACTTCAACTCCCAGAATTCCTAAGCCAGCCAGAGCAGCATCTGTTTTCCCCACCAAGGATATCAGACTAGCTGGCCTATGGGATATCCCTCCACAGCAACCCCCAACCCCCACATCTGGGGAGGTAACAATGGGAAACATGATGATGATATCCATTTGGTGATGTCCAACTCTTGACAATTCTATGGGGCATATCTTCCCATACAGGCAATTGCTGAGCCATTAGACATTTCTGTAAAACAAAACAAAACAAAACCCTGCTAGTCTGTTTAAGATGGGAAAAAGATGTATCACTGATTAGGTCCCAAATGACTTCATTCAATTTTTCTCTGGTCATTCGGTTTTCCTGGCTGAACTTCCTGTTGGCATTACTGCTGGAAGAAATGGACTTAATGCAGCTGGGGAAAGAGCACAATGTCAACGTGGCCAGCTTTTTTCTTAAGATTATTCACCTATTGACTTATAAATCAAGCCGTAAAGAACATCTGCCAGATCATTAGTAAGTGATGTGAATCAGTCATTCCCTAGCCTAGCCCTTTCCTTATGCTTTCAGGAAATGTCAAAAATAACCAGCTTGATTCCACAGTATAGCTGTATTTGGGGAGATAATGAACATGCAAGAATGTCTAATTACTACATTGCTTTTCACTTCAATAAAAGTAGACTGGGTAAAATGTATGACCTGGTTAGGGCGTAGGGTCTTTTGTAAGTGTCTTGAACGTATTGCTCAAACTGCCCAAGGAGCTGCTGATATAGTTCTACAGAGGGATTATTGAGTCTGTCATCTGCACCTCTATAACTGTCTGGTTTGGTTCTGCAGACTTCAGAGGATAATTAAAACTGCAGAAAAAACAATTGCTACCAACCTGCCTTCCATTGAGGATCTATACAGAGTCAAAAAGAGTCAAAAATATATACGAGTCAAAAAGAGAGCTGTGAAAGTATTTACAGACCTCTCACATGCTGGACATAAATTGTTTCAACTCCTACCCTCAAAATGACGCTATAGAGCACTGCACATCAGAACAACTAGACACAAGAACAATTTTTTCCCGAACACCATCACTCTGCTAAACAAATAATTCCCTCAACACTGTCAAACTAGTTACTAAGTCTGCATTACTATTAATCTTCTCATCGCTCCTATCAGCCATCTCCTCCCACTTATGATTGACTGACTGTAACCTTGTTGCTGGTATCCTTACGATTTATATTGACTGTTTCTTAATATGATTTGATTGCTTATGTGTTCCCTATGACTATCATTAAGTGTTGTACCTTATGATTCTTGACGAATGTATCTTTTCTTTATGTACACCGAGAGCATATGCACCAAGACAAATTCCTTGTGTGTCCAATCACACTTGGCCAGTAAAGAATTCTATTCTATTCTATTTCATTGATGTAGTTAACATCATATGTTTATGAACAAGTAGTCCTCAACTTATGACTATAATGGAGCCTGCCCATTATGGTTGTAAGTCATGACAGTGATAAAACTGGTTAGACACATGATCACAATCTGATTTTATGACTTTTGCACTGGTTATTAAGCAAATGACATGGTCCTCAAACTAGCCAATGTTAGGCAGAGTTTTTTCCAAAAAGTGGAAGTAAATCCTGATTTTTGGCAGTCTGTCATAAACCGCAATGATGTGACCATGGGATGCTGCAAATAGTTGTAAATACAGGCAATTGCTGAGCAACTGAAGTTTGGTCACGTGACTGTAGGAGGGGATGACCATCAACTTCGAATCCTGGTAGCACCCCCCCTCAAGGTCCATTGTAACTTCAAATGGTCTCAAAGTGACCAATTGTAAGTCAAGACTCCCTGTGTACATACATACATGTATGCATACTGCATATACATACAATGCATACCTACAGCAATATTATTGATGAAGTACTTGTTCTGTGGAGCAAAAGCAGATGCGCTGGATTTCAAATACTATCCTATAAATTAAGAATAAAATAATTCATTTAAAAACTAAGGCAAACCTCAAACTTTTCCTTCAGTCTCCACATTAGTGCCATGCAATAGCCATAAATCTCAGCTACTGCTCTCATACAGCACTGAACTAATTAAAATTGGGAAACTTAGAAATGGAAGAAACAAATGTCTCTTCTCAGAACACCACTGGTTTTACATTTAACTTTTTTTTTCAATTTAAAGTTCAAATATTTATTGATTGCTTAAATAGAAGCAATTTCTTTAATGGAAACACACTCTAATAATCCTCCAAAAATAACGTATTAGAAACGTGTTAATTTTCTGTAGACCTAAGAAATTTGATTGGTATGACCAAGTTGGCTTCTAAGTTGAATTCATAAACATTGCAAGTTAATTCAGAAGCAATGTCAGAAATTAGTACATTTTTAATGTTAATGGTTGAAGGAATTTCTTTTAATGATGAAAAAAGGTTGCAATCATATGCACCGTTACCTATGTGTAATTGCTATTGAAGGTTTATTTAGCTTACTTCTGTGTAAGGTAAAGATTGCATTCCTCTATTTGACATACCCCCACTATAGGATTTGGTCTGGCCAGTAAGAAAATGAATATATTTCAATTTCTGACATTTAAGAATTTTGCTAATTTACTAATTTATTATTTTGGTTTTTATTTTCTTTGAAGATGGTTTAAAGTAGAACCAGGCATATTTTCTATGAAATAGCTGCAAATGCATGTAAGTTAAACAAGCTCGCTTTGTGTTACCTATTTAAAAAGTAGAAAATACAATAAACATGTGGATACTACAAAGTTCATTAAATTGTGAACAGATGCAGCTCTAAAGTCAGCAATAAGTATTTCCACGTTTGCAAGAAAAAAAACTAGGCTAACAAATATGGGAGGCACATTTCAGAAGACTGCAGAATAAAAGTAAATCATTTGCAATGTCTATGTCTTTCTGCTACCATCTAGTGGTCATTTGGATTATTGCAGAACCGATGGTCTTCCAAAAAGAGCAATTGAATTGAGAGTCCATATTAACTTTCTGCACAAATGTTTCATTTATGAAACAGACCTTTGTAATGTAAAATGTTGATTAAATGTTTTGGTCAATGAAATTACTTAAAACACATACATGAATAAATACATTAGTTTTTTTGTATTTTTGGGACCAAGACAGTTTTTCCCCTCTTGATGTTTCTAGATTGATAATCAGACAAGACTTATCTATGTTTGGAGAAACCTGGCTCTGAATGAGATTTTTGAGACATAAGAAGGAGGAAAGGAATGTCTCTGCATTAGTTAATAGTCCTGTACTTGAATTTTATATTTTATATATCCTGTGTAAATACAATTTCTCTTTTTATGTCCATTAAGGTTGTGGACATAATGTTTAGAAAATGTTTTAAACATTTTGCTTGACAGAAATTCAGTATGTATTATTCTTTCAATCTATTTCCATATGCTGTTTTTTTGCTTTTTATTTCATTAATTAACATTTAGCAGCATTTCTCAGATACACTAAATAACAATTCAATGAAACTTATAAGAAACTTTCAAACTGCTCTGCTACTTCAAGATGGTGTGATGAGGAAGCAATCAGTTTTACTTTAGCTTATTCATTATTTTAGCATTTTCCAAAACTGCTATAATTAATTTTGACCCAGATTTTTGAAAAAGTAGTTTAAACATATTTTGTATTCAATAAATTAGTTTACTAAAGTTTATTTGCACAGCTTGTTAAGCCATCAACTATTTTCTGGCTTGCAATGAATGACTAGGATTACACATTGCAAGAAGCAATTATCCAAATCCAGAGGAAGTGATCCCTGTGAATAAACCAGCCTCCAATGGTGATATTAGTTGAGCTTCTAAGGGGGTTTATAATTCAGCACAATTAGAAGCACCAGGCTGCAGAAAATTAGTGTAGTGGCCTAGGAGATTTTATATCAAATCAGAGAGAGATGGAATAAGTCATCTGTTGCAATAAGTTTGGTTTGGTGGGTTGGGACAGGAGACAAAATGGTGTATGTCTTGTGGATTTCCTTCATAGTTCATATTCTCTTTAGTCAACTTAGTATATTTGTAAATTAATGTTTCTGAGTCTCTCATGAGAGACTAAAAAACAAGATGTTTTTAGAACTTCTTATTGCATGGAAAAGCAATTATTAGAAAGAGAATTAACATTTTCAGAAAATAGAGAATTTACTTTCACAGCCTTTTCAATGTAAAAAGGTCAGATATGAAACATATATAAAATGCATATTGCCCAATGCAATTAAAATATGCTTGGATTAATTGTTGATCGCCAGGGCAACAGATATTTAGTTCTTTATTGTTAAATTGTTTGTTGACTTTAAGTATGTAGTTTCAGTTTCAGCTAAGGGGGAACATGAGTGAGATAGGGCTTTATCTCCACCTCCAATTTGTAAGCATTGAATTAAGTCTTTTTTTTTTTAAATTTTTATTAATAATAAAAAGAAAACAACAAAACCAACATAAATACATTGAAGCAACATACAAAACAAACACACATCAATTCAGTCCAATGACTGACTCTTAGAAGATATTACAACGGTGGGTTATTTTCCATATTTCTATCTGTATCAATATTTACAGTCGCCTATTTACTTAGTTGTATATGTACATATATAATTGACTCCTTATTTAGTTCTATGCATTTCTATTGAATACTCGAAAATCATCTTTATATTCCTATTTTTGCCTCTAGCCAGCTGTACCATCTTTGCCATACTAAATAGTAATCAGTATCATCTTTCTCTTGTATTTCTTTTGTGAGCTTATCCAATTCTGCGCATTCTGTGATTTTAGCTATTATTTTGTCTTCTGTGGGTAACTGTTCAGATTTCCAATGTTGGGCAAAGAGTATACGTGCTGCTGTGAGGATATGGATGATCAAATATTTTATTTCTTTGGTATATTGTGTTGTGATTATTCCCAATAAAAAGGTTTCCGGCCTCATTTCCAGTTTTTGTTTCGTGATTTCTTCAATCATTGTTTTAATTTGTTGCCAGTATTGTTTTGCCCTTCGGCATAGCCACCAGAGAGCATTGAATTAAGTCTTAACCTGGTCCAGCAGAACTAGTCTTTTATGTTCGTACATTCTTCATTTGGTCTTCATTTTCTTACCCTTGCAACATATTATGGAATAAAAGTTCTGTATGGATTGAAAAGGACAAAGATTGTTATTTTGCTTTCCTTTCTTTTTCTTCCTTGGAATGTTTTTTATCTCTTAAAAAAAATCTTGAATGTAATGACAAGTACAGTAAGTGATGTTTGTTTGTTATATTAAGCAGATTTGAAGCTGATCTCAAAAACCGCCAGAAAGAGACTGAAATATATGATATCTACCAGCAATTCTGAATTTCTCGTAATTTTTATTCATTATTGTCTTATATTTCTGATAATAATGACTTGGTTATTTAATCTTTAACGTGATAATAAAGTAGAGTGAATTTAATTTGTTACCTCCCCATTTAAAAGAAACATGCGCCAATCTGACTTCTAAAACTTGTTCTTAATTTAGATCAATTGGAAAATCTCTTCGGTGCTCAGAGGGTTATCCCTACATTTCTTCAAGTCTTCCCTCAGAGCAACCTTTGCATATATTCTTCAGTGAATCTTCTTAATTTTCACTTGCAAAGTATTTATTTGATTTTGGCTAGATCAGAGTAAAAGTAGAGAAGAAGCTTTGCATGTAGAAGCCAAGTTCAGTCTCAGATAAATTAAAGTCCCATCCAGTTGAACTAGATTTTAAGTGACTTTATGTATGTACAGATAGTCCTTGACTTAAGACCACAATTGAACCCAAAATTTCTGTTGCTAAGTGAGATGTTTGTTAAGTGAATTTTGCTCCATTTTATGACCTTGCTTGCCACAGTTGTTAAATGAATCACTGCTTTATTTAAATTAATAGTTGTTAAATGAATCTGGCTTTCCCATTGACTTTGTTTGTCAGAAGGTAATCACATGACCCCAAGACACTGCAAGCATCATAAATATGAGTCAGTTGTCAAGTGTGTGAATTTTGATCATGTGACCATGGGGATGCTGCAACAGTTATAAGTATGAAAAATGGTCATAAGCCACTTTTTTCTGTGCCGTTGCAGGGGTGAAAATTCGACCGGCTTGGAATGGCTCGGGTGAACTGGTAGGGACGATTTGAATCAGTTAGCCGAACTGGTAAAAACCACCCCTGGTTGGCCCCACCCACACCTGCCCGCTTGCCCTTTACGGCCGCTCAATCCGCCCACCCACTCCCGCCCTATAGGGTGAGACTTTTCTTCCTTTATTCACAGCAGACCTGCTGCTCCCTTTATGGTCCTCCCTGGCTCCCTCCCTCCCGGGAACTACCTTAAATGGACAGGCTGTAGCAGCTCCACTGTGTATGGAGGGAGAGAAATTCAGCTTCTCTTCGCCACAGAATTCAAGGTTAAATGCTGCAGCAGAGAGAATCTGAAGTTTTCTCCCTCCATTCACAGCGGAGCTGCTGCAGCCTGTCCCTTTAAGGTACTTTGACCCCTGGGAAGAAGGGGCTGGGGGGGCCCATAAAGGGAGCAGCAGCTCTGCTGTGAATGGAGGGAGAGAAGTTCGACTTCTCTCTGCCACAGCATTCACTGTGAGCCTTTCTTGTGCTCATACACATATTTTTTCCTACTGGGTTCTGTGGGCGTGGCTTGGTGGTGGTGGGGGTCATGTGATTGAGTGGGCGTGAGTGACATTGAGTTGGCCATGCCCACTCAGTCACAGGACCCCCCACCAAGCCATGCCCACAGAACCGGTAGGGAAAAAATTTGAATGTCACCACTGCACTGTTGTAACTTCGAATGGTCACTAAATGAATTGTTGTAAGTCGAGGACTACATGTAATTCTATTGATAATCATATAAAAGTGAATTTTTCTTGTTAACAAATAGGAAGGGACTTTTGCCGTTTTTTATGATGTTTTTTAATTTCTTAATCTAGCCTATATCCTTAGCCTTTTTTTCCATACAAATACTAAACTAAACCAAATTTTCCTGTTTTTCAGACAGAAACTTATCAGGAAGTTGGCCATTCAGGGAAGATTCCAGGTTTGCAATATTTACTATATTTCATAGAGGTCCACAAATTAGAGCCTGGGGTAAAATATAAACACCAAAGACATGAAAAACAATGCTGAAATACCAGAGACCTAATTAGCTTTCCACACACAAAAATCTATTACTGGTTATCTCTAGCTTCCTTCAGTTGGACAGCATAAGATACAGGAGAAGAAGATCCAACATATTGCTGGGATGGAGGAAGTGTGTGTTTCAGAGAGATAAGTGTCTATTTGTATCACTGAATATTTTTAACAGCTGTATTGTGACTATGCAATCATAGTATCTTTAAGGCTGCATAATGTAGTTAACTTGAATTTAAATAATTGGCTGACATCAACATTACCGTGACACGTGAATTCTTGGTAGTTCTTGGAGAACATAGCGTTTCAACTGAAGTGGCACATAAATCCAGGAATATAAATAAAATAAATATGTCCTGTGGAGAAAATAGTCCCCTTTTCCAATGAAGGATTCATTTCATGCGCTTCTCCCAAAACTAGAAATAAGAATATTAATTAGAATTAGTAAGAATAATAAGAAATTAATAATTTGTGGTTATATATGCAATTTACAAAGATAAAAACAACACAAACTTGAGTGATGCTTTTCTAGATGTCCGTAATAATACCAAGAAAGGTGCAAATAGTCCTCAGGTGATAATGACGATTGGGAGCTAAGCTTTGTGAAAACACCACGTCATGTGCATTACTTAAGCAATAGCAATTTTGGGCATTCCTCAAGGTGTGTGATCATTGAGCAGAAAGAAGCGGGAGTTCCATGTAAAATGCATAGAGGTACGGCAAGGGTGCCACTACTAATAGCATTAAAAATTGTGTTTAAAAGAAGACTGATGGGAATAGTTACAAAGAGATGCTTTTCATTTTACCTTCCAACCCACCCAAAGCTAATAGGCCTATTCCGTGATGAAATTATGATAATCTAGCTAAGACTCCAAAATTGTCTTGCATTTAAACCTACATAGTTCCAATAGCATCAGACACTATTTAAACCCTAACCCTAACCCTAATGCTGAAGCAAATCCTAAATTAATTTTATTTTCAACTCTTTAAGACATTACAGTAACCCAAAGTAGCCAAGAAGTCTTAGATCCAAGAAGAGAAAAATAGTTTGCTCGCTTCTTTAACAGAAGCTATTTAACAAAATGTACCTGTTTCAGATAAATTGTATTGAATTTATATGGTAGAAGCAGTTACTATATTCATGATCCTATGGTCGTTAAATTTATTCAGAGAGCTGATTGTGAAAACAGCTTAAATGGCAACAAATTTAGAATATAGGAATAAAAAGCTTATGTTGCTTCTAGATCTATCTTTCAGAGGGAAAGAATGAGTACAATGAGTTTTCCCAATTACTTACGACCAAAACAGCCCAAAATTTTTGTTGCTAAGCAAGACAGTTGTTAAGTGAATTTTATCCCATTTTATGACCTTTTGTTGCCACAGTTGTTAAGTGAATCACTGCAGTTAAGTTAGGAGCACAGTTTTATGAGTATGGGGCTTTCCCATTGACTTTGCTTGTCAGATGGTCGGAAAAGGTGATCATGTGACTCTCGGACGCAGCAACAATCTTAAATACACACCAGTTGCCAAAGGCCTGAATTTTGATCATGTGACCATGGAGAGCTACAATGCTTGTAAGTATGAAAAATGGTCATAAGTCACTTTTTTCAGCCCTATTGAAACTTTAAACGGTCACTAAATGATCTATTGTAAGTTGAGGACTATTCGTATAGCCAGAGAACATGGGATAAAGACTTTCTGTATATATCCAGCAATATTTGACATATCCTTGGAAACTTGCATGAGGAAATGTAATCCTTAAAAGAAATTTTAATCTTTAAAATCTTTAATAGGCAGTTAATTATTTCAAACAACTAACAGCTACCCATCCAGATGTTCAATGCTAGAAATGATTCATTGCTTTAGAGGGTTAATGTATACCAATATATAGTAAAGTCAACTACACAGAATTTGTTTTTGCTCCTTCAGCAGGTTTCCATTGGGATTCCTAACATCTACAGGTTTTTCAGAATATTTCTTTTGTATGTTTTGATTTTAATTTGATTTAATTTGACATCAAGCCTGTAGAGATTTCTATGAATAATAGAAGTTATGTTAATAGAGTTAAATGTATTTTTAGCTGGATGTATACTTTGATTCCTTTATTTTTTTCCATTCAGAGTTTTTATTTATGTGTTATAAAAGTAATTTATTGTTAAGAATTTTTAAAGTAATAATTATATAATTAGACGTCAATTTAATTAAGTTGCCACTCCAATAAATAATAATGCCAAGAATTATTTTGCGTTGTGTGGGGACTTAAATGTTTTAAGGAATGTCAGATATGTTTAATCTAACTTAAAAACTCATTTTGGGGGGAAAAAAACCCCAACCAAACAAAAGACATCTTTCTAGGGCAGTGGTTGGTTTCAAAATTTTTTACTACCGGTTCTGCGAGCATGGCTTGGTGGGCGTGGCTTGGTGGGTGTTGCAGGGGAAGGATACTCAAAATACCCATTTCCTCCCGATCAGCTGGGACTTGGGAGGCAGACAATAGATGGGGATGGGGCCAGTCAGAATTTTTACTACCGGTTCTCCGAACTACTCAAAATTTCTGCTACCGGTTCTCCAGAACTGTTCAGAACCTGCTGAAACCCACCTCTGTTCTAGGGTATATTGAAAGCCATACAGAATGTTTTAAAAAGTTTGGATCTTCACCCAAGTTGAATTTGATAAGACTTTGGTAGATAAATGATGGGCATAGCCACTTGTAATTCTGCCTTTTAAAAGGAAGTATGTTTTTAATTTAGATACAATTTAGGTGGCTTTGGGTTTGTTTCAGGTTTTTTTTAGTTACTTTTAGCTTGTTTCATTTTCTTATTTCCTAGGGGTATTTTTTTCATTTAGTCTTCTTCTCATGGCAATTTCATACATGTTATTATTCACTATATAGGTTATTTAAATGTGATTAAATAATAAAGTAAATAATAAAATAATGTAAAAGAACAACAAAAAAAACAATAACAAAACATACCTACATCAGTGAATGGAAGCCATAATTTGTTACAGCCGTCCACAGCTAATCTATATTAATCAGTTCCACAGACTACTGATTCGTTGGAGCCTTATGTTTGTTTTTCCTACGCACAGATTAGATTCTTAGATTCTTCCAGTTTAACTCAATTTGCAGATTGTTCTTTCTTTGAAGGGGCACCAAAAGAATTAGCCAATCTCTTCTGTAATGGTTCATTCAAAGCCTCTAAGCTGCCTATCGGGTTTGCTTAATTGAACTTTGGTGTTCAAAGATAGCCCTGGGTGTACAGAAACAGCAACAGAAACCAAGCCCTCATAATAAGGGCTTAGCCCCTGTAAAATTAGGCATTTGGGATAATAGAAGAGGTATTGGCATTTCATCTTGGTAAACATTGATTTGAGCAATTGAGAGGCAAGACAGAAAGTTGAACAGCCCAAGTAGAATAATAGCTCATATGAAAGTTAACCAAATCATCTTTCTTACTAGCTAACACGGGGCCTATTCAATTAAAACTACATTAATATGATGATTGCTGCAGGGAAAGACTGGAGGATCTTTATGAGAAACTAATGAATTCCATTTACAATATAATACTAGAGCCTATTTGAAATATAACTTGGGTATGAGTCACCTTTTCAACATTTCCTTCCTTAAAAGTGTGGTTTACTGATACAGAATCAGGTTGTTGTATGATTTTCCATTTAGCTGGTTCCTCATTTTGAGCTTGAATGCTATTGCTTAACATAACTTAGATGGTTAATTTATGTATAAATGCTTTGACAGCTACTAAAATGAACAATAGCAGTACTATTAAAACATACTGGGCACGAAATCCACGAGAGACACCCCCTACTCTTTCCCAATTTAGCCTTAACTTCATTTCCTCGTGAGTTAACACCTCCTGAAACACAGGAAAAGGAGGAACAAGGGGCCAAGGAGAATACCTTTGATATGTAATCAAGTGGGGTGGGGGTGGGTGGGTTGAGATTCATTATAGTGCATTAATTAAATATCCCTGGAGTTGAGCACAACTCCTGATGATTTATGGACGTAGGCATGTATTTTTCTTTTGGGTATGTATTTTTCTTCTCCAGCTATGGAAGGGTTTTGGCCTTTTCTTCTTTTACTCCTTCTTCTGACTTCCCAATCTAGTCTATAGCCCTGGGGTTCCCCATGGTTTCTCACAGCTTTTCAAGATCAGCAAGGACATCTATTTAGAATATTCTGCTGCCTTTACAAGTCTATTTGCTTGAACTTGGTTTGTATTTCTCTTTTTTCACTAAATTATTAATTTAAAAAAGTATATGCAAGTAAATACTCCGTACCATTGAGCCCTTTAACTCTGTAACCATATAAACACTTGTAATAAAGTACCATAATAAAGGACTCTTTTGAGAGGACCAACCCAGGGCAATAATGGCAATAAAAAGGGGCAAGGCTTGCTAATGAAAGTTATTAAACGAAAGTATCCCCACAATGCTGTTGACCTTAAATCAATGGATATTTTCATGGCAAGTTTTTACAGACCTTTGCATAGTGTACATGTCCTTCAAAGTAATCAGAATAATGCCCCAGACTGTCACAATCCACTCCCTTCCCCCTCTCTGATAACCATCTTTTTGGACTGTTGCCTTCTGGCAGAAGATACAGAACAATTAAAACTCAGACCACACGTTTTCTGAATAGTTTTTATCCCAGAGCTATAATTGCACTCAACAATGAACTAAAGGGCCGCCATCAGTGAGCTGTTGGACAGTATTACTTGGTCTGTTGTGTTTGGGTAGTTTAGGGTGGGAATTGTGGTGGGTGGGAGTGTGTTTGGAGATTGTTATGTGTGTTGGACCTGGTCTTTGGGTGTTAAGTGAATTTTGTTGTATGGGTATACTGTGTACACATGTACAATGACAATAAAGTTTTTATTATAAGTTGTCAATTAATTATAAGGTTCATCAAGACCAAACAAATTTATACTACAAAGTGATCAAATGTTTGATGCTAGCTTTTGGACATCCTTTTATGATGTTGCATCTGCTTCCAGGGTTCATTTTCTCTCCTCTACTCCTCTTGCAGTGGGTGGGGAGAGAGATACAATTCAGGGCAGAAGACAAAATGTGCAAATAATTTTGTGCAAAATGACAAAATTGATGCAAATAACATGTTAATTATGTAATTATACAAGTAATGCAAAATGGAGGCAAATGACTTAAAAATCAATTACCTAATGTTGTAATTGATGTCAATTTCATAAATTATGAGAGCTGGGTGAGTGTGAGGTAATGGTTAAGGTGATGTAGTAAGAATGAAGAGGTGCACTTGGTTGTTGTCAGTTCACAACTATGAAAGCTCATTGGGTGATATGCAGTGGTCAGTCTGTCAATCTGTCTTACATGTTTTGAAAAAAAACAAGAGGCATCTTTTGAGTGAAATGGCGAGAAATAATCAGGTACGTTTGGATTTAATGGATATTTAACTTTAATGGTTCCCCTTCCCCCAAATGATCTATTAAGTCATGATTTTACTTGTGTATTCAAGTTATATAGAAGTTCTTGATAAAAAACATGACTATCATTAAATATTACAAAAGGGAAATATAGACCAGAATTGATACTAGTGATATACACCTATATAGGAAATTCAAGTTAAATCACACTAAGATTTAACACACATCTGATATTGAAACACAATGTACACTCTTTCCCTACAAGTGACTTACAAATTGTCTTTGTTATTTATCTATCACTGAGGTAAAGCCTTTCCAGATTATTGCTGTATTAATAAAATCATACTGGAGAATTTTAGAAGACACTAAAGGCCTTAGAGAGAAAATGGCCATTGTTCAGCAATGGGAGATGTAACTTCCTTGATTTTCAGCTTTAACATTGAGCATATTTTTTACTATGATTTCTGTATGAAATTTTAGCGGTAAGACCAAAAATGCTGCCTCAGAAAATTACACTATAATAATCCCTATGAAAACAAAACATGCTTGGCTGCGTTTTTAGCCTTTCTATTGCCTAGTTGGCATTAAAGGCTGCAAGGCAGTTTGGAAGACATTATAAGCAGGGGTGGGTTCTACTTACCTTTACTATTGGTTCGCAACGAGGCTGCATGTGCAGAAGCGTTTTGATGACGTCAGGGTGGGTGGAGCCTCCCTCCAGTTTTACTACCAGTCCGAACCGGGGGCAACCCACCACTGATTACAAGGCATGTATAAGGTTGACCTATATTCCCATGATAAATTTACATTTTGAGATAACTAAGGATTTCTTGCAGATATTCTATGTACCGTGAGTAGGAGAACCAGTTAGTTAATAGCTATTAAGGCACCAAGCTAGAAACTAGGAGATTGTGGGGATTGTGAGCTATAAACCTACCTTAGTTATGAGCTGAGGGACTTTAGGCCAGTCTCTCTCTCTCTCTCTCTCAGCTCACAAAGTCAGGCTTGGGCAACATGTTGGTTGGTAAATCACAACCTGTCACAACCATTGGATCAAAACTTGGTTGATATAAAAAAAAAGTAGATCCTACACTTCCGGGAAAACACTAGGAAATTTTTAAAAATCTGTGAACAGTAGAACACATTTTTCAGGCTGGCTAGTGCAGAATCCAAGGGTTCCATGATAATTTGAAAGGATTCTGGACATATAATAAGGGTAGGGCTTAGTATTTTATAGAAGGTCCTCCCATTAGTCCCTTGCAAAAAGATCTGTGCAAGTGATTAAGGGAAAACTCTCCTCAAGGAACTAATACTAGCTCCTACCCAAATATACCGTTTTACCTCTCTGCAAGGCATTAAGGGGGGAAAAACTTAGTCCCCTAGCAGAGACTTTTTCCTTTAGTTCCTTGTGGAGAGGGTTTTTTTTCCACTTAGTCACAAAAATACAGTGAAAATAGCATTTGTCATCTGGTATTCAGAAACTGAATATACTGAATATGTGTGTGTGTGTGTGTGTGTATATATATATGCACACAAAGGCATTGTGGTTCAGTGGCTTAATGCTGGAGATGGTCTTGGCTGCAGTGGTTTGAGCCCAAGCATTGTGCGGCAGGGCGAGTTCCTGTCACTCGCCTCAGCTTCTGTCCACCTAACAGTTCAAAAACATGTTCTAAACAAGTAGATAGATAGGTACAACTTCAGTGGGCAGACAAGCTGGTGTTCTATGCAGGCAATCATATTCCTGGCAGCTCTGAACCTTCCTGGTTGCGGCATCTGTTTGTGAGGCAGCTCTGGGAAGGGAAGGGCCATTGGCTGATGCTGCAGGATGAGCCGCTCGTCTTTCTCTCTGGTGCAAAACCAGCTCACCCTCCTGTGGTGCACCTTAGGAAGCGCACAAGCAGTTCCTGTAACAGGGCTGGTACCTTGTCAAGCCAAACTACTACTCTGCAATAGCATTATGGTTTCCTGGCTAATGTAACAGTACAATTTCCTCATCATCATCATCCTTGAAAAGAACTTGATAGACAAAAATGCCAAATCCAGTCTGAATTTTGGCCGACTGTGCAACAAACAACAACAAAAATAAGCAAGTGTGTTATTTTAGAGTATAGGTATTTAGAGTTCTGGTATGGAACTGTCAGCAGTTTCAAGGCCAATGATGAAAGTCATTTAAACATTTCGGGATCATGGAAGAAGGAAAAGCTCATGAGGTGGATTACAGGAAACCTGGATACCCTGTCAAAGCATCAAAGGTAAATGAAAATTAGCTTTGCCCATTGCTGTTTGAGGCAAAGAATTGTGACACTACTGAATGAGTCATGCAGCAGTAGGACTAGTAAAGCCTGCTCCAAGGCAATTTCAGATTGTGGGAGGGTGAATTTCTCTTCTTACTAATTATAGTGTTGCTTCTTATTTCTTCCAGCCTTGCTCTGTATCTCTGTATTTGAATGTGTAATTAAAGTCTCAAAAATAGCACCCACCCCTTTTGTAAGCAGTAACTAATCAGTAAACAGATTGTAGTCAGGAGCAGAAATCCCATCTCCCAAGGACAAAAGGGACAAATCAGTTTTATTGATTATATATATAATGCATTGCATTTGTCCTTAAAGTGATTATTATATACAGCTCAGATGCCCCCCAACCTTTTAATCACACTTAGGAAATACAACAGCACACCTGTGAACTATCAGCATCTGCAAAAGGAGAAATCCAGAGTAACAAGAATTGAACATTTTTAGATTGCCTTAGGAAAGTTTTCTGAAGATGGGATAGGTTACTAGTCCTGTGTATCAGCTGACCAGTGACCCTTCATTAAAAGCTGAGTCTTAAATCAACCCAACTGGAAATGATTGTGGTTGATTGTTCTAATTTGCTCAGTCTCCATTTGCCTACCTCAACTGTTTTTAAAACTATGTTTCCACAATTTTTGGAGAAGCAAGAATAGGAGGTACATGATATCAAGGGCAAACAAACGAAACAGCTAAATTGGAAAACCAGTATCTATGTTCAGTAGAATTTTATCATAATCTAATGAATTGAAGCAACATACAGCATTTAATCACTAACATTCTTTTAGTAACGCTTTAATTCCTTAGACCTTTCCCTTTAGGCTTATAATGAGAGCAGGTGACGTAATCTGGGTTTGTTGTGTGTGTGGGACACACAGAAAGAGAAAGTGCACACATGAGTTTGTGCATATAAACATAGGCAAATCCTCGTAATAGCCTGATGATTTGAAAAGGTTTTTTTTTTTTCCAAATGGTAAAAATTCATATGAATTGGATATCAGCTTATGTTCTGGAGATGGCCATCCAATTACTAAAGCATATAAAATGTTACATAAAATGAATCTGGAAGATGAATATATCAAATATTGTACGGTAAAATGGGTGAAAAACTTTGGGTACAAAATAACACTAGATAAATGGGAAAATGTATGGACCAATGGTTTAAAATTTACTTTGAATTACAGTTTGAAATTGTTTTTTTTTTTTTTTTTTATAAAATCATGTATTGTTGATACTTGACCCTAGACAGACTAGCAAAAATGTATAGAGGGATTTCCAACAAGTGTTGGAAATGTGATAAAAATCCAGGTATATTTTATCATATGTAGTGGTTTTGTAAGTATGTTAAATCATACGGGATAAACATAATAGCTTCTTTTGTGTGCAGTGGGTTGGTTGCTTGTGAAGCTGCGGATTTGGTCCTTGTGCGTAAGTTTGCAGTAGATGCTAGTTTTCAGTTCTCCATACTCGTTTTTATCATACACATACCATACACATGCACACACACACACACACACACACACACACACACACACACACACACACACAAATCATACATACATTTCGTAGGATTAAACCCTTAAATCAGTGATCCCCAACCTTTCTGGCTTTGTGGACCAGTGGAGGGGGGAGGAGAGCAAATGGTTAAGTCTTCAGTTTTGAAGTGATAGTTCCTTAGGAGTTGGAACACCTAGTCTTGTTTTTTAGAACAATAGATAATATCCGCCATCTAGTGGACATAAGAGAAATATTTAATTAATTTGACTTTTTTAACCAAACTTGTACCTTCTAGATATGTTGGGTAGAAACTACCCTCAGGCCAGCCAGCAGTTGCCATCACCAGATTGGCATTCTCTACATACATTCCAACAGAAACTTTTAAAATAATAGATCAGGATTGTTTAGGTGAATTCCAAAAAAGCATGTTTTAGCTCATTCACAAGAAGGCTCCCCACTGAAATATTTAAGAGAGCATGTTCTCATGATATCACCTCCACCTCATTGCTAACCCATTTCTGAAACAAGCCTGAAACTTTACGTGTTCTGTGGAAGTGGTATTTTCCACCTATCCTGTTATCCTAACTGCCTGGAAACAATTCAGGAATCTTAGGTGCATGGAAGATTCTTGGGATGATCCAATCTGGGTTGGCCATCTGCTCAGCTTTTTCTCTAAATGTTTACTTGAATGTTAATTCAAGCCCATATACTGTATGTAGGTGTGTTTTAGAATTTGTTATTTTCTTTTGTACTGGATTATTTTAACTTTATTTAGTTATGGAGTTTGGGGGTTTAGTTTACTTGCATATATTTCAATATTTGACTAAGAAACATAATTAGAGCTACTGAGCATGGGGTTTGCTCCCTCTTCATATACTTCTGTATATTTGCTCTGCTAGTGCTGGTGAGGTTTTCTTGGTAGTGCCTCAACTAGGATATTGTTCTGCTTGATTGTTCCTTTAGTGTTAATCCTTGGTTATCTGGATGTAGGCTGCTGGAGACATTGTGTTCTGGACTACTTCTTGGCTTTTTTATTGTCTGTTTCTAATGGTTTGTCAATGTGTTCTATCTATGCATCTATTGATGACTTGACTTATCAGAACGCCAAGCTTCTAGGAATTCTCTAGCTTTTTGCATTTGACTTGGCCTAGAATGGTCAGTTTCCCAGTTGAAACTCTGGTTGTCCGTGTATTAAGGATTTTTCATTGTCTTCTGCTAGTTGGTGTTCATGCATGTGCTCGGCTAGTCTTCTTGCCCATTTACCCTACAAAATCCCTATCATCTCCACCAGAGGTGGCTTTCAGCAGGTTCTGACCAGTTCTGGAGAACCAAATTCTGACAGGCCCCACCCCCATCTATTCTCTGCCTCCCAAGTCCCAGCTGATTGGAGGAAATATGGATTTTGCAGTAACCTTCCCCTGAATTGGAGTGGAATGGAGATTTTACAGTATCCTTTCTCTGCCACACCACACCCATCCTCAGAACCCGTAGTAAAAAAATTTGAAACCCACCACTGATCTCCACCCAGCGTGCTCTTCCAGCTTGCTGATATAAGTGTTAACTGGTGTCACACATCTGGTGACCACCCAGTTTGGGAACCACCCATTATTACTTTTCGAAAGAGAGTCAATTTCAGTGACTAAGACTGTGCATTGTGGGCATGCATGCATGTATTGAATGAAACGCCTTATAACTTTTTCCAAGGTTGAATCCGGCAACATTCAGCGCTTTTCCCAGCTTTCCCAAAACTGATTTTTCTCCCCTAGGTTGCTTTCATTAACAGTTCTCACGAGAACGTTGATGTTGGTGTTGATGTGAATTAAAGTTTGAAACGCTCCAAGGAAGGAGAGAGAGGGTGATATTTTTAAAATCTGTTGAGGTCTGCCAGCAAAATAAAGCAGTCTATTCGATAGTGCGGACTGACTCTGGCGCAAGGCTGTCGGACAGAGGTCTTCAAACTTGGCAGCTTTAAGACTTTAAGACTTCGTGGACTTCAACTCCCAGAATTCTCCAGCCAGCTATGTAGAACAGAGGTCTTCAAACTTGGCAGCTTTAAGACTTCGTGGACTTCAACTCCCCGAATTCTCCAGCCAGCTATGTAGAACAGAGCTGGCTGGAGAATTCGGGGAGTTGAAGTCCACAAAGTCTTAAAAGCTGCCAAGTTTGAAGACCTCTGCTGTATAATAATACCTGAGACTCCTCGTGATATACAGATTATAGTTGAATTACCAAAACCCCAATTAAAACGAAGCTTTTTTTTTATTTCTCTCAAAGCCCTAAACCGCAACGAAGTCCTTTGTTTCCTTCATGGGGTGGTTCACACATATTCCTCGACCGTCTCGAGAACCCCTAAAACAAGCCGGTGCCTTTCTTTCATAAAGCCGGGAGCAGCCTCTGGGCGTGGACCCGCCAACCGTTTCGCGGGACGAGAAGGACTCCTCTGGAAGATCCAGATCGGAAACTCCCCCTCCCTCCTCCCCTCGCGCTGCCATCCTCCACCGACGACTTTCAAAGCCCTCACGGCCGCCGGAGAACGCCAAGGCGCAGGCGCGCTGGCGGGGGCATTTCCTTGGCCAATCTCTTTTTCTCGCGCAAGGCGGCGGCTCCACCCACCGGCGGTTGACGTACTCTCGTACTCGGAACCCCCTTTCGCAAGAAGGGGAAAAGAGCCGAGCGTGCTTGCTAGAACGTTCTTGCGTTTCTTTCTTCTT
The DNA here is from genome assembly GCF_029215685.1 of Pituophis catenifer annectens. Lineage (NCBI taxonomy): Eukaryota > Metazoa > Chordata > Lepidosauria > Squamata > Colubridae > Pituophis > Pituophis catenifer. Next base: position 229,498,077 of record NW_027256882.1, on the reverse strand, counting down.
CCTCCTCCTCACCCCCACCCCCAGTTCTGTGACGCAACACGATGCCCCGCCTCTTCCGCACCGGCAGTTCTCTTCTACAATCGTGCGTGGTCACGTGCTTCGCCGCTCAGACGAGAAGCGGCTGGAGCGTTTCGGGTCAGCCGGGCTTCTCGTCGCGGGGACCGGCGGCGCACCAAGCCTTGAGCCGCCGGCTTCTCCGCTTTCCGTCCCGCGGCTGCCTTAGCTCCGTCGCCATGAAGAACCTGCCGTACTTCTGCCGCGGAGAGGTGGTGCGAGGCTTCGGGCGGGGCTCCAAGGAGCTGGGCATCCGCACAGGTGAGCGCTGGGGGGACCGGGCGCCGCGCCCGGGGAGTCGGGAGGAAGGACGGGTGGCGGCACTTCCTTCTCTTCGACGTCCCTGCCGGGTTCTTCTGGCGACCAACGGGGCGGGTTTTTTTGGGGCGGGGGGGCTTTCTGCTCTCTTTTTGCACCGGTCTCCAACCTTGGCCACTTTAAGACTTGGGGACTTCAACTCCCAGAATTCCTCAGCCAGCTTCGCTGGCTGAGGAATTCTGGGAGTTGAAGTCCCCAAGTCTTAAAGTGGCCAAGGTTGGAGACCCCTGCTTAGTGTAAGCGGAGCTGGGCTTGTGGTTTTTTTTTGAGTCTGGTAATATGAAATCCCGTTCAAAGTCCAGCTCAGCCCCTTCCTGTAGATAGCGCTTGTGGGGTTTTTATTTTTGGCCAGAGTACAAAACGACTTCATTTTTTATTTGATTTTTTTTTATCCCGCAGTGATTACTTTATAAATACGGGTAGTCCTCGACTTTTTTTTTTTATATATAATTTGATTTATATGCCGCCCTTCTCCGGAGACTCAGGGCGGCTTACAATGCGTTAAGCAATAGCCTTCATACTTTTGTATATTTATACAAAGTCAGTTTATTGCCCCCACAAACTGGGTCCTCAATTTACCCATCTTAGAAAGGATGGAAGGCTGAGTCAACCTTGAGCCTGGTGAGAATTGAACTCGCAGTAATTGCAGGCAGCTGGATGTTAAATGCTGCCTTAGGAGGCATTAGCCTCCTACGCCACTCAGACTTAACACCAGTTCACATAGTGGCCGCTCAAAGTTACAACTGGACTAGGGGAAAAAAAATACATGACTGTTTTTTGCAGAGACGACCTTTGCGGCGTCCCCACGATCAAAATTCAGATGCTCGGCAATTGGTTCATACTTAATGACGGTTGCAACGTCCAAGGGAGTTGTGGGATCCTCTTTTGCAGCCTTCTGAAGGGCAAAGTCAACGGGGAAGCCGGATTCACTTAACAACCAGGTTACCAACTGATCGACTGCAGTGACTCACGTAACAACTGTGGCAAGAAATGGGGCAACAGATGTCTCACTTCACAACGTAAATGTTGGGCTCAATTGTCATAAGTCGAGGACTATCTGTAACTTAAAGTGGTGAACTCTCTCTTCCTCTTCTTTCCTTACAACAACCCTGTGAAGTGGGTTGGGCTGAAAGAGAGCCACCGGCCTTTTGCTTAAAGTGAGACTAGAACTCACAGTCTCCTGGTTTCTAGGCCGGCACCTTAATCGCTACACCAAACTGGTCTAATTTGCCATAGACTAAGAAGAGGTATTGTGGGCTCCCAAGGTAACTTAAAACCAGGGATGGGTTCTACTTACCTTTACCACAGGTTTGCAACAGGATCACTCTAGCTCGCTTGCTTCGCTCGTGCACCTTGTTTCTGCGCAGGTGCAGATTGCTGATGATGACATCCGGGGTAGTGGGTGGGGCCTCCCCCCCACTGGTTTTACTACTGGTTCTTGCAAACCGGTCCAAACCGGGGGCAACCCACCACTGCTTACAACCCTCATACTTTCTGGTATCCCATTGTCCAAATTTTATTTTTATTTTTATTTTTTATTTTATATTGGATTTCTATACCGCCCTTCTCCCTGAGGACTCAGGGCGGTGTACAGCCAGATTAAAAAACATGCAGAACAAATATTAAAAACAATTAAAAGATATATAAATTTGGCCCAATTAAAACTCATTACCTTGCCTAAATTCCTCCCCAAGCAACAGAGTCACTCCAATTGTTGGATTAAAACCATTTCCATAAGGGATATTTTGTGATTATTTAGAATCTGGCTTCCACATCTAATGGAAAGCGGTAGTAGCACGTAGGTTTTTAACAATCCTGGTTTGAAACTGATCACTATAATGTTCCTAATTCTCAGTTGATAGTCCTAAATGGTAATGGACTACTTAGATGCAGTTATATGACGAACATGGGCACATTCATGAACTTTCCACTCCTTTTGCTTTAAAAGAGCTAATGTAACACAAGTCATGTTACAAGATATGGTTGTGTTAGGTAACATACCTTCATTATGTTATAGGCTTGGCACTGGGGTTTTTTTCTAACCAAGATAAATATATATGTAAATTACCAAATTGCAAAACAACAAAAGTTCCTGGAAGTTCAAATGCAGCCTGGCCTTCTTGTTGAGTGTGTGTGCATGTCTGTATTTGAAGAGTGGCTTAAACATTAGTGTAACTTACCTTAGATATATTTAGACTACCCTAAGCTACAGTCAACCTCACCTGGATCATAGTAAGATATTATTAATATAAGTGTATGTGTTGATCTAAGACTTTTCTGCCTGCTCTTTTTGCATGTGCTATGGGTTATTTTAATGGTCCATATAAATGTTTTGTTTTTCAGCTAACTTTTCTGAAGAAGTGGTTGATAGTTTCCCATCTGATATCTCTACTGGCATATACTATGGATGGGGTTGTGTTGGAACTGGAGATGTGCATAAAGTGGTTTTGAGTATAGGTTGGAATCCGTATTACAAGAATGTTAAGAAATCAGTGGTGAGTATGTTGTGTGTTAATATCTTAAAACTAGCTCAGGACCTGATCAATATAAATTTATTTTTGGACAGTTTTTGCAGGAACTTTTACTTACCATTAATATAAACATTTACCAGGATTTGTTTAATGACACTTATTCTTGACCATTGTGAGTAAACTTTCAATAAAGTGAATTCATTATCAAAAACTTATTCAATACAGAATAAACTAATTCCTTTATTCTATAGAATGTTAATATTTTACATATTGTATAATTGAGATTTTTGTAACAGAAATATTATCAGGTAACCCTCGACTTATGATCACAATTGAATCCAAAATTTCTGTTGCTAAATGAAACATTAGGTGAATACGACCTTTCTTGCCACAGTTGTTAAATGAATCACTGCAGTTGTTAAGTTAGTAACACGGTTGTTAAGTGAATCCGGCTTCCCCATTGACTTTGCTTGTGAGAAGGTCACAAAGGGTGGTCATATGACTCTGCGACCGTCATAAATATGAGTCAGTTGCCAAGTGTCCGAATTTTGCTCACCTGACAATGGGGATGCTGCAACAATCGTAAGTGTGAAAAACAGCCCTAAATCACTTTCAGTGCTGTTATAACTTCGAATGGTCACAAAATGAACTGTTGTAAATCGGGGACTATCTCTACAGGTAGTTCTCGCTTAATGATCCTAATTGGAAATGGAATTTCCTTTCCTAAGCGAAACAGTTGTTATGCAAAACATCACATGATCACAGCGCTTACCAATGGCAGTTTCAGAGGTTCCAGTTGTGATATTTAGGCAAGGGCTGAGTGATTGTTAGTCCAGGAGCTCACACTTCTCCTGCACTCACCTTTGTTTTAACTCCTTTCACCCATTTATCCCCCCCCCCCCAATCTCTGCTCTTTTGGGCACCTTGCACTCTTCTGTTTATCCCTGTCATCCCCTGCTAATCTTTGCTGTCTTCACTTCTTGCTGCCGGCAAGTTGCAGTCCTGGGATGTGTGCAGCAGGGCAGGGGAGCTTTCTCTGCCTTGCGGTGCGGAAGTGAGTCATGGGGTGCTCCATCAGTGGGCAAGACAAGACAGATCGTAGCTCCCTGGGCAAAGGTGGAGGCTGTGAGGAAGAGGTTGTTCAGGGTAGTTGCGGAAATAAAGAAAATGGAGGATGAGGGCTTCTTGGAAGTGCAGCGCATGCTCTACAGCTCACATTAGGAGCAGTGCTGGAGAGCCAACCTTCAGGGCCAGCAACGGGTTGGAGGCAAGCCCAGCACTGGCAGAACCTATTCACATACTCTGCTTGTTCTTGCCCTAACCTGCCTCTTGTAAAGGCTCCTGCAAAATGTGGGCAGGCTACAAAGCATCCAGATTTTGATAATGGGACCACAGGATCGCATGCAACAGCAAGAACTTTGAGGACAAGCCATAAAATATGTTCAGTGCTGTCCTAATCTGGAACAGTGGTTGAATGGTCATTAAGCAAGAATTATCTGTATTCTGTATAGAAATAAATAGTTGTTTTGGTTTTACTCATATTTAAAACTTCTAAAAATAAGTATGTCTTTATTTCAGTGCTTTAATATATACACAAACAATTTCTTTTAGGAAACACACGTCATTCACACCTTCAAGGAAGACTTTTATGGGGAAGTGCTCAGCATAATCATTGTTGGTTATATAAGACCAGAACAGAACTTTGATTCTTTAGGTAAGTCTTGAGTATTTGAGTATTTGTTTGACACATGATAGTGCCTACTAATAACAGGTATTTAGTATCATTACTATACAACAGGAGTTCTTAACATTTAGGTTGCTGAGGCAAAGAATGTGAAAGAATGTTTATACCTATATTGGTTTGGGTGAAATTGTAGATCAGAAACATGTTCTTCCTGAAGAAAATTTACATTTGCAATATCTGCCTATGGTGCACATTACATAGAAGCAGAAAAATATGGAAAATTGCAATTATCTGGGTGTAAAAACATTACCTAACATAAATCTCAGTTTGAGTGATAAATTGCATTGTACTAGGAACAAGAAGCTCCAGTCTACTGGCAATGTAATGCTGGAGGCTTACATCTCTCAGCCCAGTCTACTTCACAAAATCCATCTTGACTTCCTGGAGAAAATATATAAATTGTGTTTATAATTCAGTAATGTATTTTGACATTATAGACTCATGACTTTTTCCTTGCTCTGTTTCTACTTCCTCTTTGGCAAAGTATGAGTTACGCAAACTATAATTGAAAGCTACATTGTTTTGAATTCTTTTAACTATTTCCTCAATTTCCACCTTTTATCCATAGAAAAAGCAACATACATAGAGGCACTCTCAGACTATAACTCACTCAGTTTAGGTGGTATGAAAGAAACTTGTAAACAGCAGATGCTTTAAATATTTCATCTTGAATCAGGCATTTATCAATATTATATACTTTGGAATTTTAGTGATTCACAGGTGATCCAAGTCTGGTCTATGATGGGTTAGACAATAACAATGTTGGGGCAGGTCAGTGGCAATGGGGGTGGCAGCAGCAGCCTTGGGGAATGGGCAGTGGCATCATTGGGCAGCGCTGTGACCTTCCGCAGCAATCCCAGTTTGTCATGTGGCCCCTTGAGAAAATCAAATGCCTACCCCTGCTTTAGAAGTAGTTAATGTTTTATTTTTTCCTCTACAGATGCACTTATAACTGCTATTCAACATGACATTGATGAAGCTAAAAATCTACTAGATTTGCCAGAACACCAGAAGTTTAAAGATGACAACTTCTTTCACAGAGCAAATGTTCACAGTATGACTAATGGTCATTAAATATTTCCCTTTCTTTATTTTCACTGCAGTTATTTAAACTGAACTGATCTTCCCATGTTTTTAATAGAGAAGACTGCTCTGCTCTTTAGGATTGTTATTCTGTTACATTACATTAAAATGGTTAGTGATTCTCTAAAAGTAACACTTTTTGTTTTTTCAAAACAAGGGCAATGTAGCTTGACAAATAGAAAGTGCAATCTCTTACATGTTGTTAGAGCCATCCAACTGCAGACAAAAGTTTGTTTCCTAAATGTTTCTAAATATTTCTAATGATTGCTATTTATTTAATTAATAATGCCCATGCTGGATATTTTTGTAGTGAAAGATTTCCAATGGAAAAGTAGAAATGGTATCAGTAATTTTACTGCCTGAGTAATTGTCCTAGTGGCTTTTAATTGTTCATTTGAAACATTAGCTGGATTCATTCGAAGCCTTTTTTAATCACTTTAAAATAGGATTTAAGCCCTCTGTGGCTGAATTATGCTATTAATTTCAGTGGGAATAAAAGCATAATTTAATTTCTTCTGCCTTCAACCGAGAATTCCTTGATATTTATATAGCCTATTTATTTCACTGTTTTATCGTACAGTATAGAATAGAAAGCCTTGATCTTAAGAGAGGCATCTGAACTTGGAACAAACCTTTATTTTTGCAAAAGCTCCCTTACTTTTGATGCAACTTGGCTATTACAAAGCAGCCTTTCATTTGATTAAATGCTCCTTCAATTTGCTTGGGAAGAAATGTGATGAATTTGAGTCTTTATGTTGTATGTCCAGGTAGGGTCGACTTACAAGCACAATTGGGACCAGAATGTCAAAGTGGTTGTCAAGTGATATGTCATGTGACTGCTTCAGTTAACCACTGTAATTGTGGCACTCCAAGTTGTGGTCATTAAGCAAACTCATGGGTGGTTAGGTGGACTGATTCACAAGGAGCATGGGGGGACTTTGGGTTAATGGAGGCCTTAATGGAGGCTATGAACAGGCAGTGGGTGAATTGGGTGTTGCTGTAGGGCAATGCAAGCCCAAAGAAAGAAGCTGTAGCCACCCCTGGAAGCCACAACTGCAAAATGCCTGGGAAGTTGCAAGAGCACAGCACAAAACAGCCACCCCTCATAAACAAAGGGCTGAATACACAGTGGTGTACAAAGCAGCTACCCTGTAGAAAGTGCCAATTAGAGGGAGATAGGTTGGTCGTTGCTGTTACAATGCCCCTGCAGTCATAGGCTGCCAGGTGTCTACAAGGCCAGTGCAATACCTGTAACTTCGGTTGGGGTCACAAATCCCTTTATTCAGTGCTGTTGTAACTTTGAATGGTTGCTGAACAAATGGTTGTAAGTCAAGGACTACCTGTAGGTATGCGTTGTGTGTCTGTGTATGTTCACATACTTGCATATATGTATGTGCAGTCAATTCTTGTTATTCACAGAAGTTACATTCTAAAAGTAATAAATGCTGATTTACTAACTATTGAATCATTGCTTCTAGGGGAAATGCAAAGTACTTTTATAGTATGGGAAATGAAATAAAAAGGCAAAGTATCACTTTATCAGCCTCAGTGGGAACATGCATGTCAGGCGACTCACATTTTTCACTGCTCTGAGCATGTCTCCAAATGATTGCAAAACTGCCATGAGTATTTGTCATTACGTATACATTTCAGTGCGTAGGTGAAATTGTAAATATGAAATCAGCAAATAATGAGGATAAACTGTGCACATGTATTTGTGTCTGAATACTTGGGTTATAAGCTGCTATAAAGTGTATGTGTATATATGCAGATGTGTATTAGTATGTAACTAGCATTCCTAACATGTTCCTATTTCATAGCTTTCATAGCATCTCTGTCAATATAGGGATTTGCTTGTCCAAGGACATTTATATGCTTGGAAAAACAAAACAAAACACCAGAAGCTTATTACCAAATTATGTTTTTTTTCCAGCTTATCTTTTTCATTTTGATACATGTTTTTATGTAAAATGCAACAAAAATTCTTATAATTAAATGTTAATTGGATTGGTAAATGATGTTGGAAAATGGGATGTGCATTTAATCGAAAAATCTGATCTGGAAACATGTATACTATGTGTATGGAGAATAAAGTGGAAAATTCAGTTGATTGCACTTTGATGATTTTACAAATGCACTAATGGGTACCAGCTTCTAGGGATGGTGTAGAACATTTGAATTTTATTTATCTGTAGGAAAAATGAATATATGTAAATAAATGGATCAGGGGAAAGACCACCCCAAATATATGTTCGCTGCATGACCATTGTGAATTGGAAGTCTTGTGTCTTTCATTTAAGAGGCCCCAGATTGCTCATTTGCAGGGAGTCCTGAATTCTGTATTTCATGGTTCAAATTTTTATTATTTTATATTTTGTTACCATTAATCTTTAAAAACTTGGATTCCTCTTATTTTTATCTTGGTAAAGTGCCCATGTTTACTCTCTTTATCCACTCTGCATATGCAGTCCTAGCAGTACCAAGGCTTTACAGATAATCCTCAATTTATGACCATTTGTTTAGTAATAGTTTCAGGTTCAATGGCGCTGAAAAAATGACTTAATTTGCTGTTCTTTGCACTTAGAAAGTGTTGCAGCTTCTCCACAGTCATGGGATTAAAATTTGGGTGCTTGTCTACCAGTTTGGATTTATAATGGTTGTCACATTCTATGGTCACATGATCACCATTGCTTAAATATTTGCTTAATGACTAGCAAAAAAGATTGTAAAATTTGGTGTGACTCAGTGACCACATTGCTTAGCAACAAAAGTTCTGGTCCCAAATGTCATTAAGTCAAGGACTACCTGTACATATTTCTTTGTAGCTTATTACAATCTAGGACTGCCACTCATTTCAACTTGTGTGCCAAAGAATATCTTTTTCAGACTGCTGATGGGCTGTGTACCTATAGGTAGTCCTCAATTTAAAACAGTTCATTTAGTGACTGTTCAAAGGTACAACAGCACTGAAAAAAGTGACATGACCATTTTTCACATTTGCGCCATTGCAGCATCCCCATGGTCACATGATTAAAATTCAGGTGCTTGGCAACTGATTCATACTTGTGACGGTTGAAGTGTCCCAGAGTCATGTCATTGCCTTTTGCGACTTTCTGACAAGCAAACTCGATGGGAAAACCTGATTCACTTACCAACCATGTTACTTAACAATTGCAGTGATTCGCTTAATTGGGGCAAGAAAAGTCATAAAATGGGACAAAACTCACTTAACAAATGTTTTGCTTAGCAACAGAAATTTGGGCTCAATTGTGGTCACAAATTGAGGACTACCTGTATAGCCATCTCCAAAATGTTTCAGTGCAAAGAAATCTTTTTATCTGGGTGGGATGTCTCAACTGTGTAACCTTCTGAATCTTGCAACTTTCAAAATGCTTTTGTTTTTTACACAGTTCAGTAATGAGTAGAACTGGGGGAGGGATTGAAGTTGTCTTATAAGCAATTTGGGACCACAATAATTGGTAATAAAGTTAACAGATTTTCAGCACTGTTGTTTTTCCCTCTTCCTCCTCATGCTCAGCATGTGGCCTTACTAGCTCCATAAATACGAATGTTAAGAGATCCCAGACATAATTGAATATACTGTTGGCAGTGTATATTTGTCAATTGTTTTGTTACTTTAGAAAGTGCCTTCTGACAGGGTTACTTTGTGAGACAAATTGCTAACCTATCAATCATGACATGCATATAAATGATTGTTTAAGAGAAAATGTCACTGACAAAACACAAAGTTTTGGAAGCAGCAAGTACAAACCAGGAATCAAATATATTGAACAGCATATGGAATCAAAAGAACATGTATTGAATTCTGCCTTTTTATATATAGAGATAAGCAATTTTAAATTTATCATTGTGATTTTATTAAGTTTTATTTTTCTATTAATTTCAACAAATAAAAAAAGAAAGAAAAGCTATATGTTTTCTATTTATTTATTTTTCACTCCACACAAAAATTGAAAAATGGGTCATTCCATGTCAAGTGGTCTGATTTCAGGAAAGTGCCCAGGTCGACCATCATGGATTTTGATGAAATTTGATGTGAACATGCACATACATCCCCAATGAACATTGATAAAGTGTTATGTTTGCCGATGCAATACTTGCTAAGATATAGTCAATTTTATGACCCCATACTGCAGCCTTCTACAGTATGACACTGAGATTTCAGCAACTTCTGAAACATAATATCTCCAGCAATATTTTGTTGAGAGAAACAAAATGTGGCCATCTTGTACAACTTGTTGTGCTCTATTAAACAAAATAATAAAATTCTCATGAGGGATATCCATCTAGGTAATAGGGAGCAAAGTTGGCCAAAAATGACTGTGGCGCGAAAAAAGGGTAAAGTTTGGCTTCTTATATTTCTGGAAGGAAAGGTATGAGAAACATGAAACCTTGTACGTAATAACGTAGCAACACAAGGTTGTCGAATATAAAATTTCATTCTACTGCTTTCTAATAGTTCATAAATTGAGTGTAAAGTCGGTTTGTGAAAAAATGCCAAAAGGGGGGTATTTTCAGTCCCATTTTTACAAAAAAAACCCCACCTGGGAACTGTTAAAATCATTCTCATTAGAAAGAGCATGTTTCAACCCCCCTAAAAAAGTAGAGTTGGTGTTTCATTGCTGATGTATAAAGCCTTAAAAATAGGGACAAAGTGGAGGAAGTTGCTATGGCAGTGTCACAGGCATTCTATTGTTTCGTCTTGTTTTATATAGACATCATTACTACTATTATATTGCATTGGTCCATGGTGAAATTGTCACTACCAGTTCAGGCACTGGACCCAGCAACCTCATCACCATAGGGGGCACACCTGATAGCCATGCAATACCAGCCATGGGTGGTTTTCTTGGTTCAGGATCCCAAGCCTGTAGTTTGGTTTCTTCCTCGAGGTTCGAAAGCCTTGTGTGGGTATCTGTCCGGTTCCCAAGCTGACAATTGGGCAGCTTATCCTAGGTTCCGAAGCCTAAAGTGGGTATCTTATATGGTTTCCAAGCTGAAGTCCATACTGTTCGTATGAACTGCCAAATTCCAATGATCGCTTATTATTGAATTTACGCACCGCATTGCTTCTGGGAATTGATACTGTCGACCTGACAATGTAACTGAAGGCGCTGGAAGCACACAAATAAGATGTGGTTCTGGAACCCAACAAACGTCTTGCAGGCCAATAAAATGAATGAGCAGGGCCTCGCGGATGCATAAATGTTACCAACGCATCATTTTGTTCGATCGAAATTTCCACGATGTTGCCTACCCACCATTTTTTGTCATAAATGTAGGCAACATAACAACTAGGAAATAGGTCAGCCAATTTTAAATTCGGATCGACGGTATTGGACATTTTTGCCACAAAGTTAATCGTGTCATTTGAAACTTTGCTGACAGAAATTGAATTTGAATCAACTGGCACAAACTGGTGATGACCTCTTGTGCCAGCTATTGTGCTGCTAACTTTCCATCTTTCTTCTTGCAGCATCCTGCTTTCTTCAATTTCTTCTTTCGGAACGTATATATATTTAAGTCCGTGAATGTTTCACCATGTGATTTTGTTTCACCAAATCACTATGTGATGGAGTTGGTGGCGCGACTAAACGTTTGGCTGCTCAAGCCAGGATGTCTGCACTCTGCAGCCAGATGGGATGGGGGGTGGCGAGAGCGGTGGTGACGGCCCCTTCCACACGCAGCACAGGAAGGCAACAAATGCAGGCAAGGTGGCCCCGGCGCGCCTGTTGCAGAGGTGCGGTGATTGCTTAGCGAGGGCGGCCTCAGCTAGGGCTGCATCTGCCCATGCCACCGTCCAGGTCAAAGGGAAAGCTCCGCGGGCTCCGTGGTGGTGTGGCCGACCCTGGCCTGCTCCCCGTGGTTCCCAAAGAGATGCTGGCAGGCAAGTGGCTTGGTGGGAATCCAGTGGGCTGCTCCAAGCCCCGCGGAGCCAGTACGGGAGGCATGGCTGGAAGGCTGCCTGATTCCCTCTTTGGATCACTCTACATGGGGGGATGGATGGACACTCTGCCTTTGCATAAAGGGCGGGCGGTTTGTATTATTGGCAGGGAGGGATGTGTGACCCTCCAGGATGGAGAGCGGGGCAAGAGAAGGCTCCAATGTTCGCTTGGGTGGCAGAGGGAAACTCAAAGCGTTGGGGACTTCAGAAGAGCACAATGTACTTCAAAATGTGCTGGCTCTAACAGTGAGTGATGTCAAGTTGGCCATGCCTAACCCGGTCATATGATCACCAAGCCACACCCATCAAGCCATGCCCACAGAACCGATAGCAAACATTTTTACATTTCACCCCTGCCCTAAACCGAATGCAACACGTAACCCTAATGCTAGCCCTAATCCAAACTCTTAACACAAAGTGTAACCCTAACCTTAATCCTAATCCATACTCTAATCCAAGCCCTAAATCCAAATCTAACTGGATTGCTATGCCAAACTCTAAGCCTAACTTGATTTCTAATCTTAACCCTGACTGGATTTTCATCCCAATGGGGATTTTCCATGTAATTTATGAGGAAACTAAGATAATAGGGATTCAAATTGTGAGAGGTCTCTTCAGCACAATGAGGCTCTCCAAATCAGCATGGATTCCTGGCAATTGCCTGAACCACTCCTTGAAGTTTTCTTGGCCAGATTTTGCAATAGTTTGCTTTGGCCGCCTTTCTAGGAGAGGGCTGTGTGGAAACCTGAGTGACAGTAACAGGTCCAAAGTTGCCCAACTGGCTTTTTGTCAAAGGTATGACTAGAACAGTTTCCAGGATTCTAGCCTGGTGCCTTAATTATTTCAACAAACTGGCTCTTTCATATTCCTTTTAACCTTTTAAAAAAAAAAAACCTTAAATTAAATTGGCAGTCATCCAAAAGTTGCCTATGGTTTTATTACAACAGAATGGTATTTGATATTTGGATCATTCCATGTCAAGTGGTCTGGGGCTCCCAGGTCGACCATCACAGATTTTGATGAAATTTGGTGCGAACATGCACACACGTCCCCAATGAACATTGGTAAAGTGTTATGTTTGCCGATGCAATACTTGCGGAGATATAGTTATTTGTATGATCCCATACCGCAGCCTTTGACAATATGACTCTGAGATTTCAGCAACTTTGAGACATAATATCTCTGGCAATATTTTGTTGAGAGAAACAAAACTTAGCCATCTTGTACAACTTGCTGTGCTCTATAGGTGGCAAACATCTTCTCTTTCAGGCCAATAAAATGAATGAGCAGGGCCTCGCAGATGCATAAATGTTACCAACAGCGAAACGAAAGCGAACGACGGCGGAGTTGCTTTGGGCAGGCAGATGTCTGCACTCTGCAGCCAGACAGGATGGGAGGGTGGCGAGAGTGGCGGCGATGGCCCCTTCCATGCGTAGTGCACAGAGGTGACGAAGGTGGGCAAGGTGGCCCTGGCACTCATGTTGCTGCGGAGGCACGGCGATCGCTCGGCCAGGGCGGCCTTGGCTAGGGCTGCATCCACCCTTGCCACCGCCTAGGGTGAAGGGAAAGCGCCGCGGGCTCTGTGGAGGCACGGCCGGGCCTGGCGAAGGCAGGCAGCAGTGGCGGTGGGGGTAGACCTTACTTGGGCTCTCCCGCCATCACGGAACTGCGCCGCACCGGAGAGTTGTCCTGCCGACAATGATCCTCTGGGTGCAGCGAGGGAGGGGCGAAGCGAGGCTGCATTGAATGTCAGTGCGGAGGCGGGGGGGGAAATGACTCCTCCAAATGTCAGCAGGCTGAACTGCTTAAGTGTCAAAGCCACAGTTGGTCACCTGAAGTTCACCCATGAGGGGGAGCGAGAGGAAGGGAAAGCGAAGATTGTGGTGGGTGGCTTCTAAGGAGGGGTGGTTGTGTGCGTGGGATGTGAGCGACCATGCCCTCATTGCAGGGGAAGAGGCGATTGATTACTGGTTCATAATTAACAAGAGTTGATAGAGGGACTGATTCCCCAGGCTACCAAAGTGCCCCCTCCCACTTTTTTCTCCCTGCCACTCTGTCCTACGCTCATAGCAACTTCTTCCTCTCTCCTGCCATCACTCTCCCCCCCCCTCCTGCAGCCCAGAATATAGGATCAGCCTGGCACACATGATCCGGGCCTGAGGTAGGGAAAGGCAGGTCATGGCATGGAACTTGGGGGAACACGTACGCGCAGCCTTTCTTTTCCTTGCCACGTAAACTTGGAGGCCAAACAGAAGGAGCCCTGGGTCGTTCTAAAGGTCTTTTAAAGCCTGTGTGTTTGAGTGTGTGTGTGTCTTTGCTCCTTTGACTCCTTGCGTCAGCAGCCCATGCCTGACGTCCACATACACACACACACACACACACACACACACACACACACACACACAAGCTGTGCACACAGCGGTACTGATGAGGTTTTTAGCGAGCAATGCAGGAAGCCAGACTTGTCTTCACAGGTACAAAAGCATCTTCCAAATGGAAAAATGCCAGTAGCAAGCAAGTGCTTTTTTTTGCACTTGCTCCTGGCATTTTTCCACTTGGAAGACGGAGAGGAGGAGGAAGAGGAAGACGAGGGTAACAATTCGTGAAGCAAGGCGTGAAAATCCGCAGAAGGAAGCTCGGGGAGTGAAAAGGGGGAGCAGCCGAGCACTTTGTTTCTCCGGAACCGGTAGTTAAAAAAAATGCTTAAAAACTAAAAAAATAGTTCCGACCATCGGGCATCGCTCAACTGATCGTCAGAACTTTTTTTTTTTTTTTTACTTTTTAAGCATTTTTTTTACTACCGGTTTTCCGGAAGTAAAAGTAGGAAGTAATGATGACTGGGAGGATGGGTGGAGCTTCATGCCACCATCGCTACCAGTTCTCCAAACCGCCTGCCACGATGGCTACCAGATCACCCGATCCAATCCGAATCGGGAGCATTTCACTCCTGGTTTAGGGTTAATGTTCTGGTTACTGTTAGGATTAGGATTAGTGATGGGATCCAAAAAAGGTTTGGGTTAATCCACTGTGAGCTTGGAGTGTAAAACCATGATGAGTTGATTCAGAGACTTGTTATGCTTAAGAGGCCTCATATTTCCAATCCCTCTTATTTTCACTTCATTATAAAATGTACAATAAAATCTTATTGGGATGAAGGTGCACTTTGGTTTGGGGTTAGGCATTTATGAACTCGGAACATCCCTAAAATAGTAGTTTCAGAAGCCTTAATATGCTTAAGAGGCCACTAACAATTCTAATTCCATTTGGAATTAGAAAAGGTTAGGATTAGCCGACTGTGAATTTGGAGTGTAAAAGAAATTTCTCATTTCTAATCACCCTTATTTTTGCTTCTTTATAAAAGGTACAGTAACATGGATCGAAACCCACAGGGTTAGGTTTAGGCATCCATGAACTCGGAGAGTAAAAATGTCACTAGTAGCTTTGTAGAGCCTCATTATGCTTAAGAGGCTGCTAGTGACTCTAATCCTTCTGGATAGGAATAGAAATCAAGTTAGGATTAGGGTTAGAAATCCGGTTTGGATTAGGGTTAGGGTTAGAATGGCAATCCAGTATGGGGAAGATTTAGGGTGGAAATCCAATTAAGGGTAGGGTTAACATTAAGTTTAGTGTTAGGGTTTGCATTATGGTTAGGATTGGGTGCTTGGGGATATGTTTAGGGTTAGTGTTAGAGATGGAAATTCAGTTAGGGTGAGGTTTAGGTTTAGGATGGGGGTAAAGATGGATATCCAGTTAGGTTTAGGTTTAGATTAGGGTGGTGGTTAGTGTTACAGATGGCAATGCATTTAGGGTTAAGGTTAGGATTATTACCGTATTTTCCGGCGTATAAGACGACTTTTTAACACATGAAAATCTTCTCAAAAGTCGGGGGTCGTCTTATACGCCCGGTGTCGTTCTCCTGTAACCAGACAGACCAGCCCGAAAGGCTCTGACGAGCCTTAAATGGCTCTGGCGATCCCAGCTCTGACGATCCCAGCTCTGACAATCCCAGCTGAGTTCCCTGCAACTCAGCTGGGATCGCCAGAAACCATGTAAAAGGAAAAAAGTTTTTTCCCTTTTACTCTGAGGATCCAAGCTCTGACGATCCCAGCTGAGTTCCCTGCAACTCAGCTGGGATCGCCAGAACCATGGCTCTGACGGTCCCAGCTCTGACGGTGGATCCCAGCTCTGACGATCACAGCTGAGTTCCCTGCAACTCAGCTGGGATGGCCAGAGCCATGTAAAAGGGAAAAAGTTTTCCCCCTCCAGCTGCTAGTCGCAACGCTTGCCTTGCTTAGCTTGCCTGAATCCATTCCATCAGCAAGCAACTCCCTCCTGCAATCAAGCAAGCAGGGAGTTGTGGACTTCAATTCCCAGAATTCCTCAGCCAGCAAAGCAAAGCTGGCTGAGGAATTCTGGGAGTTGAAGTCTACAAGTCTTAAAGTTGCCAAGGTTGGAGACCCCTGTTCTATTGGGTAAGTTTTTTTCCCCTTTGGGAGCTTTAAAAAAAATAGTCAATTGGGGTTTTTTTAGTTGTTCTTTTTTAGACCTAGCCATTTAAAGTTCAGGAAGTTTTAAATTTAGCTTTCTGAGATTTAGTGTGTTTCTGTAGTGATTCACTCTAACTACACAAACACACAAAATCTCATAAAGCTGTATGTGGAATTTTGTGTGTGTAAAGTGTGAAAGTTGGTTTTTTGGACTTTTTGTGGCTGTGTGAGGTTCCTGCTTGTTGCAGGGGCCATTTTGGGTCTAGCACAGCTGCTTTTACATTGTGGGTGAGCCAGTTGTGTTGTGTTGTGTGTGTTTAGAGTGTGAAAGTTTTTTTGGGGGGCTTTTTGTGGCTGTGTGAGGTTCCTGCTTGTTGCAGGGGCCATTTTGGGACTAGCACAGCTGCTTTTACATTGTAGGTGAGCCAGTTGATGTTTTTTAATTTTTATTTGGTGTGCATTGGAAGAGGGGTAGTCTTATATGGCGAGTATAGCCCAAACCCTATATTTTAACAGGAAAAGTTGGGGGTCGTCTTTTACGCCCAGTCGTCTTATACGCCGGAAAATACGGTAGATTCTGAATGGAAATCTGGTTATGGTTTGGCTTCCTTGATGTCAGGGCTTCTAACTTCAGGGTTAGATTTTCAGCGCCTTTTTAAAATAGGGAGTGAAACTTTCAACAGAAAGGCAAGACTTTAAAGCAATTTGCATTTTATCATATGCCTGCATTGAAATATAATGCAAAATGTTATTTCTTTGGAATTTTATAGAGAAGCCAAAGTCTTTGTTTCTATGTTAGACTAAATAATCTGTAGTTAGTTTTAGGTATGCTTCATGGAAATAAAATCTTCAATATGTTTTATTAATTTTTCTTCAGCTAATATTAGAGTATTAGGCTAAATCATTGCATAATTGCAATTGGAATTATAAATTGCCAAGCCCTGAATAACTGAATTTGGAAAGTGGAAATAGAAAGTTTCAACTGATCCCAGGGTTCATTGCAGTTCAGCCTTGCAATGCTAAACCAGGTTTTATTGATGTGTGCAAACCAGGTCTTTCTCATTGCTTGATAAATTGGTCCTACTTATTTCAATAGAAAAATAAAAAAAAACATGAAATTACCTAAGAGCTTTCTCTATTCATTTGTGCTGCAAAACAGACTCCTAGTCACCTAGTTATAAATATGTATGGTATATTCTCACCAAAAATCAGATTATTTTTTGCCACAGGAAGAAGTTTAGGAAGACTGGATTATATAATAACCCCAAACATTTCTTTGAGAATTACCAAACCAGTCAGGTGAACAAATGACAAACTCTCCATATAATAGGCAGCTTTTGCTTTTTATTACATTCAGTTGTTCATATTCATGGTTAGGCTGTGGCATTTATTCATTTTTCAGATCTACATAGTCTGAACCCACATTCCTTGTTTCATCACTGTACTGGTAGGCGACACAAGAGGAAGTTAAAACAGAGCCCTGCATCAATGGTGCTATTTTGTCCAATGTTTGAAAAGTGGTGGGCAATTTAATTCAAGAAATTTCAATTTTATTAGAAATGTTTTGTCTCAGATAAGTGCTTCATGATTTGAATGATATAATTTTAATATAAAAACACAGGAAGAAACATACTTGAAACATGAATGAGTGAATACAACCATTTACTAAAAGTGGTACCCTACCATGGTTTGCAAATGATGGAGGATGATTGCTTTGTTCAACCAAATAGTGAGGAAACATAATACCACAGTATTTTCAGATATGTACTAAGTGGTTATTTTTATCATTTAGGTGAGATTCTGAACTTGTACTAAATTTACATACATCTTCCGGTAACTTATTCAGCAAAGCATTACAACTGCAATGACACTTGTACAAACAACAGGTTATCTAAAGGAGTAACTTTCATCATCATATTCCAGTTCATCTATGTCATCATCTTCCAGAAGTCCATATTTAAATTTACGATAGATAGTTCCATCATGGCTCATATAGACAATATCGTTGTCATCTTCGTCGTCGTCGTCATCATCATCCCGATCCTTGTATTCATTCACTTGATTTTCTGGGTAGCTGGTGCTCTGATAGTGATTGTTCCTGAAAGAACTGAGAGCTTTTGCACTGTCTGCCAACTTCTTATATCCAACGTGGTTAACAGACATAGGTCTGGCTCGCAGTCTTCTCCATATGAAAACAGAGGCCCCAATGATGACACTCAACAAAATGAATAACGCCACTGTCAAAGCCACAGCTTTGCCTCTGATATTCTCTGGCAAATGAGGAATGACCAATATACACACATCTAAAAAAGAATGATAAACAAATGTGTCATATGTAATGGGAAAAAAACACATAACCTGTTCTCTACATATTGCATAATATGTAGATGCCTCACTATCTCTGTGCCGATTTTCTTTCCGATTCTTGCCTTCTCCACGTTTCCCTGTCTACATATTGTCAGAGAATTTCCCATAGTGCCCTCTTCTTTTCTTTTATGTACACTGAGAGCATATGCACCAAGACAAATTCCTTGTATGTCCAATCACACTTGGCCAATAAAACATTCTAATTCTAATTCTAATTCTAATTCCAACTCCTTGTAGTCTGGCAGCATTTTGGAGATTACCATTGCCCTATGATCAGAAGATCTGGCTTTGCCACAAGTCATTTGGAACCACTTTTCTGCCCTGCTGCCACCACCACGACCACAATCATCATTATCACCACTATCAGCAGCAGTAGCAGCAGCAGCCACCAAACGTTGCTCTTATGGGACAGCAGTAATCCTGCTGGCCCTGTGCCATGGTGAAAAGAACATTCCGGTAGTAGTGGTTTTAAGATCAACCTACTTTGTTGATCTTTGTTGATCTTGTTAAACAGGGATGTGGTGGCTCAGTGGCCAAGACACTGACCTTGTCGATCGAAAGGCCGGCAGTTCAGTGGTTCGAATCCCTAGTGCCGCGTAACAGGGTGAGCTCCTGTTACTTGTCCCAGCTTCTGCCAACCTAGCAGTTTGAAAGCATGTAAAAAATGCAAGTAGAAAAATAGGGACCACCTTTGGTGGGAAGGTAACAGTGTTCTGTGCGCCTTTGGCATTGAATCATGCCAGCCACATGACCACGGAAATGTCTTTGGACAGCACTGCCTCTTTGGCTTTGAAACAGAGATGAGCACTGCCCCCTAGAGTCGGGAACGACTAGCACATATGTGCGAGGGGAACCTTTACCTTTATCTTTTTACTTTACTTACAATCTTATCCCTGGGAAGTGGAGTTAGCAGCAAGGCAAAGGGTTCTCCACAAAATTTTGCCAAATGAGAAAGTTGTCTATTTATTTAGACATATTTAGACGTAAATATCAACACTAAACTATAAAGTTGGGTGACTGCACATCTAACTTTATGATTATGACTGTTGCATGATCAACCAAATTCTTAGATGGTTTTGGTATTTTTATTTGCCTATCGAGTCCTTCTCAAGACCCAAAATAAACAGTTGTCGTGGTTTGATGGTCTGAAAGACATCGTCCAGGATGTAAGCTGTTCCAAGTAAATCTGCCTTTTGAAATTGACTGATTTTGTCAATGCTTTCAAGTGGTGCTCTGGTTGTTTTGAGATTGCACTCAAGTTGTCTATTACTACCGTAGTGGTACTATCTTGACTTTCATTGTCTATTGGATATGCTATATGCACGGCCAAACCAAGCCAGAGATAGAGATTATACTCTCTTGAAATCAGATTAGAAAAATTTATTGGAAGAGATATATAAAATAATGATGAGATTATTACCTGACATTACAGTGCAGTTACAACATTCATTAGTTTCCATCAATTCAGCATCCTTACAGCATGGCACACATTGATATTCGTCAACATATAGTTGTGTGTTAAGATGACATGAAGTGCAGTTGAAGGGACCAGGTCCCTTGCACTGCATACAGGAATCATGACATTTCTCACATTTTGATGATTTTACCTTGCATTCAACAAAGAACAGACAGAAAGGTGAGCTTTGGTTAATGTTTTCAGGGAAAATGGACACTGCTACTGCTGAATTAGTATATTGCATAAAGCTATCATAGGATTTATTTGATTTTGTCTTAGCATGTTGCATATATCTGGTCATTGTGAGCTGTAAATTGTAATTTATGGCTTAGTTGTATGTATGAATCAATTATGGCTTAATTTAAAAAAAAACACCACAGTTTAACAAACATTGTCATAGCACAGGGTTAAAACCCAGCCTAGCTAGCTTTGATCCCAAAAAATATGCAACACTTCCTATTTTTTAAAAAACAGCCTTATAGTAGGAAAAAAGGATGACAAACACCATCTCCATCGCCAGCTATCATATTACAATCTATTTATTAAAGTCTGTGCAACTATGACTCTTATGCATGAAGTGTCACAGGGTTGTAGTCATGGAGAAAATTGGTGGTGGAAGGAGTATTGTATGCATTTGCCACCTTGAGTTATTTATAAAAATAATGAAGGCAGGATATAAATAAACTAAGTTGAGATAAAAGAGAGTGTCTGGCCCAAAGTTACCCAGAGGCTTTCAGATCTAAGGCAGGACTAGAATTCATCGTCTCCTGGTTTCCAGCCTTAACCACTAAACTAAAACCTGGATCTTAATTCTATGCTTAACACCAGGGATACTCACAGAAATGTGAGCACATATTTT
The DNA here is from genome assembly GCF_029215685.1 of Pituophis catenifer annectens. Lineage (NCBI taxonomy): Eukaryota > Metazoa > Chordata > Lepidosauria > Squamata > Colubridae > Pituophis > Pituophis catenifer. The sequence goes on along the minus strand of NW_027256882.1, from coordinate 229,477,273 downwards.
TGTGTCAAATGTTCCCTGCTTTTTGGGGATATTTTCCCCACTTAAAAGGAGTCTTACAATATTGATTAACGGTTGCAATTATTCTCAAAGTGACATATGAAAATGTATTTGAGACACAAACTGCTCTGTTTTCCTAATAATAAAGACCCCAATACCTAAAAATAGGAACACAATGCCATTTTGTTCAATGATGCAGTTTTTCCAGAAACTTATAGCTGTTTGGAATAGTATAATTAATTTTGTCAGAAGGAGCTAAAAGATGTTGCCTGCTCAAACTGTAGAAATATGCAGACATATTTCTACAGTCCTATTATTAACTTTGTGCTAAAGATGGAGAAAGATACCTACGAAAGCAGAAAAGTTGAATGATCTTCATACTACATGGCAACAATATTTAGAAGCTAAATTGTACCTCTTCTTAAATCTAATTTCAATTTCTCAGTTCGTCATTTTATATATTAAGAAGCAGAAATATGAAGGTTGAAAATAATTCAAAGAATGTAGCATACTTTTTATAATGTTTCAGAATGAATGCTAAAATTCATGTTTATGTAATTGTATTAAGTCAGTTTTCAATTTTTAAAAAAAATCTGCGTAGAAAGTACCTCTGAGGCTTGATACTCTCCAAGTAAGCAGACCGAGTTGCACAATCCAGCTATGAAATGATAACTTGTTACGCAGGTTGTGCATTCAAATTCTCCCTTCCCTTAAAAGGAATAACATCATTAAGAAATACAGTTTGTAGAAAATTGTCTAATTCATACATTAATTGCTTTCATTTAGCAGCTTTTGACCTTTGCAAATGTGGAATCCTTCTACTCCAAACGTGTTTGAGACCCTGGACTATGTAAAATTTGTGGGGGTTGCAGTCCCACTAGAGTAGGAAAACATTAGTTTGGGGAAGGCTGGAACAGCAATGCTCATCTCTTGCTTGAAAACTCTCCATTTAAGCAAATGGCATTGATCGTTTCAATTCTGAATATGTTGAAAATAATGATGGTAGTATTTAGGATTATGATGCAATGGATTTAAACTGTGATGCTAAAGACAGAGGGTTTATGGAATTGATAGAAGAGAATATTTATAGTCCAGGGTTAAACTGTGGGGTCCTAGGTGTTCCCTGAGCTTGGTGGTTTTCGTGCAGACATTTCATTACCAAACTAGGTAACATCATCAATGCAAATGTCTGCAAGAAAGCCACCAAGCTCAGAGGGTGCCAAAGACCCCAGTTTAAGGAATTTCAGAATGCTAAATATTTGAAGGGAATCAAGATATGCACAAATAATTATACAGATGATTGACTACTTGGGACTAATCACTAACTGACTAATTGGTGTGTGATTTCATTTATTTCAATATCTACAAGGCAACAAATACAAATCGTTGTGCTGCATTCTAATTCTATATTCCACTGAGAGAGATTTTTCCTGTTTGTAACGTTATCAAGGAAATTATTTTAAGAATTAAAACAAAGTGTGACTTCAGCCTTTATATGGCTCTGAGCCTGAACTTACCTCTGCAAGTATGACAAATTGGATGGCACCGTTCACAAGTCTGAGTATCAAGATCTGCATAGTAATATTCAGGGCAGGAAGAGACACATTGGCCAGAAGAGTGCATTAGGAAGAAATTTTCCACACAGGATAAGCATTCTGTAGGTGCCGGTCCCAAACATTTCTGGCAGCTTGTGTGACATCTCTCACAGGCCCTGGTGACACTATTGACATAATACCTGTACCAATAAAATAGTAAAGCCAAGCTGAGTTGAAGTAGAGAACAATTACATTGTAAATAAAGAGATAATTTATTTCAGAGCATTTTGTACTTTATAAATCTATGTTGTTAAGTAATGGGATGGGTTGAGAAGATGGACCTTCTTAGAAGGCAACCAGGCTATTGAATCTGATGTCCATCCTAGTAGGGAGTCCTCCAAACTTAAGAATTGTTTGTATGTAGCTTGCCTGAGCCCTGTCCTTAGCTGATATTTTAACCCCTTTTGGATAGCTATCTGTCAAAGCCTTAATTTCTTTGCTGTTTTTTATCTCTTTCTTTGTGCCATTTTGTTTATCTCTTCTACGATCCTCGTTCCTTTTCAGGTTCTTACCCAGCAGTACAGTTCTGGACACACCGGTCTTCTTGCTTGTACCAGTTTGGAGGGCAGAGAATGCACTGGGTGCTGTGTTTTCCATTGCAGGTTTTACAAGTTCTGTGACAAGGGTAGCAGTGGGAGTCAGTATCTTCATAGTATCCATCAGGACAGGAACTGACACAGGTTGTATCTAAGGAAAAATAGCAAAAGACAACCTAATGTTTGGGGTGACGAAGATTTAATACAATCTGTAGTAGGGACATGGGGAAATTCAACCAAGCAACTTTTCTACATTTGATCATTTGCTCTTCTGAATGTGAATAATAGGATTAGTTAAAAGGAGCAATACTTTAATTCTCTAAAATATTCTACTCCCAGGACCTTTGTAGGATGAAATCTATAATTGTGCAAGTGAACATCACACAAAGTAATCCCCTTCTCTGTAGCAGATTTTGAGACTGCAGGAGAAGATGTAGAAAGAAGGGTGTTTTTTCATCATATTGTGTCTGGGTTTATACTATTGAGTGTTGCCTTGTTTATTGGTGACTTATTTGTGACTATGTGAATTCACTGTGTGATCGCTAAACTAAATATTATGGTTGGGCATGTTGTATGAACCTGTGAACTGTGCCTATTCAATATGTTATGGAAAGTGTGCTTAGTATGTTGTATAAACATGGCTTATGAACGGAAATTGCTTAGAGACATGGCAATTTACTATTATGCCTTCCCTGAAATTCTGAGATCCTGGATTCACACATTGTGCTAAGCAGTCTTCCTGGGCCTAGAACAAAATTGGCAAATGCTAGATGGAGCATCACAATTGACCCTGTCTCTTGTGAACGTGCACAAAATGTCACCAAAAATACAGAGGGGTTTGCATGGCAACACCCCATATTCTGCATTACTGATCTGATATGGCTGGGTTTTAAATCCTGATTTTTGCTTAGTGTGGCGGGTGAATCCAGTAACTGTAATGTGTAAACCACATTTTATGACTTAATTTTATATGTTTCTCACCTTTTGTGGCTATTTAAGACAGCAGAATCAAAATTAACTACTGCTTAGCAAGATGTGTAACCCCAGCTATCAAACAATGGCAGCGGTTCATCTACAGAGATTTAAAAAGACAAGGCAAATACTTACTGAGAAGATGCAAACCACTTGGGCAGCTGAGACACTGAAAGTTGCCCGGTCCTTTGCAATGGAAACAGTCTTTGTGGCAAGGCCTACATGTCCTGTCTTCCCTGTCATAGTACTGATGGGGTGAGCAGTACTGAGGGATTACACAGAGGCCACTGCTGGTCATCAACAGGCCTTCTTCACAGGAAAGGCACTTTGTGCCAGATGAACAAGTTCCGCAGGTCTCATTGCAGGCTAGAAAGTAACAAAGCAAAAATATGCCACCATTTATTTTTTTGAATGTTTTGTTCTCAGTGGAGATCTTGCAGGTTCATATCTGCAGAACACAACATATGTGAAATGAATATGCCATTCAAATGAGATTTGTGCCATGTGAGGCCCCGGTTACTGCTGTCAACAACAGGTGAGTGTGAAGCACATTTGTTAATAAGCTCTTCCTCTGTATTTAGCTTAATGAAAAACACTTTTGAAAATAGAAGTTTTCCATAAAAGGTAATCTAATTAACCTTAAACTTCAAAGTTACAGTACATGCTTTTCACAGACTAGCAGCAATATCAACACAAATATTAATCACACTTATGATCTTTACCTATGCTTTTCTGTACCTTTATTCTGAAAGTATTTGATTTGATAACCACATTTTTTTAAAAAGTCTGACTAATCAGATGACCATCAAATATTGTTCTCTGCTGGTCATGAAATCCTGTTACCAAGCACTGCATCTAAAGCGGGGGTCACCAACCTTTCAGACCTCAGGGACCACTAAATTCATAATTTTAAATCCCGCGGACCACTAATATGATCTGCCTAATGACTGGGTGGGGATGGCCAACTCCTCACTTCCCCGCCTGCGCTCCTTAGGGCCCCAACAGGAAGTAGTTGTTGGAGCTAAGCAGCACTACAAGAAAGAGTTGTCAAAACAGCTCAGTTCAAATTGGATCTGACTGAGAAGGAGGCTCAGCAGAAGCACCTCCCTGAGGATTACGAGAATAGACTTTCCAAGTAGAGGGAAGACCTGCGGGAGTGCAAGGCCAGGTACTGGCACCTGGAGGCTCAGCAGGCTGAGATGGTCAGCCAGTTCCAGACCATGATGCAGTCCCACTGGAACAAGATCCTCCAGCTCTTCGCCACAAGCAGCACTTCACTTCAGGCTTCACCCAAACCCTGCACCAGGAGGCCAAAGAAGACCCCAAATCAGAATTTCTGTCCCCCTCCGACCCACACAAAAAGACCCCAAAGGGGAAGACTCCTGCAGCAACACAAACGTTATTGAACGTATCTGTCCCAGAGCCCGTAGTTTGAGGATTTAGTGCAATATTAAAAATGCAAATAATTTTTTTGCGGACCACCAAAATTTTCTCGCAGACCACCAGTCATCCACAGACCACCAGTTGGTGACCGCTGATCTAAAGCATATTTATTTCTCTCTGAATTATTATAGGAAGTATGCAGAATCCATCCCACATATATTTTGAAAAATACTTTTGGAATCTGAAAAGGTATTTTATTTTTGAGATTGAAGGGTACATAAAACATTTACTGTATATAAATGTTGGTGTAACTTGGAATTCCAACTTGTAGCACGTCATAAGCATCTAATAAAATATAAAGTGGCAGGTAAAGTAGCACTGATCAGCCTGAAGCCTGGGGAATGCAAATATCCACATCAGCACTGAGCAAGCCATCTACTTGCTATAAAAAATGTGAAAGTCCCACATTGTTATAAAGATATAACAAGAGATCTTGGATAGCCCACATTACAGGTTTCTGTAAACCTGGTTTAGGATTAAAGGAATGTACCAGCTAGCCACACCCAATCCAGACTTATGGCGAGAACAAAAGACAAAGCCAGATCAGATAACTACTTGAACAGCATGGCACACACAAGAAGAACACACTAGGCAAAAAAAGGACAAAAAAAAAAAGATGATTTGCATTAAATATGTATGTCTTGATATATATGTACCCGTGCAAAGACAGAAATATTCTGATTTAAATAGAAATGCATCTTCCTTTTGTAGGAAAATTTCTGCCTGGAGAACTTTGGAAGTGTTCAGCTGTAACTTCAAAACTCCTTTCCTTTCTTATAATTCATTATTATTAAATTGAGCAGCTCTTTGAATAAAGGATATCTTCAGGTAGAAAGCAAGCCTATAAAAGGTAGAGAATTGGCTACTCTAACAACTTATGTTGCAGGAGTAATTGGGGTTCAAAGGAGCATTTTACTGTTGACTGCAGTTTTCCGATTAACTGACATCCTCCAGCTGTGTTTGGATCTAGAATCTGTGTTCTAGAACAGGGCTCTCCAACCATGGTAACTTTAAGACTTGTGGACTTTTAACTCCCAGAGTTCCTCAGCCAGCTGGGTGAGGAACTCTGGGAGTTGAAGTCCACAAGTCTTAAAGTTGCCAAGGTTGGAGACGGAGAGCCCTGTTCTAGAATCTCCAACCTTTGACCAAATTGGCTGGGATTTCTATAAGATTCATTCCCAATACATCTGGAGAATCTCTCAGTGGCTTTCAATATCATTGAACATTGCACCCTTATAAACCCACTTATTTATTTATTTATTATTTATTTATTAATCAAATTTCTATACCGCCCTACTCCCGAAGGACTCAGGGCGGTGAACAGCCAAGATAAAATACAGACAATACAAATATTAAAAATCCCTTAAAATTATTAAATATTTCGGCCGAAACACAGATTAAAACACCCAATTTATAAAATCACGAATTCAAAAATTTAAAATTTAAGAATTTAAAAGAGGGGAGTTAGGCCAGGCCAGCTTGCTGAAATAGAAAAGTTTTGAGAGCACGGCAAAACGTGCGCAGGTGCGCACTGTGGGATTGACTGGGTCTGAGGATTACCTTTTGTTCTGGATGGGTTACACTTTTGCACATAGGGCTGATGGATAACTTGGAAGGGTTTTCCTATAGGAAAATCACTGCAAAGATTGACGGTGGACCAGTTATGTCCTCCTCACATCCCTTACGCCTTGGTCATCTTGCATGTGGACCTATTGCAACACTCTCCACATACTCTTGAAGGCCACTTGGAATTTACAGCTGGTCCAAAATGCTGCCCTTTATAACAATCTGCCCCTAAGCATTTAAACAGCTCATTTTCTTTCCTCTCCAAGCAAATCTTAAAAATCTGTCTCTTAACCCAGGTAGGGAAGGGAAGGGATTCTTTGGGATGATTGTGGGTTCTTCCTTATTAACTATTTCTTGATTTATTGTTTATGGAGATTCTCAATCATCCAGGTCATGGTTGTCCCTAAGGTGTTGCTCAAAAGGCAACTGGACTTTCTTGGGTTTTTCCCTGAAAACGTTTTGCTTCTCATCCAAGAAGCTTTATCACGAAATAAAGAGGTTTTGTTTTTTTTTGGATGAAACATTTTATGTTATACTGAAGTTAAGTTTTGAATAGCACCTTTAGGACATTCTTGATTAACTATTTTTATATTTGGTTTTTATTGTTCACCACTCAAAAGTCATCTGGACTCTAGTAGCTTTATAAATCTGATTTAACCAAACAGGCAAATAAATGTGCTGAAGACGAGTGCATGGCACATTCTTATATTACAGGAGAGGATTAAAAGAACAGGTCTAAAACTTAGAGCTGAGGGAAAATTTTAATTTAAATGTCATTTGACTGAAGTGTCTTAATCAAATGGACTTTCTGAATCGGATTATCAGTCGAACTGAAAAAGGAATACCTCTGCAGCTGCTGGTCTCATCTTCAAAGTAAGTGCCATCTGGGCAGTATTCAAAACATCTGCCTTTGAATAATGCATAGGAAGTATCAGGACAGGCAATGCAGTCATCATCTTCTGGACCTTCACATTCGCTGCAGAGCTCATGGCAGGACAGGCAGCGGGCGGAGAGAGAGTAAAAGCCAGAGGGACAATTCTGCAAACACTGGTCATTGTGGAGATGGAAGGGAGGAACACATACTTTCAAGGAAAAAAAAAAAGATAGATCCAATCAAGTTAAGCAAAAGAACACAACTATCTTGTTTTTTATATGATAGGTAAGACATAATTCTCTTTCCTGCTTTGACATATGGTGGGTCTTATTGGGATATACAGGTGAAACTTGAAAAATTAGAATATCATGCAAAAGTTCATTTATTTCAGTAATGCAACTTAAAAGGTAAAACTAATATATAGACTCATTACATGCAAAGTGAGATAGTTCAAGCCTTGATTTGTCATAATTTTGATGATTATGGCTTATAGCTCATGAAAACCCCAAATTCACAATCTCAGAAAATTAGAATATTACATGAAATCAATAAAACGAGGATTGTACATAGAACAATATCAGACCTCTGAAAAGTATAAGCATGCATATGTACTCAGTACTTGGTTTGGGCCCCTTTTGCATCAGTTACTGCCTCAATGCGGCATGGCATGGATGCTATCAGCCTGTGGCACTGCTGAGGTGTTATGGAAGACCAAGATGTTTCAATAGCGGCCTTCAGCTCTTCTGCATTGTTCAGTCTCATGTCTCTCATCTTTCTCTTGGCAATGCCCCATAGATTCTCTATGGGGTTCAGGTCAGGCAAGTTTGCTGGCCAATCAAGCACAGTAATCCCATGGTCATTGAACCAGGTTTTGGTACTTTTGGCAGTTGGGCAGTGTGCCAAGTCCTGCTGGAAAATGAAGTCAGCATCTCCATAAAGCTCGTCTGCAGAAGGAAGCATGAAGTGCTCCAAAATCTCCTGGTAGATGGCTGCGTTGACCCTGGACTTAACGAAGCACAGTGGACCAACAACAGCAGATGACATGGCTCCCCAAATCAACACAGACTGTGGAAACTTCACACTGGACTTCAAGCATCTTGCAGTGTGTGCCTCTCCATTCTTCCTCCAGGCTCTGAGTCCTTGGTTTCTAAATGAGATGCAAAAGTTGCTCTCATCAGAAAAGAGGACTTTGGACCACTGAGCAACAGACCAGTTTTTTTTTTCTTTAGCCCAGGTAAGACGCTTCTGACGTTGTTTGTTGTTCAGGAGCGGCTTGACAAGAGAAATACGACATTTGAAGCCCATGTCCAGGATCCGTCTGTGTGTGGTGGCTCTTGATGCACTGACTCCAGCCTCAGTCCAATCCTTGTGAAAGTCCCCAACACTTTTGAATGGCCTTTTCCTGACAATCCTCTCCAGACTGCGGTTATCCCTGCTGCTTGTGCACCTTTTTCTTCCACACTTTTCCCTTCCACATAACTTTCTATTAATGTGCTTTGATACAGCACTTTGGGAACATCCAACTTCTTTTGCAATTACCTTTTGAGGCTTTCCCTCCTTATGGAGGGTGTCAGTTTTCTGCACAACTGTCAGATCAACAGTCTTTCCCATGATTGTGATTCCTACTGAACCAGACTGAGAGAGCATTTAAAGGCTCAGGAACCCTTTGCAGGTGTTATGGCTTACTTAGCTAATTAGAGTGGGACACTTTGAGCCTAGAATATTGAACCTTTTCACAATATTCTAATTTTCTGAAATTGTGAATTTGGGGTTTTCATGAGCTGTAAGCCATAATCATCAAAATTATGACAAATCAAGGCTTGAACTATCTCGGTTTGCATGTTATGAGTCTATCTTATATATTAGTTTTACCTTTTAAGTTGCATTACTGAAATAAATGAACTTTTGCATGATATTCTAATTTTTCGAGTTTCACCTGTACAGTAGATGGGATTTGATGTCAAGTTTCACTTTGTGGAAAAACTCTACTCTTTATTTACTCTAATAATGGATGGAAGTTATATGGTCTGATTCTGGAACAGTTAACATTAAATCAGTTACTTTGCAATGATGATTTTAAAGGATTTTCAACAGCTTCAGAAAAAGTTGTCTTAGCCTAACATGTTCTCCGTGGCACTATAATCAACTCAAGCATGCTGGCTCAGTGGTTAGAATGCAGTACTACAGACTACTTCTGCTGACTGCTGGCAATTTGGCGGTTCAAATCTCACCAGGCTCAAGGTTGATTCAGCCTTCCATCCTTCTGAAGTTGGGAAAATGAGGTCCCAAATTGTTGGGGACAGTATGCTGAATCTGTAAACCACTTAGAGAGGGCTGTAAAGCACTGTGAAGCGGTACAGAAGTCTAAGTGCTATTGCTATTCAGATGCCCTTTCTATGGAATCTGTTTATGAAATCAAACCAATGTCAAAATGAAAAAAAAATCTGTATATTTAAATTTGAAATTGCTGGTATTCCTTACTTATAGAATAAAGAATGAGAAAAACTGAGAATGGAACATCATAAAAATGGTGAAGTTTGCTTCTTTGGAGTTAAAGTTAATTGATTAACATATTTTATTCTGAGTTTATTGGATTCCTCAAAGAATGAATTGGAAAGAACAGATTCTAGATTTTACTGTAATAGATAAATGAAATATGTATATCAACGTATACTATTTAGTCATATCTGGCTTGATGTCGAGAGTTGGAAAAATATTACAAAAATATTAGTAATATTATATATTTATTTGTTTATATGATTTATATAGTGACATCTCACAACAGTGACTCTTGGTGTTACAAAGTTAAAACAACCGTTAACCATCTAAAAATCATGATGCCTGAACTTGCTCGATCTAGGGATAAATATTTGCAAGTTAAAAACATGAATGTAATATTGAACTATAATTCCAAAATTATGGAATCCAATCATTTTGAGAAATATTGCTTGTATCAAACATGGGGAATAATTAAGAGATTCATTTGAGAGATTAGAAAAGTACTATTACCCCACATATCAAGTTTGAATTCAAGAAATGTGTAATTTATTCATTTTGAAAGAAACTATTTTGCTCACTAATAAAAAAAATAGCATATTTCCATTTGCCATATATTTAATAATATATTACAAGCAGAAATAAGATTTAATGTAAAGTTTTATATATTGCTGTTAAACAGTTAAATGAATATGCAGTATGTTTAGGTGATTTATATCAACATAGTATATTGTGTTTTATTGCTTTTTTTCTATTTCTTTGTTTTAATTTATTATTTTTTGTCTTTTTGTTTGTCCTGGTGTTATCACTGTGTAACTAATTTATTGGTTGCATATGTGTATACCACTGTTCTTTAATTTTTTCTGGATATTGTTTTTTAAAATACAATAAAATTATAGAAAAAAAAGAAGATGCATCTCCACCTATACAGATGTGCAAAAACACAGCCTCTCTCCCTTCTTTGGCTTCAGCTGGCTGGCAATGGCTTTCAGATTGAGATGTTTATCAAGAAATTTTCATCATTAACTTCCGGATTTTGAATGACTGGATCTCATTGCTGGATGAGTGGAAAGGTTGAACTGCTGCATGGCTCACTGGATTATTGGTTTACCTTTGCATTTCCTTTGATGAATACATTCCTGACACATCTGTGGACAAGCTTCACAGCCTCCATCGGCAGCAAAATGCCCCTTGGAGCATTCAGGTTTGCATCTGAAGCCCTCTAGCAGCAAGGGCCTTTCACAGGAGAGGCATGTAGTGGCATTTTTTCTACATGTTTTGCAAGGCGGGCTGCATTCCCTGCACGTCTCATCTTTAGTAAAAAAGCCCCTGCAGCAAGAGAGGGGAAAAAAAAAAACCCATCAAGTGACAGAATATATTCTAATTCTCAGCAAAAGTGCTTTCCCCCCCTTTCTATCTGCACCCCTCAAATTTGCTTTTTCTCTGCTCCTTTCTCTTTTTAACCTCTTAATTTTTCTGTTCTTGATTTTTTTATATGTTATATGCTTTTGAAATTAATAAAGTTCTATTTTAAAAAAATATTGAGAGGATGAGTTAAAAAGTATTTACAGTGGTACTTCACTACTCATCGTTAATTGGTTCCAGGAGGTGTGATGAGTACCAAACAAATTTTTCCCTTAAGTGACCCTTAAGTGAGTCACAAAGCAGCAGACATAGACATAGACAAGTTCTAGTTTGTGCGTTGTGTACCAAACAATGAGTACCAAGACAAAATGTTTGCGTCAAAATGTACTGAATACCAAACTTGATGAGGCAGTTGAGTACCAAGGTATCATAATTATGTACTTGTTCATTAGTTATCTTTGATTCTGATATGGTAAGTTTCCTATCACATTACTGTACTGAAATCTAGTTTCTGGATAATTGTCTTTTCGAGGTAAAATTTAGAAGTTCTGTTTTATTTTCTCATTCTGAAGAATACAATTTGCTGGAGTTTATGAGCTAACTTTATGATTGCAATAAGGTGAAAAATGTTGCTGCTGTTGTTTCCTGGGACACTTTTCTCCAACATTCTGGAATTTGCCTACATTTGTTGTTTGCCTACATTTCTTGATCAAAAAATAAATAAAAAATAGAAGGTTCTTAGGATGAATTTCCTCAAGGTTTGTTTTCTCAGGATTTATCTGAGAGTAAAAAGCCTGGGTGGTTGAAGACCACCAGACTCACACAATCCCTTTGCCAAGGATCCTGGATTTCATTCAAGATAATTACACCACCAATTTCTACTTTGAAGAACAATGGCAAAGCAATCTCATTCCCACCACACTGAAGAAGAACAAAATGCAAAGGAAATGCTCAACTTAGCATCAGATCCACATATCTCCTTATCAAACTATGAAAGATCAGGTCCTCCAGAAGAACCCCAAAATATTTTAGTGTATTTCTCACTTCCTTCGGAAACAATTATACTTCTTATAGATATAAGTTAAATTAATATTAATTCAATTATGTTTTTTCTCCCAAGCTTCTGATACCCTGAATAAAGCAAAGTAAGCAATACAGGGAATTTGCTCAGAAAGTTTAACAGGTGATTTGAAAGGATCAAAGCAGCAACTTTCATCTCAGTGTTTTTGATCTGGGAAAACATGCTCTTAATGGAAATGATGCTGTGATTGTAACATGGACCACTTGGCCATTATTGCAGCTGGGTGTCCTTAGATCCCGGATTTAATGATTCTACAGCCTTTAGATAGTCATGTATTTCTAAGGAACAATCAGCCTTTTGTAACTGCCAAACAATCCTGAGAAAGAGACAACTGCTTTAAAGCAGGTGCAGACGAGCACCATATCCTCCCTTCCCATGTACTTCAAAGCCCTTTTTGGAACTGAATCTGAGGCTCTGCACAAACAAAATATTTTAGAAATAAAACAGTAAAATGAATGCCAATCACTCAGTCTTTCTCTGCCCGGTTGCTCATCTGATTCTAAAGTCTTTGTAAAAAGAAGAAAGGAAAATGCTTCAGCAAACAGTTGTTAGATCCTATAGGGCCCTTGTCCTGAAGGCATTGATGTTCACCCTGATTCTCATTGTCCTTCTACTTTCTGGATCCTCATTATGGAAACCCTGACCTCCAACCATGGCATCCACCCAGCTGTGTCACTATTTTCTAACCTCTTCTTCCGTTTTAAATCTTAACATAAATTTATACATTTTTGATATTACACATTCGTTATTTCTACATACTGATAGTTCAATTTCAAATTCCATTTTCTGTTTTTCAATTCTAATTAGCTTTGTATCCATATTCAATCTTTCTTTTAACTAAGCACATGAAAATCATTGTGAACTAGATCCTTCTTTAGTCGGACAATCTCTTGAATTCATCCTATTTTCTCTCTCCTCCTGTATTATAATACATTCTCAATAAGTCCTCAAAAGGCTGCTCACGTTCTTAGAATGTTGGAATGCGAATCTGTCTAGGAAACCCACCAGAGAAAGCCAGAGGAATGTATATGTATCTTTGCAATCATTCTGAAGAAGCCAAGGGACCTCATAGCCTTCTCCAAGGAGAAGGCTACAAGTATTGCAATATAGAAAATGGGGAAGTGGAAATGCCACACTGAAATGTGAATGAATGGTTGAATATAAATGGGTACATACATGGGGCACTCCTGCAAGCATTCGCCTTTGTGCAGATAGCGGGGTGTGTTTGTATTGGACAAACATTTCAGACAGTGTTGATTTGCTGTGCATTCTTCACAGTCCTCAGTGCAGTTCTCACATTGTTTTGTCTTCATATTGCGAAATGTTTGAGGAGGGCAATCGTGGCCACAGGTCCCAGCAAAAAGAAATTGGCCTGAAAAAGAATGTTATAGGTCAGTGGTTCTCAACCTGTGTTCCATGGACTTCTGGGGGAGCCATGATGTGGTAACAGGGGATCGATGAAGGCTTGAAGAAATGTTATGATTTAAATCTTGAATTAAGTCTTGGGGGTCCGTAACCATGGTCCATGGTCACAAAAGGTATTTAAAGGGGGTCCATGGTGAAGAAAAGGTTGAGAAGCACTGGTACAGGTATAAATTGTGTATATGAAAGACAGCCAATGGTACTGTTGCAAATATTGACTACCTATTATTATTAAGACTTTTCCACCTCTGCTCTCTTGTGCCCATTTTGAAGAATTATATTTAAATATCCATTGAGACTGTAATTAAGATTAAGACATTTTGGGATATACTATTTATTACATATCCACTGATGTTTAAAGGGGCGTTATTTTTCTAATGGCACTGCATAGGGACTCACCAAATGATTTTATGCTATTTTTTTTATTCATAGCTTAATTAATAAATAATGAGTCATTATTAAGAAGCCCAGACTGTTGTCAATAGGTACAATAAACAGCCTTAGTATGGACAATGAAGATGGTAAGGTGGCCTCTTAGGGTCAACCTTCAGAGTAAAGTAACCAGAAGTCAAGTAATATATTGTATATTAGAACTTGGTAGGGTAGTATTCAAAGCTTTGGAGGGAATTGTGTGTGACATTTTATGGAAGCAAAAGCTGGACTTTGAACAATCCATACAGAAAGTGCAGTGATGCTTTTGAACTTCGGGACTCTTGACAATATCATGAACAGCCAAGAAAACAAACAAATGGCTCGTCAAATAAATCAACTCAAGAGTTTTCACTTGAGGAACAAATGACCAAGCACAAATTATCCTACTTGAAGGCATATTATATGAAGACCTAGCTCTCTGGAGAAGGCTGTAATGCTGGGAAAGTTAGAAGGAAAGAGAAGACTGCTACCAACAGCAAGGCGATGGAGTCAATTATAGTAGCTATGGGTGAATTGTTGAAAGACCTGAAGAACCGGTTTTTGGACAAATCATTATGGAGACAAGTCAACTAACAGTCAACATAGACTTGCTGGCAAGTCAATCATCAGTCCAATACTAGTGGATGAAAGGTCTATTATTGTTTTCTGTTGCCTATATTGATTTGAACTGACATACCCTGAGGATAAAGATGGAAGGATAACAATCATTTCTTCCTTAAATAAAAATAAATAACATGAAATTATATTTTAACACAATGTCTCTGGGCTGTTTAGTGCTTCATTTTGAATTTTAGCAGAAAAGAAAGGTATAAGCTACTATAACAAATGTGAAACTTGTCATTTTGTATTTAAGCTTCTTATGATCAGCATTTTGTGCAAGAATTTTGTTTTCCAAATCCCCAATGTGTCTGCTAACTTGACAAATGACATAATCCCTATCTAGTAGTTTTCTCAAAAGAATCTCTCAGTTGTACCTCATTTCTATAAAGTGAAACTTAGGGAAGCAAGAACCTATTCTTAAAACTACACTTTATTTCATCTATTACCTAATTATGGCACTCTTTCAAGATGGGCAATTCTATGATTAATATGTTGTTCCCACCATTAATAGTAGTAGTAATATTTATTGTTCTTAAATTTTTAATTTTCCCATGTTTATGTCTGCATTCTAAAAAATTTTTTTATGAAGTATCCTTGAAATTGTTGATTGTATTTTTATTTATTTAGAAAATTTATATGGCAACCCAACTCACTCATAGTGACTCTGGGCAACTTACCAAGATAAGATAAAATCCCAGTACAAAAAAACAATAAACCCTTACCCCTGGGCCGACTACAATCAATCACATATTGGGCTCCATATCACTCTAGGGTCACAAGCCCACTATCAGAACCATGTCTTCACAATCTTGCAAAAGAGTGTCATAGTCAGGGCTAATCTCTGCAGGGATGATGTTCCACAGGGAGGAAGCCACCTGGAGAAGGCCCTTCTTGGTCCACTAGATGGTCCATAATAATCCCATATTGTAGATGCTTTATTGTTTATTGCTACTGTAAAGTGCTGTGAGTCTGGAGTTGATTATATGGTATCTTAATGGAATAAATAAATACCTGCAGGGCATGAAGTACATCTATCCGCAGCTGCTTCACAGGTTTTGCATGAAGGAGCGCATGGCTGAAAATCAGTAGCTGTTGCTGTATTAGAAAGAGAGAGAAAAGAAACCAGTTAGTAACACTGGGCATCTCTTGATACTCTGGCTGAGTACTTGATTCCAAATATCACTATGATATAGTGTCATTTAATACCTTCCACAACAAAGGGACAGATGTTGAGGTGATGAAACTCTTCTTGCTGTTGTAGGACATTGCAATGCAAACAAAAAAGAAACAGGGCCTGCATACCCCAAAAAGCATTTCCAAGCTAAATTTAACATTATTATTTGTCCAGATAGTTATCTACAATTGGCACTCTGACTTCAATATGTGCACCCACTGTCTGAGTGACCAAGGCATGCTACTCACTGCACTTCTTTTTCAGAAGCTCAGTTTACAAGAATACAATCGTTATAGTTTTGGATTG
Source organism: Pituophis catenifer annectens (assembly GCF_029215685.1). NCBI lineage: Eukaryota > Metazoa > Chordata > Lepidosauria > Squamata > Colubridae > Pituophis > Pituophis catenifer. The sequence goes on along the minus strand of NW_027256882.1, from coordinate 229,461,414 downwards.
GGAGGAAAGGTGAAAGTCAGACACTATGAAGAAATGGCTAGGTGGGCTGTTCATAGTCTTGTCTTCTCTGTTACCTTGACCAGCTTCTGAGATGCCTAATAAGTTTTGTCTTAGATCATAATGTATTTTCAGCGTTCTCTGAAGGATGATGATGCAGTAATATCTAACCCATTACTTACAGTACATCTATCAACAAACAACCAATATTAGCTAGCAGCAGAAGCAGAAGCTTTCAAAAACTCAAAACAGTTACCGACAGACAGTGAATTGGTGTCCATTGGATCAGGAAGGGGTAAATGGACATCAACAACCAATTAGTGGAGTGGATGTAGGCATTTTCCAACAACGTATTCTTTAATCTTCAATACAACATCTGAACGTTCTCTGTTAATTAAGTGCTTTAAGAACTCTTGTGAGCTGCTGAGATTCCAATTCTAAGTGCTATCACTGTAATACTTCTGAATTTCCAGCAGAGGGGAACAGGCATCAAGGATTGGGAAGCAGATGATACATTAAATAGTTACAAGCCAACAATTCAAACTATCTCCAGCAAATGTAGATTTTTATTAATAGATGCTTCAGAGCTGAATTTAACATTGTTCATTGTCAAACTTGCATTCAAATATAATACAGTTGCTGATTTGCTTTTCCTGGGAAAATTTGAAAACCTCCAGGTTGCAAAATTCCTCTAACAGAATGGCATGTACTTTGATGTGCTCAAATATGCATTTGTTTCTTTGATTAATTACATAGCTATGCTTTCCTTGTATCTCTCTAAATGCCGTATCAGTTCTTCAAAAGCCTGGCAACAATACACACAAAACAGCCTCATACATAGCTTCCAAGGCAGTTTGAATTCTGCAAACAGATGCTATAGAATCAGAGACGGCAAATTGTTAGGATATAATGACAGCTAATTTCTGAACCCTAACTGTCTTTCTGGATGGTAAATTTGCTGATCAAAAGTTAAATTACAAGTGCAACTCTATTGGAGCACTTCTAACATTATGTATTATATTACACAACATTACATTACATTATGCATATTAAGAGCATTATTAATGTTTGTCTACTTTTCTGTTGTTAAGCAAACATATTAAGTTCAACTTAGTTGAACTTAAGTTCAACTAAAATAATTGTACATGTATAAATTAAAATAGAGATGATATATTCATTGCATAAATTATGCATTCACTGTTAACTACACAGTACAGTATCTTTACATTTCCACCCATTGTATCAAAATTATAAAAGAAATAATTTATATTATTGATAAAATTCTATCTTTGCTTACTGAGTGTAACAGATGTGGGAAGGTTATAATTATTTGTTTGTGCATGATTAATATTTCTGCTACATTTTTTTTCTCTACTTGAAGCATTTCTTTTTGTTTCATAAGCCAAAGTAAGGCATAATCTTTTTATGATTCTTAATCATTTATGGTTCTTCAAGATATAAAAGTGGTTGTTCATTTATCATCAATAGCTTGTACCTTGCACTTATTAATGCAAAATAAATGGAACAGTCTCACAGAACCATATTCCAGAATAACTGTAAAAAAATGTTATTCCTTTTTTAAACATTTCAGAAAAAAGTGTATTGATAAATGAGGGACTGCACAGCAAAAAGATTGTATCATATCATTTGCAATAATATAACAATAATTTGTGTGGTGAGGATAGCATAAATTGGCTTTGCTTTCACATCCACAAATGGAGCTAGTTTCTTAATCTGTTAACTTTGCAGAACTATAGTCACCCATGCACAAACACCTAACAAGACTCACATATGTAACATTATAGTTTTACAATACAGTTTAATAGAAATAGAAATATATATGTTATAAATCCTAGAAATTGTGCGGTTTCTGGATTTAAGAGATTGATAAAGGTAAGAGTTGTGTAGAAATAAATTGTAACTCAGACATGTACATCTTTAAATGCCTCCCCTAATTTCTACAAATGTAAAGTGTTCATAGCAAAGGTATTTAAATTTTATCACCTTTTCGGTTAAATGTTCTGCAGAATTCTCATTTTTTATATACGTAGTTTACAAATCATTGAGAAGCTTAGCTGGCTTCAGAGAGTCTACCTCAGGGATGGGCAATTAATTTTCCCAAGAGGCCACATGAGAAACTGGAATTGTTGTGGAAGGCTGAACCAATAGAGTTGTGAAGGTGCATAGCTATGTATGCACGCACAAATGTAAATTGAAAAAGAAAAAAAAACCAGACAACTTCAAAATAAAAACAATCCATGTGAACCTGACAGGGACAACCAAAAGGCCAGATGTGGCCCAGGGGCTGTAAAATGCCCAGCTCTCGCCTATCTATATAACCAGTAACCATCATTGAATTGGGAGGCTTTGTGGGGCATTTTCATTGGACTTCAACATAATAGTAATTCAAGGGCATTATGATGCTACAGAGCATAGGAAGTACATGGCAAATTAATCAAGAGTTGGAAATAGGCAATGAAAGCACCAATAATTCATCCCTTGCAGTTTCCAAAGGAAACCTGGGCCTAAAGAAAACCTAAATGAACCAAATGGAACCAAAGCAAACCCTTCATCTGAAAATCTGGTGGCTCTCTCTCTCATTCTGTATGGAGACAACACTAGAGCTACAGAGACCAAGAGTCTGAATCCGAGCCAGATAATTTCCTGCACTCTGAATGCCTGAGAAGAGGACCTGAGCCAATGCCTCTTGTTCCAGATCCTTCTGAACTTGTTTGTGCAGGCATGGCGACTGTATATATTTAAAACCTATCAGTTGTGAACAAAACCCAACAACATTAAACAAAATTGGTACTGACACAAAATATGGTTTTGAAATTGCATGTTGATTTTAAAAAAAAAGTCTTTAAACCACCCCCAGCTGAAAAACATTGGCACAATATATTCACCTTATTTTCTTTTGTTTAACTACCCATTTTTATGTGTCTGTGGATTGACGGAAGAATGTAAAAGTTTGGTGACTTAACATGTTAGCAATCTGCCTGTTCATGCTTCTTAAATCATTCTTCCAGCCGAACTGCTGTGTTAACATGCAGTGAATCAAGGCCTTCATTATTGTGTCTCCTGGCTCCCCAATAACATCATCTGGTACACAAGATAAAATACAGATGTTCAGAGCAACACTTACTGACCCAGACATTTTTTCCCCTTGGATAGAAAAGAAAGAGAAATTCTTGATAAATTCAAGTTCATTATTTTAGACTCTGTCACTGTTCATTTGGCTTAGCCTTGCTAAGAACTGATTGACTAAAACCGTCCTCTTACTAACTAGTTAGTACATTTGAAAATCTGGCATCCTATGCAAAGTGTATGCATGTAGATCTTGTGCATATGTGAATTTGTGTGAGTACATCTGTGTGTATGTAAGTATGTGTGGGCTTGTGGGGGGAAGAGGGAGGGAGTAGTCTGAGAGAGAATTCCAGTCCTGCATCTTCTAGTTTACTATTTTCTGCTTTTCCAGTTGGAAACAGACATTGGAAAAACTATATTCTATGGGGGAAGCAGTTTGCAGGAGATGATCCAACTTTGGTTAAGGAAGACAATGTTTTTTTTCCCCCTGTACACAACAATTTACAAGTAAGAAAATTATCTGTCTGCAGAAATCATTTGTTGCTAGGTCTTCAATCTATCAAAAAATGACACCTGCCTGAAACCACATTTTGAAAAATTGCCAGATTGAGAATAGTAGTAAGCAGTGGTGGGATTCAGCCAGTTCGCAACTATTCGGGAGAACCGGTTGTTAATTTTCTAAGCAGTTCAGAGAACCGGTTGTTGGAAGAAATCTTATTTTGTTTTTTTTTCCCTTTACAGGGCTAATCCTGTAAGGAAGGCAGGAAGGAAACATTCTGGTGTTTCTAGCCTAATCTTTATTGCCCTGCTTACAGAAACTGCCTCTCCGGTTAACCCTTATTACATTGTAACAGCTAAGGCGAAGTGCCCATCGACCTGAGTGATGTTGAGTTGGCCTTGCCCACACAGTCACATGACTACCAAGTCACACCTACCCAGCTGGTCATTAGGGCAGAGAACTGGTTGTTAAATTATTTGAATCCAACCACTGGTAGTAAGCCATAGGCGAATCATTTGAAATTTATTTCTGTCATAATGTGTATCAGACCCAGCCTGTAAGCAAATGGATTCAATTCATTGGATCATTCAGAATACAAAATAACAGGGTTGGAAGGTCTTCTAGTCCTACCCCTGCTCAAGCAAGAGTTCTGTACCATAAATGTCTGTCCAATCTCTTCTCAACCTCCTGTGATGGCGCACCCACAATTTCTGGAGACAAGCCGTTGCACTAATTTGTCTCACTATCAGGAATTTTTTCCTTAGTTCAAGGTCGAATCTCCCTATTTAGCAAAGAGAAGTGTGTTGGGATGGAGTCCAGGTATGCCCATCTCTTAATCTTCCTTGGGGAGGTTTTAGAGAAGATTTCTTGGTTCACTAAATCAATACTGCATCCAAACTGGGAAACTAAGAACAGATTAGTTGGTTTTGATTGAACAAGGAGGTCAAAAACAGTATTGGAATTTGTTACTTGTTTGTCTTCCAATAAATCATACTGTTTGATACTGGATCTGCCGTATCTGAACCAGGCCATTCTTTGAAGAGGCTAGAGATGGGGATACTTAGCATAATCCAAACTTTGGATATGAATATAGCATCTTCCCTGCCTCTATTCTTCCTACTGTCCCGGCACATAATCAACCATGTGATTAACCATGTGATGGGATTGGTAATATTTTGACACTTGCAGATAAGAGCTGAATTCTCAGTGAAATACCTTTCTAACCATCCTCCTAAGGCACCATCTCCATCGCTTGGGCACAAGAAATTCCCAGAGGACAATCAATATTTGTCTATCACATGACCAGGATTACACAGCATGGCTCAGTGGCAACCTAAGGAGGAAAACCTAAGTATTTTTGCAGAATGCAAAGTCATTACGGATTGAGTTAGTGACACTTTCATACAATCGAGGAGTAAATTTGGACTTGACAGGTTAATCTGCGGTTGCTAAAAATCACATTGGAAATATTTTGCAGAATGCAAAGTCATTATGGACTGATTTAGGGACAGTTTCATACAATCAGGAATAAATTTGGACTTGACAGGTTAATCTGTGGTTGCTAAAAATCACATTGGAAAAGCCTCCCAATTTATCACTTTTTAAAAAGAAAGCCTGTATTTTTTAATTGAAATCAATACAGTGTATTAATACCTTCCCCTAAAATCTCCCATCACAGCCATGTTCAGTTTGTTCAAATGGAAGGATTATAACAGAGGATTTTTGTTTCTTGGGATTATCCAGATCTGTCTACAGGACATGGTCCATGAAATCAAGATGGCGGCAACAATGGAACTTCCGCTCATTTTTACGTGCATCAGGCATGCAATTTATGTTAAAACAGGCAGAGCTTTGAGCATACCATTGCGGCTGCCATCTTGGCTTTTTGGACCATGCACTGTGAACATCTGAGGCTCTTTCACATTGCTGAGAGATGATATGGTCCACCCATCCTTGGTTAGAAGAAAACTATATTAGCATGGAAGTCGTTCCCATTGCTTGTATCTTTCCTTCAGCTGTGTAGCCCATCATTGCCAATAACCTGACTTCCCTCTGAGAAGTGGGAGAAACCCTAAAGGTGAACTCACCTTGAGATTACCCTGGCTGGAAAGAACCTACTTAACATCATTAGAGCTAAGCATGGAACAACATTAAAAAACAAACAAACAAAAAAAGCTGCCAGAATATATTTGTGTCATGTTTAGGCACGGGCGAAGAAATGGCCTTTAGAAAGGAAACATTTCCTCAGCATCTGTTTGTCCCTCAAGAGACAAATCTAATGAGTAGTATTTCTGTTTGGTGTAAAAAAGATAGCAGGCAGATTGAGGGTTCTCCTGTTCCAATTTCCAGATTTTATTTACTTTGTCAGAGTACCTGTAACCCAATCTGGATAAGGAGTTCCCCCTCCTACTCAGAAGGAAGTGGGATTCTAATATCTTTTTCAAGCCCAATTATTTAGGAATAAAACTTTGCTTATTGGAATACTGGAGCTGGGTTCAAGAAAATGCTTTGCATTAATTGTAAGCACCCAATGGCATTTTTAAAAAATCTATGCTTGCTTTCAGATATTAATATAGACATTTCCCCCATCCCCATATATAAACATACAGGATGCCAAAGTAATGGGGGAAAATACAGGCAGTCCTTGACCTATGACCACAATTGGGACCAGAATTTTCATTGCTAAGCAAGGTGGCTGTTAAATAAGTTCCACCCAATTTTATGCCTTTTTGCCATGGTTGTTAAATGAAACATTGCAGTTGTTAAGTGAATCACATGGTCATTAAGTGAATGTGGCTTCCCCCATTGACTTTGCTTGTTGGAAGCTGGCTAGGGAGGTCGCAAATGGCGATCGCATGACCTGTGGCTACTGCAATGGTTCTAAATACATGCTGGTTGCCAAACACCTGAGTTTTGATCATGGGACTGTGATGGCTGTAGATGTGAGGTCATAAGACACCTTTTCAGTGCCGGTGTAATTTCACACACTCACAAAATGAATGGTTGTAAGTTAAGGACCACCTGTACTAAATCTGCTTGTTGTCCTAAAGCAGGCAGGCCACATGTACTTACACTTAATTAAATAATTATCAAAATAGGAGAAGTGAAACACAGTTTAAGTACTGTTTCATTATTTTGAATGTTACATTGTGCCAGGATTCTGAGGTAACGATTCTTGGCCATAGGAATTGCTACTCCTTGGGTTGATGACTATTACTTCATACTGAATAAGTTCAGCACCAGGATCACTGTCAAATTAAATATAAATACTGGATTATTCTCCTCAGCCACATATTAACTTCCATATTGGAGTTCTTGGGAAAAGCCCACCTTAACTTACATAGTGAAAAATGAAGTCCTTCCCTTTCCATGTTGGATAGCAATATTTAAAAAAAAGATTTGTTTTAGTCTTACATCGTTTCCGGATAACGCTCAGGCTTGGATTTTGGTGAGCCTTGAAGGGAAAAGCCTTTGGCAGCACCTGGGCATTCTCCAAGAATGCCTGTTTAAGTGCTCTTTCCATCTCAATTTGATGCCTGGAGGACACCGAGAAGAGATCGATCTCAGCTGGCCGCAAGGATCGCGACAGGACATAAGGGAAGAAGCGGCCCTTCAGGAATGCAGAGGCCAAATCGTCTGAGGTGTGCAGCTTCAGCTTCTCTATCAGTAAAACAGGACGAACAATAACCACGTGGCCTAGTCTTGATGTCTTCTTCACATGGGGTATAACTGAGTACGTTGCTAGTAAACATATTACAGTAAACAATAGATGCAAATTTTGGGTAAAAATATCCTGCTCACACTATCTAAAACTGTGCATTTGTCAATAATGCTACGGGTGTAAATAAAGAATTTACTCTTGGTTTGAGGGAGTTGCTGACAAAATGGTCCCTTCTCAGGGAAGTTTCCTGACCAGCCCACCTACCATTTTTACTGGGCGCAGGACCCCTGAGAGTTTAACTATGTAGAAGAAGGGATGGCAGAACCTGGGGTGAAGTGAAAAGGGGAATTAGCCTAGAATCCCTACATAGCCACAAAGGAATTAAGTCCAGTCCCCTTGAGTGCCCTTGATCCTTATCTAACTCAAACCAGGTGCTGATTATTAGTCGAGAAGATTCGTCTGCATAGGCTTTTAGTGAAAAAAATCATATGTGAACCTTCACATATGGACCTGGTCTTTTGCACCCGACAAACTGTGAGATATTGCAAATCAAGCCACCCCATATCAGGCTCAGGCCAAATGTCAGTAACAACTCCATTTCCAAGTCTGCCAATTATATCATTTCTTCTTCTATAAGCCCAGTTTGCTTTGAGAGTTTGCTGAAGGGCAGATTCCTTCCTGTTCCTAGCACTAACAGTGAAAGCAATGCAACAAAATGAAAGCAACTTACCGTTCCAAAATTTCCCATGCTTTCCCTTGTGTTGGGGATTTACACACTTCCCATGCAGCAGCTGTAAATTTCCTTGACAGTTTGTACAGTCATTGTAGTTGACCCCTCTGCATGTTTTGCATGTCCTGTAGCATGGTTCACACTCTTCTGTAATTTCATCTTTGTAAAAGCCAGCTCCACAATTTCTCACACATGTCCCACCTGAAGCATAAACACAGCGTCACATAATCATTCCCCTAATGGGGAATCTGACAATACAAAACTCAGTTTCTACTTATCAGGTATTGAAGATGGATGATGGGAATTAGAGTTGCACCAATCACTAACACAATAACAGTTGCAAGTCATTTTGAAATGAACTGGCTACCTAGCCTCTTCAGAGAACGTGCCCATAGCTTCCTCAAAAATGGACCTCAAGTACAGACTGATAATTAGGGTTGCAAATGTAACTCTGTGATGTATTAAATTGGTGTTTCTCAGCCTTGGCTACTTTAAGAGAGGTACTCTTCAACTCCTATAATTCCCAGGTTGATAAACAGGGCATTGCATGCAGCACTCAGAGATGAAAGTATATCTGAATCCCACACAAATGGAAACAGATATTAGAAGAATCCGACAATTCTATTAGTGTACTCTTTCTATGGACAAGGGTGAAGTATCCATATGGAGCAGATCCATAAAGTCAAATGGTAGCCACAAGTTCACAATTGAAGGCCTGACTCTTAATTACATGTGACATGATGCATGCAAGAAGAAGGCATGGAGCCTTGGTCATGCTAGCACAGCTTCCATCTTGCCTTTTTTGACACCTGCTCCCCCACATTTCATGGGGATTTTTGAGACCACATTCTAATTGGATACTAAAAGATTCTTCTAAATCAGCTCAGAACTGAATACAGATTCCTTTCTTTAAGTCTGCATTACTATTAATCTTCTCATCGCTCCTATCACCCATCTAGTCCCACTTATGACTGTATGACTGTAACCTTGTTGCTGGTATCCTTACAATTTATATTGACTGTTTCCTAATATGATTTGATTGCTTATCTGTTCCCTATGACTATTAAGTGTTGTACCTTATGATTCTTGATGAATGTATCTTTTCTTTTATGTACACTGAGAGCGTATGCACCAAGACAAATTCCTTGTGTGTCCAATCACACTTGGCCAATAAAGAATTCTATTCTATTCTGTTCTGTTCTATTCTATTCTATTCTATTCTATTCTATTCTATTCTATTCTATTCTATTCTATTCTATTCTATTCTATTCTATTCTATTCGTAAGTAATCTGAAACTTTATTTCCATTGGTGAAATATCTTTAAAAGAAATTATATTTTAAGCAATAACAGTTTTCAGATATGCTTTATATGAAAGTAATTAAAAATACCAATAACCCTGCAGTGGTTGGTTTATCATGTTTCAGTACATATTGATTGGAGTGCTCAGTACAAAATTTGATTTCTTTGGTAAGAAAGTGTACTAAGAGAACAACAGTTCACAATCAAATAGAAATGAACAGATATTGAGGCATGCAATTTTTAAGGTAACAATAAAAGGGAGATTCCCAAATAGGACTCCATGCTTGTTTGCATACAAATGACTATGTTGTCTTAATTCAAAAAAGGAATGGGTATATTTTTAAAGCAAGTTATGTATAGAAATTATGTAAGAACCAAATTCGATCACAAGAGGAATTTTGCCTTTTCCTGCACTGCCAATGCATGCTAGTCTTGGAAATACTTGGGATACTCTGGATGTGCAAAATATTTTCTGACCAACTACCATATTCCTGAATTGGAAGCTGGGTGCTCCTATACCCACAACTTAAAGATCTGGTTATTTATGGATTTGATTTAATTTAGTTTCCATCTTTGATTCAAGGACTTAAATTGGCATGTGAAGTAGATTGGACTGAGAGGGTTTCCATGGCTGAAGGTGACCTTGACCCTGAGTCTCCCAAATTTAGTCATCTTAAGCATTACCCCATACACCAGCCTTGTTAAAATAATGTGCAGTTAAGGAATCGTCTCAGAGTTGTGTGTGTGCGTGATTTCAAAATGTCCCTATGAGTTGCTAGGATAATCTCAGACATTCTGACTAAAATTATTCAGGTTCATCCTGCTTTTCTTGTGATGGAACTCAAATTATTTTTTACATATATAATCACTCATTTGGAGGGTTATTTATTTCTTTATTTTTATAGGTTTTATATGGCCACCCATCTCACTAATGTGTCTGTTGGTGATTAACTGGAATTAAAATTCTGTTCCCAACCAACTCACATAAAGTGGCTCCCCAAAACATCATTCATGAATAGTGAGGGCTTGATTGCTCTCCTGACTCTTATGCCTGGTTAAAAAAAAACACTAGGTCTTTATGCATTTCTGAATTTCTGAATGAGAAGATGTGTTTTCATTAGTTGAATTTATTTAGATGCATCATCAAAAGTCTAGGATCAAATGACTTCATGAAAAGTTGAATAACTATTACCCATTTATTCTTACATTTTTTTCTATGTAGCACATAGAAATTTGTGAATATTTGTGAATATGCAAGTATTTAATCAAAGAAATGAATTTTGAACTGAGGCAATTGGGAACATGGATAATGTTTTATTACGATCTTTTATAGAGGTCAATATGCCGCCCCAACTTCTCCTCTCCTAAAGGACCTACTAAGTACAGAAAATGAGGTAAACGTTTCACTTCTTGTATTAGACCTCTGGACCTGTTATACATTCTGAGCCAAATTTTGTACTGTAGCTACGAAGATTTTCTCAGAGATAACATCCAGCACTCTGGGGAATTTACCAAATCCATATTATCTTTCAGGCTGTTAATTGTCTGGGTTTGCTCCCTTCATGAGAATCAAAGATAAATGGGCTCGTATTAGATTACATAAGCATCACTAAGCATTCCCTTAACGGTGACTAGCATTTCATTTTAGTGTGCTTTAAGATAGCTAATAGCTATTTGACTTTGACATGTTTTAGCATATGTGGTCCTTACAACTTCTAATTTGATTGTGTCTGGTGTCTGCAATAACAAATGAAATAGTTAAACGTCTCATGTCTTTGATTTTCTATTTGTTACACTGATTGTGTTCACAATCAACATTCAAGAAATTTGAACTGGAGTCCTTATTTTCTCGTTTTTTGATGTCATCCGTTGTCTGCCCGAATAGATAGATCCTATTCTGTCATCAATATCAAATCATGGATTTTAACTCTCAATGAAAGGCCTTTATGTTCCTGGGCATTTTTGCATGCAGGTCTGGTTGTTTCACTTACCTAGAAGGAAAAAACCTTCTTCACACCAATAACATTGATATCTATCACAGCTTTGACAATTGGCTTGACACTCAATGCATATGTGAGAATTGTCATCTGGGACAGTATTTTGAGGACATGTTCTGTAACACTGCTGATTGTACCTACCCAAAAACAAAAGTGAAGGGGGGGGATAGTCATTTCTTACTGGCATTCTTAAATTGGCAAACATCACAAAAACTGATAATGCTAAATAGAAAGGAATATAAAGAACACTAAACAAAAAAAAAAAAGCTGAAGTCATCTTCTTGTATAAATAGGAAGCACAGAAATGTAATATTGTCATTCCTTCTCCTTTTATTACTTTCAATAGGACAGTCCACAAAACACAACTGAGTACAGAGGTGGTCCTCACGTACTGAATGCAATAGAGATGGGCAGCTCTAAATTGCTAAGTGGCATGGTTATTAAGAGAAATGTCATTTGACCATGCCAATTTATGACATCGGTTCTGGCTGCAGTTGTGAAGCGAATCACCCGCTGTCAACAAGAATAATATCACATGAGCATGGCTTCCAACTTATTCTTGGCTTCCCCATTGACTTTGCTTATGACAAGTTGGCTGTGAAGGTAGCAAATGGCAGTCATGGGACCATGGGATGCTACAACCATCATAAATACACTATGGTTCCCAAGTGCCTGAATTGCAATCACATGACCCCAAGGACACTGGGATGGTTGCAGCATCATTTTTCAGGGCTATCGTATCTTTGAATGGTTGCTAAATGAGTGATCGCTAAATGAGGATTACCTGTATTCAAAATAAACCTTATCTGTGCCACAACCACAACCAATTTACTTGGGAGTCAGCCTTAAATGGTCCATGTGAATCACCTAGAGCAGGAGTGTCAAACTCAAGGCCCGAAGGCTGGATCCAGCCCACAGGGTGCTTAGATCTGGCCCACGAGGCTGTCCTGGAAACAGCAAAGGACTGGCCCATGGTGCCTCTGCCAGAGAAAACGGAGCTCAGTAGGGCTACACGCGCCCCTCTGAGCTGTTTTCGCTGGCAGAAGACTGCAGGAGGTGTTGCTGCTGAAAACGGGTCCCCCAGGCTCCATTTTTGCTGGCAGAGGGCTAGCAAAACAAATGAAAAGCAAAACAAAACAAAACAAAAGGAGGAATGTTTCCCCTTTTGCATTTGAGTATCCAAGAAGGGACAGGAAAGGAGAAAGGGAAAGAGGAAAGACAAAGAAAAAAAAGGAAAGATAGGAAGAGAGCAAGGAAGGAAAAATAAGGAAAGAGGGGAAGGAAGAAGAAAGGAGAATGAAGAGAGAAAGAAAAAGAAGAAAAGGAAGGAAGGAAGGAAGGAAGGAAGGAAGGAAGGAAGGAAGGAAGGAAGGAAGGAAGGAGATTATAATGAGAGGGAGGGAGGGTGTAAGTGAAGTCCTGCCTTAGCACTTGGCCACCACAGGTGCCTCCGACATGAGTGATGTCGAGCTGGCCATGCCCCCGGCCATGCCCCCCACTCTCCCCAAGGTCAAACACAACCTGATGCGGCCCTCAATGAAATTGAGTTTGACACCCCTGACCTAGATACATGAGACAGGCAGCTATATAAAAGGAATGAGTAAATAAACAAACAACCAAACACATGTAACAGAAAAGTTTTCCTGTGAGTTACAACAGAATCTCTTTTCTGTGCTTAAATATTCAAAAACCATTTATAGGCACTTGAATAGCCTTCTCCAAGTGGTGCCTTCCTGATGAGTTTAGCTCTGACATCTCCAAAATCTGTTAACATGTCTGAAGATCAATCAGTTGGGGAAAGCTGGCCTATCACCATGTAATGGAAAGTCCTGCTTTCATTTAGAAAAGAAAATGAGACACTGATCAAGAAAGAAGTAAGAGTGATAAACTTACATATAATAATTATGGATACATGATGTACAGGTTTCTGGGTTACCTGAAATAAATAAGTAATGAGAATGAGAATCAGATAATTTCTCAAACCAAATTAGGACCACGTAGGCTTTGGATTCAAACACAAAATGAGCGCTTCTGTTATCATCATCATCATTATCATCATCATCATCATCATCATCTCATTAAAATCAAAATGATATTATCACACATTGCAAAATTTATGTGCTATCTCACAGGAACTACAGTGCATGGGAGTCATATTAAATACACTTGAACTTATTGAATCCAAACAAATGATACTTGTTTAAGATTTTACCAAAATTATTGTAAGAATACTTCTACAATATCAGGTATTTCCCTTTCTTTTCAAGTAAGGAAAATGATGATGCATAATAATAATAATTAGATTTGTATCATGTCATTTTCCTGTAAGAAGATTTATCATTGTTTTCAAATCTTACTGCTAGACTTATTGCTTTGAAAAGTTATTCCTACATTCTCTGAACAGTAATATTTTAAAAAACTAAAAAGCACCATAAAAATATAAAGGTGCACTCAAATCAGACTTTACTCCTGAAGATTGATTGACTTTAAACTATTTATACAGCTGCCCATCTCCTAGAGATGATAAAAAAAGTTTTTTACTTCTCAATCTAGTGAACAGCTTTGGCATCTGATAGTTTCCCATCCAAATACTAAATACTGTTACTGAACCTTGCTTAGCACTTTCAAGGTCAGACAAGGTGAGGGTTATCAGATGGCTGGCCAAAAGAGGACATGCCCTTATTTTTGTCACCACAACTTTCTTTCAATAGTCTTAAAATCAAATTTTCTTTTCAGTATCTAACAAGCTTTCTCATTAAAAACAAACTGTGGTATTGGGTTACTGCTCTATTGTGGCTGGGTGATTCACCCTGTAGGCCAAAATGGCTCTACTATAATTGGATTTCAATCCCTCAGAAAATAGGCAACCATTACAGATGCCATTTTGAATATTTCACCACACTCTACAGACAACCCTGAATCATACAAAAACAGAATTCTGTCTTCTTTGACCAAAGAAAAGAACAATATAATTGGTACACACACACATCTCATCAGCGAAATAATAAACATAGCTTTCCACATGCTATGGCTTTCACTCAAAAATGCCATGCTCCTGAGTAAAACCAGCATTTCCCAGTTGCCCAGATTTTGGCCTCCAGCTTTTCTCCCCTTCAATTCTATTTTTGCCTCCAAGTTCAGCTTTCAACAGTCAACTCATCTTTTAGAAGGCTATTAGAAACAGGTCAACAATCTACCATATGGTGTTTGCCTTTATTAAATCAGCTTTTAGCCCTGAATCAGCCTGAGAACTTCTCTTTTGAACCAGCTAAGTTGCATCCTGGATTCTCTTCCTTGCCACCAACATTTTATCTTTCAGGAGCTGGCAATCGTACTTGGAGATATTTTCGTGAATCTCCCATCTGGAATTTTTTCTGTGTAGTATCAGTATTTAATAAACCAAAAGTACCTCTGACCATTAAACACTGTGATTTTTCTGGGTCAACTTGATCTGATTTAATCCTAAAGTCCTAGCTCCAATATATTTTTGCCAAGTTTTTTGAGAACAAAAGTAATTAAACTAAAGAATTAATTATACTTCAGCATGTCTTTTAAAGGGTGAGTGTACACAGATCAACTTAGATGTAATTAAGAAAGACATTCACTAGGGATCTGAAATATAGGTAGCCCTTGAGTTATGACTACAGTGGAACCTGCCCATCACAATTGTAACTCATAATGGTAGTAAAATTTTGTCAATTGCACGACCAACTTGAGATTATGATTGCTTTTGCAGTGGTCATTAAGTGGATGCCATGGTTGCTGGGCAAACTAATGAGTCCTTATGGGTGCAGTTTTGTCAAAAACCAGAAATAAATGCTGTGTTTTGGTACAACCTTTGTAAAATGTAGCAACATGACTTTGTAAAATGTGGTCACAAGACTGGGGAACACTGTAAAAGGTTGTTAATGCAGCCCATTGCCAATTTCAAATCTGAATCATAAGTTTTCCCCAGGTGGCTCCTTCAGAACTTCGCAACAGATCATAAATTGAGGACCTCCCGTAATCATACTACAATTCGACTAAAGGCTATGTTGCCTTTAGTTTAAACATTTAATTGCTTCTTTCCTCTGAGCATTATTTAGCTGACAACTATTAAAATTAATACAAAACATATGAAGCATGGGAAGTACTCTTTTTTGTCATGGAAACAAATATACCATTAATATATTTTAAGATAGTAAAACTTCAAACATTCAGATTGTCCTGCAGTAGAATTTAAAATTGTTCGTTGCAATGGAATACATCTTCTTTAATGTTTCCAAAGATAGAAAAAACATGCAAACATAACTAAGGAAGACAAAATTCGTGATGTAAATTATCTGTAATCAAATAGTTTGAGGGCTTTTGATTAATTTAAAACAGCTGTTCTGGAAGGCTGTAGTGGAACAGACTCACAGCATTTAGTTAGAGATTTTTCTCTGAAAGGCCCCACTGGTCTTCACAGGGATACTGCCATTATACTCAGAAAGTAGGCAGAGCCAAGATTTTAAAAATATCAGGAACAAAATAGAATTACTCTTCATGGATTTAATAACTTCCCTTTCTGTACTGTTTAGCATGAGAATCCCAAGAGTAATGCATTCTCTCTCCCCCTATCCCACAATGGCCCTTTGACAATCTGTGAATTTCATTTCCCAGAATTCCTCAGCCATGCTGTCTCAGGAATTCTGGGAATTGAAGTTCACAGATCGTCAAAGGGCCATGGTTCCCTACCCCTGCACTAAAGCAATCCCTCAGATTATTTCCAAAACTTTCTGAGATAATACCACCCTAGATAGAGAGAGAGAAAAAAAGAAGTGAACCAAATTTTTAAAATGCAACATACCCGAGTTGCAGATGAGGCATCCTTCAGGGCAAGGAATGCAATCTTCCGAGTCGAGGCCTTTGATTTCCCCTGGATATTGAACAATGAAATCAGAGTTTCATTTTCCTCAGAAAAGGTACACGCACATGCACTCACACAAACACACACAAAGGGAGCACCGTACTTTGGATTCAATGGTTTATAAACTGCTTCAGAGCACATGGCAACAACTCCTAGCTGCATCACTTCCTAGATTTCAGCACAGGAGTTTGATCCCGTTTGCTATTTTTACTTGATTAATTTAGTTTCAGCTTGTCCAGTGGTGGGTTTCAAAAATTGTTACTACCGGTTTTGTGCGTGTAGCTTGGTGGGCGTGGCATAACTTGGTGGGCGTGGCTTGGTGGGCGTGGCAGGGGAAGGTTACTGTAAAATCTCCATTTCTTCCCAATCAGCTGGGACTCGAGAGGCAGAGAATAGATGGGGGGGGGCCAGTCGGAGGTGGTATTTACCAGTTCTCCGAACTACTCAAAATTTCCGCTATCAGTTCTCCAGAACTGGTCAGAACCTGCTGAAACCCACCTCTGAGCTTGACTGTCAATTATCTAGTGGAGACGCTGATTTCTCAGACGATTGTGGATTCTGTTAATGTTTTAAGGGAAGATGGAAACAGTGTAAAGAATAAATATTTGATATAAAACTTCTCACATTGCATTATAAGCAGCAGTACCTTTTTTGCATTTGTGTTCTTGGCAGCTGTTATTAATGAGAGAGTATCCCGCTAAGCACCTCTCACAGCTGGTTTGATTCAGGCACTCTTGACAGTGCTCAAAGCAGGGTGCACAAGTACTGTCAGCCACAGAAGGATAGAAGCCCAAAGGACAGCTCTTCCTGCATTCTCCCAGGTAGAGGAAATGCATGTGGCCTTTCTTATCTGGAAGAGGGAAAGCCAGATTAAGTTTAACAAAACACCCAGAAGCATTGCTTTAAAGACCCAGGATTGTGCTGGAAGGAGTCTGAAAAATCCTGTGATGACATAGTAAGAGAACAGTTCAAAAGACTGTAAACACTACAGAGTAAACCGTACCTAACTTAGTGGGAATCACCTCTTTGTTATCTGTAATTTTCAGATGTGTGAGGACTCAGCCCAATCATTCATTGTTATCTTCCTTTTTGCTTACATTTCAGATACTTTGCATCAGGAATAATAAAACCTGATAAATTGCATCGTCATCTTGAGGACAGCTCTCAGAAAACAGTATCAATTAGCATGGAATGTTCCTTCCTTCCTTCCTTCCTTCCTTCCTTCCTTCCTTCCTTCCTTCCTTCCTTCCTTCCTTCCTTCCTTCCTTCCTTCCTTCCTTCCTTCTGCATGATTTCTGGCAGACACTCTTTAAATAAGATAAAGTTGTTACGTGCGTAATATGGAATGGTGATCAAAGAAATAGCATGCAGGGATTTTTTTTCCTGTTCTCATTCCTAATCCTTGAACATAAAATCAGTTTATGTAATTTGATTCAGAACTTTCTCTATTAATCTGAAAAGAAATGTCTTTGGCTGAGAACAAAGCCATAGCAACTGTTAATACTGAAAAGTACAATTAAATGGCTGTCTTAGGCTTCATTGCCCTTCCAACCAGCTTTTTCTAAAGGACTGGAGGAAATAAAAGACTTGGCCCCATTCTGTCTCCTAACTGGTGGCCATGATGGCTTGTTTCTGACACTGGTGTTTAAAAAGATGGGATTGCTTATTATCTTTGGAACAATGGACATTCTACTGATAGCCAGTACTGAATACCTGAGATTTAGTACTACAGTACTATTGAGCTTTTTAGGGTATGGAAAGAAGAGATCAAATAAATATCACCCAGACCACTTGGAAGCCAATGTTATATGAGTCTACTCACATGTTGGAATTTTCTTTTTTCCCTAAATTCTTTTGCATACCCTCTCCTCTTAAATATACTCTGGAGGATTATTTGGGTTTTCAAACTGGAGAGAGGATGAAACAGGTGAGAAGAATTCTTCCTACCTCATGTTAATCGGTAGGAGAACATTAGATTCCAACCACACAACATAAATAAAACCAAATTCCCACTGTTGCAGCAAAATCCTACTGTTATTTTACTCTCTGGATATCGCAGTACAATTAACAGAAAATAAATGGGAGGAAAAAAGAGACGCCTTACCTTTAGCACAGCTAGTACATTCATTAGGTTCACTTCCACTGCATTCCGTACAGGACTCATGGCAAGAATGACACTGCTTGTTAAATTCAAATTTCCCTCTAGGGCATTGAATAACGCAGCGCCCGTCATCCAAAACTCTACTGCAAAAGAAAAGTGGGGAACATAACATTAGAATTAAGTAGCTGAAGAATAACTTACTCTTAAAGAATGAACTTAAATCAATCTGGAGACCGGCTTCCATATTCAGTTATATTCCACATATTCTTTGTACTTTGCTCTATTTTCAGTTTGAAAACTATTTACGACACCCAACAAGCTAAACTTTGAACTTCAAATTGATCTGGCTAATTTCTCAAGCCTTTTATAAAACTCCTTGGTATTGTTTCTCAAAGAGGTGAGGATTATTGTCTCTTTCCAGACTTAGGGAGCATAAGATCAGATGCTGCAACATATTATGTCAAGCCATTTTTAATTTATATTCAGCTAGTTTATTTTTTATCTTTTTATAAAACATATAAAACATTTTTTATGTTTTTATGCTTACACTAGGGTCCTTGTATTTTCATGTCACTGATGGTTGTGAACTGGGAAATCATTTACGTTTATGGAAAACATTCCACAAATAATATTCTCCCATATCACTACGGATATTTCTTATCTATTTATCCATAAATAACCCAGAGTTTATTTATTTGTTTACTCCTTGTTCTATGATGAGCCATTTACTAAACATTTATTTATCCTCATGAGTACTTTATTTCCATTATATCGTTCTTATCTCATTCAGCAAACAATATTCAATTTCACATTCATGGGAAACTAATTCAAAACCTTTCACTGTATACAAATCAATAAGATACAGTCAAATTTTTTTATATGAAAATCCTTTTTGTATTTATATGTTTTACTGGAGGTTCATATAACTTATTACTGTTTTAGTTAGATCCTTATTGTAACTCAGTTCTGATTCTGAACTTGGGCTCTGTCTGACAGTGGAATCCAAATTGTGAGATAGATTTTTCTGCAGGAGATTTTGTAATACCGTTATATTAATGTCTAGAAAATGTTCCACATTTTCATTGACAATGCAAGGGATTCAGAAGAAAAAGTTGGTATGCAAGTGATGGAATGATTTATTATTGTGTATTCCTAAACTCTTTTTTTAATCAACTTGCAGAGGCATGCACCAGTGTAAATATAGATTCTGAATATCCTCAAGTTTTTCAATATCATTTTTTCCCTATATATATTAAGGAACAAGATATTTTTCTCCTTTCAGGATGAGAAGTACATGGCATATGCAGTAGGGGCAACATAAAATGGTTCATTCCAGTCAATTAGGGATTATAAACTCAGATTATGCTTGTTTTACATCAATTTGCAAAATAGCTTGAATTAAATGCAGTAAATATGAATAGTATTGTAACTCCTACATGGATAGAGATTATTTAATAAGAATGGCTTACTTTGCATATGTACAACCAATGCAGTCCTTTGAAGTTGGTCCTATGCATTTAGAGCAGGAAATGTCACAGAATTGGCAGTGACCAAGAAAATCAATATATTCTCCTATGAAATAAAGAGTTTATTTATTTTACTAAAATTCTGGTTAAATTAAAGCCACAACCACCAACAAAACAGAAAAGTATGGTTATTTGCTGAAAATTGCCAATGAACGTGGCAATTGCCAATGAAATATGACAAATATTTCCTGAAAAAACGGCTTTCAAAAGAAGTTAGTTTATATAAGTTTATATAAGTATTAGTATAGAACAGGGGTGTCAAACTCGCAGCCTGTGGGCCAGATGCATCATGCACTGCCCACGCCCAGTTTAGTCATGATAGGTCACATGAAAAAGCTGTGACAATGCGAGTTTGACACCCCTGGTATAGAACATGTTTCAAGCAAAAACTTACAGCATCTGCCACACAACACTCTAGACTTAACAAGAGTGTTACACTCTAGACTTTCTTGTTGGTAACAAAGACAAAAAAAAAGTGGAGATTGCAATACTGGGAGATACTAGAAGAGAAGAGAAAAACCTGGAGAAATTATAAAAATATAAAGACCTGCAAATAGAAGTAAAATGACTGTGACAAAAGAAAGGAAAGGCAGTGGCAATAGATGCTTTGGAATTTGCTTTTGGCAATTCCAAAATAGCTGAAGAACCACTTGAAGTTCATCGGCATTGACAAAATCACCATCAGTCAATTGCAAAGGCAGCTTTACTTGGAATTGCTTACATCCTGGGATGATACCTTCAATACCACTGAACAACAGTATCCACTATCCCAGGTCCTTGAGAAGGACTCAATAGGTAGGGGGGGGAAAAAGCCAAATCCAGTCTATACATCAGCTGACAATGTGACCAATCATAATAATCTAATAGCAGGAATAATCACATGGATACATTCTTTCTTGGCATGAGAAGATGTTGTTTATGGTGTACAGCTGAAAAACGCTGCACATGGAATGCAGCTCACAAATTTGAATTATGTTGGAATTCTTCAGAAATATTTGTCTAATACTGGGCATCAGAGGGGCAATCAAAAGCATTCTTTCAAATGGTAAATAAAAAGTTTTGGATGTAGGTGTCAGTTTTTCTAATGTAGGAACAAGTAAGGTATTTCCCTGCGGGCAAAGATTACCCTTCCATTCATATATTACCTAGTACAGATACTCTTTGACTTACGACCACAATTGAGCCCAACATTTATGTTGCTAAGTGAGACATTTGTTCAGTGAGTTTTGCCCCTTAGCAATTGCAGTTGCTAAGTTTGTAGCAAGCTTGTTAAGTGAATCTGTCTTCCCCACTGACTTTGCTTGTCAGAAGTTTGCAAAAGCTGATCACATGACCGCAGGACATGGCAAGTGTCATAAATATGAACCAGTTGCCAAGTATCTGAATTTTGATCACATGACAATGGGGATGCTACAACAGTTGTGTGAAAAATGGTCATAAGTAACTTTGAACAGTCACTAAATGAACTTTGTAAGTTGAGGTCTACAGGATAATCTTGCATAGAAACTTTTGGTAAAATTTTAAAACACTTCTAAGACTATTGGAGTGGTTCATGTAATTTTTAAAAACTTTACATACAGGTATCATACAAATTAGCATGAAAAGTTTTCTGAAACATGGATGTGAAATTTAAATGAGTTGGTGTATAGTTTGGAAGATTTTATTATAACTGCTTATGCCAACAAGCCATTCACAGGACCTGAAAGAGAAAACAAAGTAAGAATCAGTGACGACTACCTGATGTAGCAGGTATGAAATAACTAATAAAATAGAGGAATATTATATTAATTTATAACGCAGTTAGTATAGAAAGTCTTTTTCAGAGACTAAAAAAAATTGGGAGAGAGGAAAATGGAATATATTGTTTATGTTGATAAAATAATGGCATTTATCTTCTAGAAAAATATTAAGCACACGTAGAAAGCCACTTTGGTCTATTGGTTAAGGCACCAGGCTAGAAGGCAAAGACCATGAAACAAGTCCTGCCTTAGACATGAAAGCCAGCTGGGTGACTTTGGGGCCAGTCACTCTCTCTTCCAGCCAATCCATCTCACAGGGTTGTTTATTTGGGCGAGAAGTTGTGTTGGATATGTTTGCTGCCTTGAGTTATTTGTAACAATAATAAAGGTTGCAAACAAACAAACAAACAAACAAAAATAGACAATAGCTGATGGCAAATAAAATATTCCAAAAATAGAGGTTTATATAAATGCAATTTTGAGAGTATGAGAAAAACCCAAATATATTTTGGACAAAAATTGTCTGATTCAGCATAAATAAAAATGTAGATAGGCAAACCTATTGGAGATAAATAAATGACACATCTCTGGAGGAATTTCCTGTACAAAGTTGGCTTCAAACACAGTTGGAATTCTCTGTAACAAATGAATTGCTCTGCATTGGGGATTTGTAAATATTCACTGAACCTCTAGCACATTTGTGTCTGGCAAGAGGGAAAAAATCCTGAATCTTTCCACCTTGCTTATTTTTTGGCACACAATATTTTTGTTTTCTTTCTTTATACTGTACCATAATGACTAAGAAAAACATTCAGGAAAAAATGAAGATATTTATTCATTACCACACTTGGATAGAGCAAGCAGGCTTGATTTGTTCCAAGCTTGGATATATCTTAGAAGCTTGGCTGCATCTTAAAAAAGAATAACTCCTCTCCCATACATTTGTATATCAGGCTGCCTCCATTCACTTAATACATAATGCTGCAATGCTGGTAAAGTAGATATGTCAATCAGATACAGTCAAATTTCAAATTAAGTTGGTTATTTTGTAGAGAGTGAGTCACTTTGTAGAATAAAGTAGGATTCTTTCAAAGTAATTGGACTGAATTTGTTTCAGCTCCAGTGGAATGTTTAACTTATATAATAGTTTGCAAAAGAAAGACAGAAAGAAAGAAAGAAGGAAAGAAGGAAAGATGGAAGGAAGGAAGGAAGGAAAGAAAGAAAGAATTAAAAGAAGGAAAGAAAGAAAGGTAAGGGAAGGAGGGAGGGAGGGAGGGAGGGAGGGAGGAAGGAAGGAAGGAAGGAAGGAAGGAAGGAAGGAAGGAAGGAGATCAAAGCGTCTTATTAGTGGGATATTTCAGGAACTGAAAAAAAAAGGTGTAAATGAAAAAAGTCTAGATGACAAAATAAGGCAGAACTTTACATGAAATTATGAAACTCAAAATGTTGATCTGCAAATCCTTCTATCAGTGGGATGTAATTTTAAATTTCCTAAACATTGGGGGTTAGCTGGCATCAAATTAGAAGGGCAGTCCAGGTAGGTCTCATACTAACTACACAGCACAACCACAGGGACCAAGACAACCTTTGCAATTCTCAACAGTAACATGAGTAGCAGACCAAGCATGGTGATAGCAAAAGAGGCCAGGATAAAAAAAATAGAAACTGAAAGAAAAAGAATTCATGCCTTCTTAAAGCAGTTCCAATAACAGCTGCACTGCTGAATAGCCACAATAGAAAAGAACACATAGAAATTGGAGGCAACCAAGCCAACTGGAAGAAGGCTTCATTGGTATTATTTTTCTGGA
This sequence comes from Pituophis catenifer annectens, assembly GCF_029215685.1. Lineage (NCBI taxonomy): Eukaryota > Metazoa > Chordata > Lepidosauria > Squamata > Colubridae > Pituophis > Pituophis catenifer. Next base: position 229,438,080 of record NW_027256882.1, on the reverse strand, counting down.
CTACCTATGCTACTTCTTTGAATATCTAGCAGCTTCCATTTGGAGTGGCAGAACTTGATTACAATTGTCCAAAAGATGCTTGCATGCCTACCTACCAATCTTGTTGCAATTGTCTGAATGCTGAGTTTGAGGAGTTGTTAATATTTCTAAAATCCAGGCATCTGTTCTTTGGGTCCTCCTCTACCCCTGAAAACCACTGTCATGTGGATCACTGTTGCCACTTGTGGTCCTTGAACCTTTCTTTAGTTTTTTATTTTGTCTTTACTTTGAAATCTGGATTTTTACAGCACTATACTTTATGTGGATTGTTGAGGGCAGCTTTGTCAGGGCAACTGCTCCTCAAAACATTGTTCATTGTGGTATTTGTGACCACTGGATTGTATACATTTCTGTTTGTTGTTCATAAGGGAAAAAAGCAAAACATGCTTTATAGCATGCCAACTGAACCTGCCAACTCCGAGGCCAATGATACAATATACAAATATTCCTCTGTTGGCTGTTGTTGCCATTGTCACGATCTCCTAGTTTGATTAGAAGAATATACCTACTTCTTATTTAATGACACTGTGAAAATCTTATCAAAAATAGTGGTGATTCGCTAATATTTGGCACTATCATTGTATTTGCAGAAGCTAACCGGACTGAGAAGCCAGAGGATCAAAAATTATAGTTAAATTATAGTTAAATCTATTTTAGTTCAGTAAACAAAAATGAAATATGAATGTATGAGAAGCCTAGAAGGAAGTGCTGTCTTTGAAAAGAAGCCGAATTCTGTGAATAATTTTGCAAGTTTATCCGCATAAAACAAGGCTCAGATGGTGTGCATAAATGAGCTACACAGGTGTGAGCAATCTGTTTCCCTGAAAGGTATTTACATTTCTGCATCTTCTTTACACATTTCTCCAAAGCATGATGCAAAAATTTAGGATCCTGCCATGCAATAGTACAAGTACATTTTATTGCCAATTTTTGATGGAGAATGAAGGAAAGAAATGTGTTAAATTTTCAAATATCTTATTATAGTTACAAAACTTAACCTCACTGAAGCCTGTCCCCTAATATAGAAAAACAAGTTGAAAAAAATTCAACCTTCATCTTCAAAGTAGTTTATACAGGACTTACCTATTCATGTGATGTTCACAACAGCAATCATGTGAGCTATGCTATACTGATTTTCAGTGTTTCCCATCTTTGGTGACTTTAAGATGTGTGGACTTCAACTTCCAGAATTCCCCAACCAACCATGCTGACTGGGAAATTCTGGAGCTGAAGTTCACAGATCTTAAAATCACCAAGGTTGAGAAACATTGTGTTAGAGAGTGACTTAACCCAATTCCCTCTAGTGAGTTTCTATGGCAGAGGTTGGCCTTGAACTTGGGTCTCCCTTTTCCTAGATCAACACTTTTGCTATAAACATCATGCCTTACTGCTTATCCTACATGATCTTCAGCAACTAATTTTGTTTTACATTGTCCCATCATTGTACTAAATTATGATTCTTTGAAAAAAAGAATGTAGTCCAGGATCCATAACTGACTGAAAAATACTTCTATATGACACCTCATGCTTGCCTAGGGCTAGAATGAATTTGTGGGACTTGAAGTGTCCCTAATACCACACCTATAAATAGACTTAAGGCATAACTGAACTTAAAACCCATTGTTTCTTTTATAATTGCCAGTCTTTTACCAGTACCATCACTTCATATATTCTCTGCCTGTCTACATAGTGCCAGCATGCAAAACCAGAGCATGTTTGAGAGCTTTGTTAAAGCTGAAATTTACAAAATAGTTAAAAATAATACCAAGGGCTATTGTCTTTTTAACAAGAAGAATGGAACCTGTGTTTTGCTGCAAAGTGACATGTACTTTATTAATACTGCTGCAAAAGCAGAGTGAAAAATTTCCTTTATTTTCTGTTGGTTACTCACTCAGCTCGCCCTATCTATCCCAAACATAGCTTAATATCAATGATATGTATTAAAATGTAAACTGTAGCAGTACTGCACAATGATCTTGATCTTCATTGGTTTCATACTAATATGAAATATAAACAATTATCTTTTTTAATGTACATTTCATATATATTTACTCCTGGCATGAAATGGATCTGCGTAATTGTGATGGACAGAAAATATTTTACTATTCTCTGCTACTCTGCTACTTTATTACACTGATTCTACTACACCACAGGGTGCTGTAAGAATATAATTATGCTATAATTAAGTTGGCATGTAATTATGCCAACAGTACGTTGTGCAAGAGTTTCACAGAGCAATAAAAGTTGACAGCAGTGTAATGCAAAATAATTTTTTCACTGAAAGTTTCTTTGGGTGTCCTTCGGGACTCAACTCTAATAATTTACATGGCTATACAATCTGTCAATAGAATTGTGGCTTCATATTAAATCATATTTTATCCACTAGCAAAGTTTTGTTTATAAAGTACAATTATATTTAAGCTTTTTTAGAGAATCAGTTTGGTCTAGTGGTTAAGGAGACCCAGAAGCTGTGAGCTCTAGTCATGCCTTAGGCATGTAAGCTGGGTAGGTGACTTTGGGCCAGTCACACTCTTTCAGCCTTCAAGGCTCTGGTGAGGAGCTGGTCAGTCAATTCCTGTTGTAACCACTTTATTAATCTGAAAAAAGTGGATCCTGCAGTTGTGGGAAAATACTAGGAAGAAAAAAGTATGTTCAGCTTTCTGTTTTTTTTTTTGGTAGATTCATTATACTGAACGGTCAGTGATTACTTTTTTAAACAGATTATAAAATAAAATTATAGCATTGTACTTCTCAAATTATGCACTCAAAAAAGTATCTCCTCATACTTGTTGCTTCAACATTTAACGTACAGAGCACAAATAAACAATTGTTTCCTTGGATCATTTCCTATCTTTGTATGAAATATTTAGTTGACTGTAAATACTCATGATGAAGTATATCTGCAACGTTTGGAGAACTTTCAAGAAATTCTTTTAATAAAATGTTCACTTATCATTTTGAAATATTTGTCCAATACTAAGCTTGGCTAAGAAAGGTAGATCTGGATAATTTTTGTGGTTGCTTTTAGCGTTAGCTGAATGTCAAAAACCTTGCCAGAAGAGTGATCTGATAGACTGGGGAATTTTAATAGCTGTTTAGTAGCATCAATGACTTTTGAGTAAATCTATCTGTCATGAGATAAGGGATGTTCTCTTATCAGTTTGTAGCATATTAAAGTACAGGACCCAAACTAAATTGACAGAATCATGAAGCGATGTAAATGCTGTAGTCCCTGAAACTAATATTTTTCAACTTCTTCATAACAGATCTAGAATTTAGAAGTGAGTGGAGATGTGGTGGTGATAATTTACTGTATATAATTTTTTTAAAAAAGCGAAGAGACCTAAATCATTTTAAAATAGTGGTAAAATGGTTGATGCAACTCAGTTGAAAAACTTGGATACATATTCCTACATACGGATAGAAAAACCGAATGGCATCAATTTAGAACAGGTGGGGAAATCTGTGAAGTCTGTATATGAAAAACATCTGAATGTCCTTGAAGACCAGAAGTTAAACATAAACCAGGAATGAGATGTAGCTGCTAAAAGCCAAGGCTACTTTGAAGCCCACTGTCTAGGTCACAGGAAGTGATTATTCTACTCCACTCCCTGATCAGATCCCAGTAGGCATACTGTTTCCAGTTTGGGCACCACACTCTACCAGAAAGGTAGAGACAAAATTAAAGAAGTTTAGACAAGGACTACCAAGATGGAAAGGTCTGGAAATCAAGTCCTATGAGGAATGGTGAAAATATATTTGTATGTTTACCTTACAGAAGAGACCATTGTGATAAGATATAGTGTCAATCAAATATCTAAAGGGTTAACACATAAAGAAGGAGAAGATATTCTCAGTTCAAAACCATTTGTTTAAAAGTACTCAGAAATAGAATTAGGAGGAAATTCTTGATTGTATGATATTTTATCCAGTTAAACAAGCTGCCCCATGGTGCAGTAAGATTTCCTTTGTGGAAGATCTTCAATCAAAGGTTAGACAATCATCTGTCAGAAATGCTCTAATGAATCCTGTACTGAGCAGGAGACCAGATGAGATTTGCTGTAAGGTCACTTCCAATTCAATGATTTTATGATTCTCTGAAGTTGGTGTTATCTGTGAATGAAGGTTAGCTCAGATCCACACTATAAATCAGAAACATTCACAGTATGTTTTGATTGCTGCTGCAAAGCTTCCTTCTGGGGCCAGAGTTTTCCTGGCAAGTTCTGGATTGTTACTCATAATCTTTAAGGCTTTTTCTAGATAAGTCAGCTGAGAACACATGACATCTTGCAGACAAATCTATCTTTCTGCTGTGCTCTGAAATATCAATTGGGTTAAATGGCGTGGGATTTTTAGAGAATAAAAAACTTGTAAGATTTCAATCATGACCATTCAATTTAAAGCCATATTTTATTTACGTTTTATAAGAGGAAAAAAATGTGGTAGTTTTGTGTGGTTATGACAACCATCTTGACTTTTTTGATGACCTCCCACCTTCCTGGGATGACCCCAGTCAAGTTGGTCCATTATACCATGCACAATCATGGATTCCATTTTTACCCCAATTCCTAGTATAGTGTTATCCACCTCTCTGCATTAGCTGAGCCATTTGTTTTCCAATAACTTCTATAACGATACATTTCATTTGTATTCTCTGGATTGACAACACTGTATATTTATGTCACCTATAAGACTCTCCTTTTACCACAATCTTTGAGGTCTTATTGCTCTGATCTTTGGACTCTGCTTCTGATAGAGAGTAGAAGAAGAGATATAGTAGGCTGCAATAAGGAAAAGAAACACAGTCAAGGACATCTCTAGGAGTGAGTCATAAACACAGTTTTCCTCCTCCCTGATAAACTACAATCCTTTGGGAGAATGACTTAGTAAAATAAACAACAATAATAATACAATAATAGTGATTATTCCTAGGTTTTAGAAATGAAGTCATAAATGCTCTACTTTGGATTGCTAATTGAGCAGAAGATTGTGCTCTTTGGCCCAAATCTCACTGAAATAGACCATCGATTGTGACTTTTTAGTTTATGCTGATGAACTAGACCATTCTTCTTTAGTCTTCTATAATGAAAATGTAAATTATCACTAAATTATCTTCCTGATAGAATCAATGGTACTGACAAACCCACTTTCACTGTAGCACTGAAAGCAACTCAAAATTCCAGGATATCTCAAAAAAAGAAGAGAGGAGTCAGAGGACACAGCAAAAACAAGAGTCATACTTTTCCGATTCAGTTCTCATTTCATATCCAAAAAAAAAAGTAATTCCCTACCTACATCAAATCTATAAATGTTAAAATGTTACCTGCCCAATGGAGGCAGGTCCTCCTTAAATCTATGTTGCTCAGAGTAGAGCACCAGCTGAGAGATTGTAAAGTATGCTTATATTTTGTGAAAATATATTTTCATAACTTCCCAATAAAATTTGGAGCTGTCTCTTTCTCTCTGCCTCTGTCCCTCACTCTGCTTTGGGGACATAAAGTTACTTAGTAATTACAATTAATTAGGGCTCTATAAAATGAAGGAAACCAGGAAGAGGATTCAAGGTTTCAGCAGTGGGTAAAAAGTCATAACCAGAGTGCCAGGTCAGACTTCTGTGGAATTGCTCAGAGGACAGATATACTCACTAGCAGACCAAATTATCCTACCTGCTGATGTTTAGTCACCAGCTTTTACAGAAATGTGAGACTGTTTTTTTTTTTAATGATAGATTATTTGTTCATTCCACGCTGAACCTAGAAAAAAACAACCTCTCATTGTTTCTCTGTCAACTTTTTTGTTCTTGTTAAAATAGCTAAACCACTTGATCTTCTGTTTTTGATTCATGCTGTTGCCATCTTAGCTAATAGGTATATAATTCTACCTGGAAGCTACGTTTGTGTATTTATTTAACTTGTGGTTTGTGAGACTGCAATAGATAAAGTGATGCTGTGAAGCAGATAGGGCTGTTTCACTTACAACCATGGAGCACGGGCTTTATTCATTGTCATGGTGAAGGACATTCACTCTCCAATTAAAAAGAGATATCTCATTTGATATAACCTTTCATTGCTTATTTAATGCTAAAAAAATTCCACCAATTTATAGCAGAGCTTCGAGGTCAATTCACACATGCAATTAATTACTGTGTATGTTAGAATAAGCACTGAGTTTTAAAGTTTATTAACATCTGGTCCTTGTTCAGATTACCCCATAATTATTTAAATCCTACTGTGGCATAAACATTATGGCACAGCTTTGAAGAACCATACTTTTGTATGTTCATGAGTTGATCCTTTGTATGAAATATTGGACACTCCATGGATAAATTCTATTCTTCCACTGGAAGAGAACAATGCTGGGACACAAATTCAAATTAAGGTGACAAAGACTACAGCATTTCATTAAGTTGCAAATTTGATGAATGATCATAGCTTTCTCAAAATTGATTCTATGTCCTGTACAAAATATTATAAAATCATTTGTAACTGTTGGTGCCTCCATCCCTTTGGAAATAAATAAGAGATCTGAATATTCTTCTACCCCAAGACCAATAATTTAATATAAAACATTCTTTCAATTTATTTAAGCAATTTCTGTTGAATACCAAATTACTTGTTTAAAAAAAATTAGGGAAAGGAAAAACGCAGAAAAAGTAACATCTAAGCAAAAGAATATATAAGTCATATGCTTATGACATATATATGTTATAAATGTGCTTTACTAGGCTGATGGAGAAAAGGTTAATTTAATAGAAAAAAATAAAATGTAGAATAACATTGATTTTGGCCACTAACAATTACAATACTACCTGTTTTTACAAATAACAGCTGGACGTTTTACAGATGTACAGTATTTTGCAGTAAAATGTATCTGGATTTAACAATATCAATATTTAAAAAAATTAAATTTTCCTCTATATTAGATTAAAAGCATTTTAAAGTATCCAAATAAAATCTTTACAACTTAATATATTATATCACAATTTGGAGACACACAAGCACACACACACTGATGTATTTGCATGTGTGTATGTGTTGCGTAATATTTACTTATATAATATATCTATACCATTAACTTAAATCGTGGAAGCATTATTTTCTAGTTCTTTGTCATGTAAAAATGAGGCAGTAATAATACAACTAGAACAGGGTTATGAGAATTTTTGAAAATTGGGCATGAGTGGCAATAACCATATCATGCTTACTATGTCTTCTCAGAGTACAAGCCACCGCCCAACTTACATAAAGTTACATTAAACTTAATTACTTTTGAAAAAGAATAGACAATGAGTGATTAATTGAAATGCTATTAATCTCAAAGAAATTCATACACAGCTAGATCAGGGTAGCATATCTGACTTTTTCCCATTTTCACCAATCATTTCCAAGTCAAAAATATCATCTGTAGGATATTACTATGCAGGAGCTTTGTCTTCTCATGGATTCTGTTTTTCACTCCAGCCAATTTCTTTAAACTTCTCCTTTATCTCCTTATTGAAGCCATCTCTTTTAAGATCTTAGTTTAAGTTTTAGAATAAGAGAGATGGTAAAAATAAATATGTTTTTAAAATATTGTCTAGAATTTACTTTGGACAATGTAATGCCTTTCTCAGATTGTGTTGGTCTTTAGTATATTTAAAATAAGTTTTTTTCTTCATTTGAAATTTTGTTAAAATAGGATTGTGTACTTTGTAACTATGTTACACACACTAGAATTTCTCTTACATCTACCTTTTTCTAGAATATAAATTTAAAAAAAAGATAGCTGGCTAGATTTTGTGCAAATCCTAAAAAATAGTGAAAATACGCTTGAGACTATGAATGACAGTATCAAAACACCTTTATCTTTTTGCTGGTCTCTTAAATGTTTCAAGTTATAATAATAAATACTGAGGATTTTAAATGAAATGAGTTTTCAAGGTGATAATTATTCATTTTAATCTGAAAAGAAATTTATTTCTAAAGAATTTGATGGTTAGCTAGATGATTTTTGTGCATATTTATTTATATTGAAAAGAGATTCATTTCTATATAATATGTAATGTTCAGGAAGCCTATTTTTTTCAGGATAAATAAAACATTTTTATTTCATATAGATCTGTGCTATATACAGTGAAAACAATTAAAAATGGCAGAATTTTTATATTTTCTGATACATGAATGTTTTGAATATTAATTAAAATTCACAAATTATATTTTAATACTATTTTCAGTATTAAAATAGAATATAGAAAATATACTATGAAATTTGAAACTTATTTTGGGAATTTTCTCTACATATTATATGGTAGCAGAAAAGCTTTAGGCTTAGGACTTTTAAGTTTTCTATTATTGCACAATAATAAAAATTATTTCACTCTTGATGGAATACTGATAATGCATGCACATTAAGAGTAAAATTTGGTTTAGTAAATTAATTCCAGTTATAGGTATAGATCACACAAATGTTTATAGTAGTACCATTGTATTCTGGATTTAATATCTATTCATTTTTCACAATTGCTGAAATCCAGAGAATTTACTCTTTGTTCAGAAAGCAATATATCATGAATGTATTGAGCATACTACATATAAAATAACCTATGCATGAGCCAATACATATTTACTTGCTGAAGGGATATTGAAACCAATACATGGATATGATTGTGGATGTGCTCATTTTATTCACTTTTATGCAACCCCCCCCTCCCTGCAAGCTCTGTTTATGGATCTTATTTTACTGCACATGACTAAACATGATACTATTTGGTGGAGTATTTGGCATATCCATGTATGCATCACACTTTAATAAATGTATGGAATATTTGGTAGGAAAAATTTGAGTTTTAGAAAGTATCAATAAAAGGATCTAATGTTAGCTAAAGGAAAATAAATGATAAACATAAAGATATGTAAAAGTAAATATGTAAAAAGAAATATCAACAGATTTTTGGAAAGTTCTTTTTAAAAATTGATGTATGGTATGTATTTTTGTTGAAGATAGTTTTAAGATTGAAATTAATTTGGTCTACTTATATTCCTCTATATATATTATATGAACTGATATTTGATTGCTATTTACTGCTTTTTGACTCCTGATAGACTATTTCATGTGCCAAACTCGCAGCATCACGTTGCAGTCACGTGACATATCGCAATGGGGTACGCGTGGCCTGTGCATGACTCATTTGGCCCACAAGCTGCCAGTTTGACTCCCCTGGACTATTTGGTTCACTTAAATTAGATTTTATTTATTAAAATTATTTCCTTTAATTTTTATGTTTAACTTGCCTGATCTGAAGTCATGGCCCATATCCCAAGAAATATATTGGTATCAAAGTTTTAAAAGTGCACACTCTATCTTATGGATATTGGTGGATTCCAGTTTCAAGTATAAAAGCTACACTTAAAAAGGGAGGGGTACTTGCATCTTTCAGAGTTTATTCATACCAGAATGAAGCTCTAAAACTTCGAAATGTATCTTTAAAAAACACACTGGTTTATCTGTCCAGAATTCTGAAAAGCTGTTGGAGAGTTTACCAATGTGATAAAATGAATCCAAGCAAATGCTACCCAACATACAATCACACTAAAAAAATGCAGACACCACTATAATGCACGCAGAGCATGAGCTTCCAACAAAAAATGTTATTTCTTTTCAGAGTTCTTCTCATTCTTATTACATGAGGACAAAAAAGAAAAGACTAATGCAAGTATGTTTTTTGTTTTGTTTTAATCCATTGTAAACTTGTGTTGTATTGTTGGTGCACTCTACACATCTTCAAGGGAAACAAGCAGAAAAAAAAAAAAGAAAAGCAGATTTTTGTCAAAAAAATAATAATCCAGGCATGTCCTTAAATTGACAGGAAGTCAAATGACTTTAATTTGGCATCAAATGCTTTGGTCACACCCTACTGACACTGTGATCCCAGATGTTTTGTTCTGAACACCCAGTAACGAAAGGTAGGCTCGTTGTAGTTTTATATTTTAAGTTCCAATATACAGTTCACTGCCTCCCCAAAGGGGAGAAAGAGAAAGAGGAGAAAAAAATGTGGTTTTCGGAGGGTTTCCCCATTTTTAATAATATGGATTAATCTATAAGTCTACCGGAACAAGAATGCCTGGAGAGAAGCCAAATCAACCTTTTAGTGTACATGTTCTGCAGCAAAGTTGCTGAAGTACTTTCCGCTGGCAAAGATTATTCTTTTTCACTAGCATACAGAAGCCGCCTTCTGCCCAAGACTCTTCCGTTGCTTCAGGAGGTCATAGAGAGTGGAAGGAGGTTGAGTTTTGAACAGCATGGTGTCAAGTAGAGGGAGATTTAATTGGTCAGACAGGCAAATTTGATAGAAGAAATCATTCAGGAGCAGGTAGCAAATAGAAAATTGGATTTCCATCAAAAGGAATTTCAGTCACAACAGCATTTGTTTTCAGGAAAATACATTGTGTTGTAGCAAGGAGTGATTTGTATCCATTTATGTAAGAAGAAAAAAAAAAGATCAGAAAAAGAAGTATTAGAAAACAGTGAAAAATTCAGTCAGAGATATCTTATTGAGTATTATGAATTTAAAAAAGAATACTAAACAGAAACACACAAGAATGTACACATAATTTTAAATCATATAGAATTTAATAGAATATTATTCTGATTTTTGTGTGCGTGCTCCCCAAAATGTTTACGGTAAAGATTTCTTTGCTCACTGTGCAATTGCAAAGCATGATTTATTATAATGTGCATCACAATCATTTTTTAAAACTTATTCACTTGTTACTTTATGGAGATAAGCAGCTGCCAATGGAAGAGCATTTGCCAGTGGAAATAGATTTTCTCTAACCTAGCAGCTCCTTCTGACGCACCCCACCCCACCCCCTACTATAGAGCGATTGAAGGCTGCAGTCAGGAGGATTCAAAAGGCAAATTGAATATTATCCTGTCTTTGTGAAGAACATGAGTTTTCAATCTGATTTTAAATCCAATCCCACATTCAGATAAATCTGCCAGTGTCCTGTTTATCACAATTCAAGCTGGTAAGCACTTTTCCCAAACAATCAATCAGTTAAAGGGATATTGCAATACTTGGTTGGTTTAGCAATTTTACTGTGTACAAAAGCATGTTATTTTATACATGCTTTTAAAGGAGAACTATGAAATAATGAGATGGGGAGAAAATTAAAATCACCCTTGAAACTAGGATGTGCATGAAAATATTTCTCACTGGAGGTTTGTTTTCTTAAATTCATTGTTAGTGGCAAATGCTGTAAAACTCATTGAACATAAAGATGCTCTCAATAGCATTTGCATATATTGTCATTGATATTGAAATCATTATGTTGTTAAGAATCTTTCAAATTTTGAATGCTACTTAAACTGAAAGGGATCACAAGCAGAGGCCTAATATCATGCGGACATTAATTCTCTGTAAATTCAGAATTCCGCATATATTACCGTGATCATAAAAAAATATTGCAGTTGCACAGTAAACCCTTGATTTAGCAGACCAGTGGGGAATGGGGTTGTCATGAGAGCAGATATCCATTAAATCCAAATGTCTTTTATACAAGCATATTTCATGTATTTTATGCATATTATAGTTTCATAAATGGCAAAAGGGATTTTATTCATGTACAGAATACTTAAATTTTGTCTGCTGTATTTGAGATCTCCTAAAGGGTTTTAACTGAGGGTTTACTGTGGTTTAAATAATTTGATTTCCAAGTCATAGGTTCCCTTAAGTATCAGGAAACTCCTCACTTCACCCCCAAATATAGCTTAAAATTATTCTGAAAATGTCACGAGAAGCAATAGCGAGGTTGTGAGTTAGACATCTTAGAATGGAGTATTTCAGTTTGGAGGAAATTGTAGTTGGATACAAATCATGAAGGGAACACCTGGACAGGATATAAAACAATCAGAACAGGAACAGAGGTTAAAAAAAAACCCCAGATCACACAGTCCATCGATAAGTTGTCAAAAACCATTCAGCTACAATGAAAGGAGCAAGAAGAAAAGCTGGTAGCATAGAATAGTAGGTGATACAAAAAACTGAGTGTAGCAGCAGTTGTAACTGCATATGAGAGACAAAAACATTTGAAATGAAAGGAGCAATGCAAACTTTACACATCATGCTTACCCCAAGGTGCTTGCTGACTTTTGAACAATGCCAAATTAAGACCCTTTTAGTAAATTTGCACTGTTTGCTGATTAGCCTGTATGAATCACTTTCCATTCAACAATAGATGCACTATGATCTGCTACACCACTGTGTATCTTTATTACAGCTGACTCACTCTGGATACTAATGAAACCAACTATAAGTTATTGCTTGTTCCACTATCTCAGTATATCTTTACAAGATAAAGAAAAAGTAGAGAACATGGCTTTTCCCCATTTTCTTAACAGCAATTTTGTTCTAATCATCTGACCGGAAGGGAAAAGTCAAGAAACCTAAATTGGTAGAATTTTTTTCTGGATTTTTCCCTTGGTTAGATCTGGCACATTTTCAAATATTTATTTAGTTAGTCAACTTTTCCCCCACATCCAAATTTGGCCACATTCTTTTCTATTTTCAGATAGATAGACAATATAATTTCTTCAAAGATTCCTTTGGTTTGGAGAGGCAAATGATAATAAATTTAAAAAAAGGTACAACTTATGCATAGATCATTTTCTAGGAGTAGAAATAGGACTTTCCCCTTGTTAAATACATGGTTGATTATATCTACCTATCCCTGTAGAAAAATCCTAATACTCATTCCCAAGCCTGCTTCTGTTTTCTGCTATGTATTCCAATACATAGAAGTACGTTGGTCACATCTGACCCAGGGGTGGGTTCTACTTACCTTTACTACCGGTTCGCAGAGGGGCCGCGCACGCGTGCTTGCTTCACTCACACACTCTCTCTTTTGCGCATGCACAGAAGCGTTTTGATGATGTTGGGGTTGGTGGGCGGAGTCTCCCGCCAGTTTTACTACTGGTTCTATAAAACCGGTGCGAACCAGGGGGCAATCCACCACTGATCTGACCACATAATTAGTCTAGTTGGAGCTTCCAAATATTATCTACTCATACACCCAAGTCTTTCTAATACATTAGGAAGACACCAGGATTACGGTAGCTGACCTTTGAGAATGAGGATTCGGCTATAACTGTGAAGTCCTGAAAGGAACCCAATTGTTTCTGGTTGAGGATACTATTTTTTTTTTCAGGGAGTTGATACATATCCTCACACACTATAGCAAAAGTGCAACTCCCACAATAAATAACAATTCTTTTCTATTTTGAATTTGCAAAATTAAGATTTTCCAGTATTTCACATTTGGGGGACAATTTCAACAGCTGATTTATTCTATCTTTGTTTAGGGCCTCTTTCTGCAGCTTTTTTAAAAAAATATTTTTATTCTTTCATTCATGCAGTCTTAGATCTCCTAATACTGTTTGTACATTCAATTTTTTCTCAGAAGCTTTTAAGCAAATATATGAAAATAGATTATTCTTTTATGATAAATGATGAGAATACTAAGATGGAAGGGTAGCCTATGTTTTTTCCTATTAGGAATAAAAACAGTAAAGGAGTTCAGCTTTCCTGAGATTATTTTTTAAAGTCCAAACAATATTAAACAGAGGAAGAAATCAGAAAATTAGTTGGAGAAACGCACTCACCATCTTTACAGACAAGACCAACTACACAGACACCTGTATCTAAGATGTAGCCATTTGGACAACTTGTACAGTTTCTTTCTCCTGGACCACTGCACCCAAAGCAGGTGACATCACATCTTAATGAAAAAAAAAACCCAAGCAAGTTATACATAGGACCAAGGTTGATTATTTCTCTTATAATCAAATACTTCTTAATTTGATTCATATTTAAAATTACTACAAGATTCTAAAATGTGTACGCTAACACAGAAAATAATATAGCATGAACAATTAAATCACATAAGCAAACCTATCTGCTCCTGTTTTACACCTCTGAGATCTTGAAGGTTATACAAAGAAAACTGTGTGGCCGTGCCAAATAATCTGGCTGCTCAGAATTTTCAGTTAATTAATTTCCCTTTTATAAGTCTGTTTTGGGACTAGAAAGCATTTACATATATTACTCTCATTTTTTTTTCCTTTTTAGCTAGACAACCAATTCCATGATGCCTCTCAACCCATGGTTTCTGGATGGAAAAAAAATGATATTGATGGGGAAGAATTCTCACCTGTGAATGACTAATTGTACATGGTAAGGCTGTTGGTCATTGTAAAATTTCACCACAGAGCATAATCACATTTTCACACCTCACAAAATTATGCGTAACTCTCTACCACTATCTTAACTTTGGCTTGGAAGGATTTGTGCCCTTAAATAAGGCCTAGAAATATTTCAAAGGATTCTGGATACCCAAAAGTTTCATTAATACAGCTTCAGTGGAAATTGCTACTAATGCTAGGTATAAGTTTGGATAATTTAAAAGTTTAGTAATAGGAAATATTTTTAGAAAATAGAATTCCTTTTTAGCGGGGCAGTTTGTTTCTTAGTTATGGTTCACATATAGGAATCCCTTTTGGATTTTACTCTGCTAGTCATTGCTGACTATATTGGGCAGTGCTCATCTCTGTTTCAAGGCCATTGAGACAGCACTGTCCAAAGACATTTCCATGGCATAATATCATGGAGTGCTGTTACCATCCTAGCAAAATGGTATCTATTTATCTACTCACATTTGTATGCTTTCTAACTGCTTGGTGGGCAGGAGCTGGGGCAAGGACGGGAGCTTACCCTATTGCATGACGCTCGAGTGTCGAACCTGGGTTGCTGGCTTTACAAACCCAATGTCTTAACCACTGAGTCACCTTTATGGTTCCTTTATGGTTCACGTATAAAATGGGTCAATTTTTGCATCTGAGTTAAAATGTGATATAGCTTATAATGACCACTTACCTTTTGCAAGTTTTATATCCATTTTCTAAAGAATGATCCAAATAGTAGCCATTGCTACAAGCTACCACACATTTTCCATTCTCCATAAAATACTCTTCTGTACAATTGATGCACGCATCTGCTCCTGGGCCTCAAAAGCCAACAAAACAAAAATGATAACACAGTGCTGTATCCTCAATAAAGCATAGATAATGAATATTCACTAAATAATTTAGTAGTGTGATTACTAATTTGGTGGAATGAAAAGTGGTATTCTTCCATGTAAACAAGAATGTTAAAAAGACATTCAAGCTCATCCAATTACACAGCTAGTCCCTCCTCATAGTCTCACTGATTTGCTAGAACTACTATTGGTTTGTTTTAGATTTGTTTTTCTTGCTAACGTTGATAATAGTTTTATTATCCCAGAGGGAGAAACTACCATAGATGCTGAAGCTGTTCACACTGTGATCAATGGGTATTATCTAAGCATGGCCTAATGACAACCTGTGTTTCATATTTATAATAATATTCTGTGTGTCTACAAAGCTTACTTATTCTATTTTGTTGCAAGGAAGGCATAAATTATTTAGTTAATAAAATAATATTAGAAGTACCTTCACAAGAAGCACAGGAATGATGGCATAGCTCACAGTCTCTGCCATTATAATATTTGCCTGCTTCACAGCGTATAACACATCTTGTTCCTTGTAAACTACATAAAAAACACAAGGAGATTTAGATAATTTCTGCTAATATCTAAGAGGAAGAGAAAATACATTTATGGATTATAGTGAGTTCCATTTATGCCATTTATTAAAGACTTATTAAGGTATATTTATAACTGATGTATTGAACCTCAGTCTGAAACATAATACTACAGAAAATATTTGCATTTTTTGAAAGCAAGCAGACTACTCCGCTGCTATGCTTAGATATGAAGTGCTTTTGTTAATTTTGATTTTGTTGTTAGTCTATGGGGGATTTTTTTGATCCATGTCCATTGTGCTTGCTAATTTAATATGGATATTTTAACATATCATTCTTAGGCTGTTGCAGCTTTAATTTTCTCTCTCTTCTAAATTATATCTGTACTGTAAGGAATATATATGTGCCTTAAAGTACATAACATATGTAATTAAAATATTATATTATAATGAGATAATTACATCGCAGTTAGATTATGGTATCAATTTTATGTATGTCTTTTCTTTATCAGTACAAGCAAGTATATACAATATGTACCAGAAAATTAAAGTGGTAAAGGAGTAACACAATTCTTCAGATGGAGTGGAATTGAATGTGTCTTTTCAATTTTTTAAAAAAATTGTTTCAGTATTGCTTGTTGTACCTGACAAGTTACAACATCTAGCAATAGCTAATTCATTCAGATGATAATTTCCATGAAAAATAAATACTGTTATAAATTGCAGACTCCAAAGCTACAAATTTTAGCCCTTTAAAAAAATATTTTCTATTTTGTCTTCCAACCATTGATTTTTGTATTATTTAGCCTGATTATGAGCCTGAAAAACGCAGAAGTTTTTGGGCCAATAATACCAACAAAGATACATTTTAATTGTGGATTTAAATGAAGTTATGAAAATAGTTACAAAAACAAATTATTAATTGATTAATTATTATTTCTATATGACAATTCTTAAATATTAGACATATTGCAGATTGAGAACACAGTGCTTCGGTTTTTATATTCTACATACTAAAGGTTTTTTTTAATGCATGATTAATCAGGACAATACATACATTTGCAAAAATGTTTGTAAACAACTTGAAAAAAATTCTTCATGTAAATATAATGTGAAATATTTTTTTCTTCTGGAATGTTAGAAACTTATTTTCCTATCAGAATAGAATAACAGAGTTGGAAGGGACCTTGGAGGTCTTCTAGACCAACCCCCTGCTTAGGCAGGAAACCCTACACCACTTCAGAAAAATGGTTATCCAATCTCTTCTTAAAAACTTCCAGTTGGAGCATTCATAACTTCTGGAGCAAGTTGTTCCACTAATTAATTGTTCTAACTGTCAGGAAATTTCTCCTTAGTTCTAAGTTGCTTCTCTCCTTGATTAGTTTCCACCCATTGCTTCTTGTCCTACCCTCAGGTGCTTTGGAGAATAGCTTGACTCCATCTTCTTTGTGGCAGCCCCTGAGATATTGGAACACTATCATGTAACCCCTAGTCCTTCTTTTCATCAGACTAAACATACCTAGTTCCCGCAACCGTTCTTCATATGTTTTAGCCTCCAGTTTCCTAATCATCTTTGTTGCTCTTCTCTGCACTCTTTCTAGAGTCTCATCATCTTTTTTACATTGTGGCAACCAAAACTGAATGCAGTATTCCAAGTGTGGCCTTATCAAGGCATTATAAAGTGGTATTAACATTTCACTTGATCTTGATTCTATCCCTGTTTATGCAGCCTAGAACTGTGTTGGCTTTTTTGGCTGCTGCAGCACACTGCTACGTCATATTTAAATGATTATCCACTAAGACTCCAAGATCCCTCTCCAGTTACTATTATTTAGTTACGTACCACATATACTGTACCTGTGCATTTTGTTTTTCTTGCTTAAATGTAGAACCTTACTTTTTTCACCGTTGAATTTCATTTTCTTAGATAGCACCCAATGTTCAAGTCTGTCAAGATCCCTTCATAAACCTATATTCTGGAGTCTGGCTATTCCTGCTAGCTTGGTGTTATCTGCAAATTTGATGAGTTCCCCATCTATCCCCTTGTCCAAATCATTGATTTGAGCCTAAAACAGAGCCTTGGAGTACCCTACTGCATATTTCCCTCCATGTAGATGCAGGTCCATTGGGGACTACACATTGAGTGCAGCTGGTCAGCCAGTTATGAATCATGTTAATTAAAGTCAAACATTTCCTTACCTTAGACCATGTCTGCATTCTGTGCATGTATGAAATTCAGTGCATGACCTACAATTTTCACTGCATTTACGGCAGACAATCTTATCTAGAAAGAAATACAATGCCAAAAAAAATTAAAATCCTATTCAAAGGTACATTAAATTAATACTTAAATAATTTACATACATTTTTTTCCAAATATTTGTAATTTGTAATTATATTTCCAAGGTGTCATGACATCTGGAAAAATACTGTTCAATAAATCCTGCTTTGTTTGTTCTCATCATGGCCAACCAATTGCATAAGGCTAATGGCTATTGATCCCTATTATTTCCACTAATTGGCTCAACTTTATTTTTTAAGACAGCCAAGTTTGTAGATGGCACCATAGCTCATGGTAACAAAAGTAGAATTACATGTTGGGTAAAAAAAATCTTTTGTTTGTCCTGATTCTCCCAGGATTCAGTTTCATAGGATGATCTTTGTTTCTAGTGTTTGGGGAAAGGGAAACAGCTTCTTCTTGACCACTTTATGCACACCGTGCATAATTCTATACTCCTCAGTCAGGTTCCCAACTCATTTGCTTAGTTTCTGCTCTAAAAAGCCACAAATATTGCAACCTTGTTTTCACAAGAAAGCTACTTGATCATATTAGTTGCTCTACTCTGAACCTCCTCTAGCTCTTCTAAATCTTTTTTTTAGAGCTTCACACAATATTCCAGGTGCAGTGGCATCATTGATTTAGATCAGTGGTGGGATTCAAATTTTTTTACTACCGGTTCTGTGGGTGTGGCTTGGTGGGTGTGGCATGGCTTGCTGGGCGTGGCAGGGGAAGGATACTGTAAAATCTCCATTCCCACCCCACTCCAGGGGAAGGATACCGCAAAATCCCCATTTCCTCCCGATCAGCTGGGACTCAAGAGGTAGAGAATAGATGGGAGCGGGGCCAGTCAGAGGTGGTATTTACTGGTTCTCTGAACTACTCAAAATTTCTGCTACCGGTTCTCCAGTACCTCTTCAGAACCTCTGATTTAGATATGGACATTTGAGTACAGTATTGCCATCTCTATTTTCAAAATGATTTCTTATTATTCCTAACATGCTGTTGGCCCTGTTTTTACAGCAGATGTCCACTGCTGGCACCTTCAATGAACTGTTTAACATTGCCATATCCATACCCAAAATGTCCACACTATATCATACTGTACCATATCTTTTCCTTGCCTTCATTTTAGAAACTTGGCAATATTATTATATAAAGACTATCTTAAACTACTTAGAAATTAAAACCCAATTTTTCTACTGTGTCACATCAAGCAAAATCATCTGTGTTGTAGTTATGATATAACTTTATTTTTTGCTTACCCATATGGAGTATCTTTCTATGGAGTATCTCCTATGGAGATCTTTCTTACCCCCATCTGACTTAATATTTCAAAACCACATAGTTTTCTTTGTTTTAACAAGCTTTGAATAATAGTCTATCTGTTTGCTTATGTATTTATCTGATTTGATTTTCAAGGCTGCCCAGTCAATCAACATTTGAGTTATTTGGTATATAATTCTAAAATTAAAATTTCAGAGTTCAAACTGAAATGACAGCAGTATATTGAATGTACTGCATATAAGAATATGATTTTATAGTTCCTTCCAATAGTATAACAACTGAATAATGTAAAAACAAAATCTTACTGTTATCCAGGTAAAAGCCCTCTGAGCAGGAGGTAATACAATTTCTCGATTCTTCATTGATAAAGTAACCAGGTTTACAGGTATTACATTGGTCACTATGACTTCCAAAACATGTTTCACAGTTGGGTGAACACTTTTTACAACGTTTCTTGTCTGCACTATAGTGACCAGGTGGACAGTTGGGAACACAGATTCTTTATTGTAAAAAAAACAATAAGAGACCGAGATGGCATTGAGCTGGACAGAATTAATCAGTTAACAAATAATTTTGTTTGGATAACAAAAGCAGAACAATGGTTTCCCAATACGAGAGCCAGATATAATATCTTTTTGTCTAAACAAGCACACTTCAATTTACTTCCAATCTTAATTGGACAGAAAACTATAACTGTAAATATATAACATTTAAGATTAAAAAATTGCATTTTAGATGAGCATAATTTATAAAAATTAAGATGCAAATCTTTTAGTAAATGTATCATTGGTCCAAATCAATTCAAAAAGCACATCTTTCATGACAAAGTTTCAAGTGTGTATATCTAACCTTGTTGAACTCTTTCCCATTCTGTAATCCAATATTCAAGTTATTTTTTTAAAGTGGCATAAAGTAGAATTTAGATAAATATATGGATAGAGAAAAAATATTCCAAAGAATGTAGTCCCAAGGCATAAAGGCGTGATTACAATCAAAGGAAAAAGACAAAATGCAGAATAATTTTGATGGAAATAGAATGTTTTAGAAGTAGGTGAGAAGCGGTAAATAAGAAGCTTCTAACTGAGCAAATAGATTTGAGAATAAGTGATGAAATGATTTGGCATGAAACTAAGAGGGAATGCTGGAAGGAGCATTTTTCAGATTTGTATGGGAATGAAAGTGATATGTCAAAGTGTGGAAGTGAAACAAATGCTATAAATGTTACTGTCCAAGAAAAACATAAAAATGAACTAATAAATAAATAAGAACGTTAAGAAATAATAAGGCTGCTGTGTAGATGGTGTAACTGTTAACATATGTGATTTTCTAATGGAATCACTACACAATGTGATTAATATGGAGGTGAAGACTACATCTGTGTCTGACAACTGGAAAAATGTTGTCATGATTTCCCTGTACAAAGGGAAAGGCAGAAAAACTGGATGCAAAATCTCTAGGGAATATATTAAGTATGCCTCTGAAGGTCATTGGCAGAATTCTGGCACCGATTTGTAAAGTCAGAGGGCTACAGTAATATATAGTGAATGCTGTCTTAACTCATTCTTTTAATATCTTTGGCTTACTATTTCTTCCTTCCTTTGTGTGCGCTCCATAACACTGCTTATCTGAAATGAGAATAGCATGTATGTATGTATGTAAGTATGTACGTATGCCATTAAGATTGTAATACATGTATTTTCATATAACAGATAGTGATGTTAATGTGTCATTTAGACAGGCTTTCAAAATTCTGCTGTTATTTCCTACAACAAAGCAGCATTCCTAGAAACCCTGCATGTTTCTTTCTTGACTGGGCCTACCTCAAAAGGTGACATCACTCTTGAAAGTCTCTCCAAGTTTCTTTCTGTCCTATCTTATTTTAAACAAAATCTAGGTGGGGTTATTTTGAATTTCTTTCTCATGTCTGGACTATATAATCTCTTGTCCAAGTTCTTTCATACTTTCATACTTTCCCAAAGGTCAGCTCTAAATTCCTCTACAATAACATACATTTAATCCCTGTATGGACATTCCAACTTCAGCAACAATTCATAGTATAGCAGTGATGAAAAAGTGGTTTTATGATCAGTTCTCACATTTACAACTTTGCAGCTGTTAAGCAAATGAAATCCAAAGTAAGATTGTAAGCACAAGCACAACTTCTGATTCACTTAGCAACTGCTTCACTTACCAACCAAGTTGCCAGGCTCAGTTAAGATAGCTAAACGAAGACTACCTATAGTCAGCTGATGGTATAATGTTTTATACTATGCGAAATGGGATAATACTAAAAAATGAAGCCATCTTGGTATGATCTAATAAAAGTTTTCTAAATAGGAATTCTGACTAGTTTCACACTGGCTTATTGCATGCATTTTTTATGAGAAGTAATAACTGTTTCATACCGTGTATTGTTTTTAGATTTATAGTAATAGTGTAGGCAGTCATTGCAATGGTCTGGCCCCGGTCCACCACATCCAACCTTACTGCACTCTGCATTGCAGGGACCTTTGAAAAAAGACAAACAATCCTTGCAATTTTATTTTTATAGAAATTACTTCAAGTCTATTTTGTACCAGATAGCTTGGATTCCATCACACAAATAATTTGGAAGTTTAAAAAAATCAAAACTGAAAATATTGAATAGAATATATATATGTAAGTTTTCACGGGTATATATGTGTGTACAGTTAATATTTTGGGTTTCTTCCCATGTAATTGTGAACATATCCCTAAAAGGGTAGAAGCGACGTTTCGACAGAATTCTCTGTACAGAATCTGTAACAGCAAAAGACCCTTCACATAAGCCTGATGATGGCAGATGAGATTCTGTCGAAACGTCGCTTCTACCCTTTTAGGGATATGTTCACAATTACACAGGAAGAAACCCGAAATATTAACTGTACACACACACACACATATATATGATTTTTATTAAAAAAATTTAAACAAGAAGGTAAAAGTTAACACAAACCAATAGAAAGGAAAAAAGAAAAAGTAAAAAACAAAGTACAAGAAATGAAATACAAGTTGAAGGAAAATAGAGGAGAAAGAAAATATAAAGTGACTTATTAAATATTTTTCATAGCAGTTATAAATGCAAATATTCAAAATATCTATAAGAACGTAAGTTTTAAGAAAAAGTATTGAATAGAATTCAAAGTTTTTAGAGACCGGTTTTCTGGCTTAGTTGAGGAAATCAATAAAGAGCAAGAAAAAAAGCTTGCTATATTAATGGTTATATTATTTCAAATATAATAATTAATGTTACCTGAATAGTCATCTAGTCCATAATCTTCCGTAGGGTCTTCAATTGCACTCATGCGTACTCGTTCGCCTTTTAAAAAATCATTTCTTGGGGAGTAAGGCTGGATGGATGTCCCATAAAGTACTAAGGACCATTCTTTCAATTTACCTAAATGAATCATATTGGGAAGATATGAAATTCCAGGAGGAAATGTATTCTCTTTGATATTTATGGTAGCATATTTCAAAGAGCTGTCAACTTTACCTGTTGCTGTTGAAACTATCTGGCTCAGGACACGAGGGATGAACTGCCCAATGAAGAAGAGAAGAGAAGAAACACTCTACTCACTGTTGCAATTGGGGGAGCTCTTCCTCCCTCTTCATAGAACCTATTGAGATGAACTGCCCTGTGAGGAAGTGCAGGAGGATCAACTGTTCTGGAAGCGGTAGGGTCATCTGGCTCTCCCTACAAAGGATTCACTACAGCTGTGTTTGCTAGTTATCTCTTTCCTCTTGTTCCTTTTCCCCCCTCTGCTGTGTCTTTTTAGATGTCAAGCCTAAAATGTTTCATTATTCTGCATGGAGTGGTTAATATTGTTGTAAATATAACGAAAGCAAGGGAGGTAGTGACTATGGGTGCATAAGTACAGGTGGGCTTAGATTCCGATTACCACCCCTTCCTTGTTCTTCAGTTTTAATAACTAACCTGATAGCATAGATTAAAGAGCTTTAGTTCATTCACCATTTGGGGCCAGTTCTGCTTTGGGAGCCAGAGAGCTATATAAGATGTATAAATATGCATGAACATGCTTAAAAACATATTAATACAAAACATTATGTTTTCTTTTCTTGCATCTCTACAAACCTACCAATATGAATTTGAAATTTTAGTATTAGGAGGAAGACAGGAAAGTGAGTTTTGAAATACTATAATAAATAAAACATTATAATAAAATATCACATTTATTCAAATAGCTTATTTAAAATTATTTTTATTATTTATATATGGAACTGGAAAGATGGGCATATTAAAAGATCAAGGTTGATATCAACTCCTGGTGATTATATAGGCACGTTATACAGTTTTCTTGGCAATAGGATGGAATGGTTTGTCACTGCTTTATTCTTAGGTTTTGTTTTTTGTTTTTGCTTACTCAGTCTAGTCTTCTGCCCTAGTCTTCCTGGCAATCTCCTATCCAAGTACTTATTAGATTCAATCTGTTTAGCATTTTCAAGATAAGCAAAAGTTGTCTAGGCCCTAACATGGAATATGAGAATATGCGACACATTTAAATTATATTGCTGCTTATGCTGAGTATTTCTAACTCCACAAATTATTATTAAACATAATTTCCAGGTAGAGTTTCCTTTAGTGTGAATGAGTTAAGAGATGATAAAATATGAGAAAACTGTAGCAAAGGCATAGTCCTTCATACAACTATGCCACTTCATTGTTGTGTGGGAATTCATATGACTGAAACACATTATTCCATAGGAAGAGTTTCATATTTCATCAGTTATAATGCTGCTCAAAGCAAACAACACATTCATTTGCAAATGATGAAATGGTGAACAAATAACAATACCAGATCAAATGATGAATGTATATGTGTGAATTTGATCCCAACCATTTAAAGAAAATACTTAACTAAGAGAATTTGCAGCAAAAATGAAAAATGAAATAATTCAGACGGTAAAATTATTGGTAACTCTAATTCTGTAATTTTGGGCATGAGAAAAAGATACTTCTATCCATGTTTTAGCACCAGAAATTCCTATGCAGCCAATCAATATTACAACCAATAGCCCAATATCAGTGAAGAGTTGATAAACAAATATTCACTTCTATTAATATCAGCAACCTACATCTGCACAAAATAGCTATAGCAGTACAATCCAGTCAGCCCTTAGAGGTAGTGCAGACAACAGGTAGTACTGGCACTGTCATTATTATAAGGTAGCAATAGCAATAACACTTAGACTTATATACCACTTCATGGTGCTTTACAACCCTCTCTAAGTGATTTACAGAGTCAGCATGTTTCCCCCAACAATCTGGGTCCTCATTTTGCTGATCTCAGAAGGATGAAAGGCTGAGTCAACCTTGAGCCGGTGACACTCGAACTGCCAAACGGCCGACAGCTGGCAGTGAGTAGAAGTAGCCTGCAGTACTGTATTCTAACCACTGCGCCACCATGGCTCCAATAACAGAAATTTGCAAGTCTGAATGCCATTCTCCCTTGCTTTACTTGACTTTCCAGAAAAGCAGAGAAGGTCCCTTGTAAGACATTCTCACGTCCTTTTTCCTTCTGTAGATTGAGATAACTTTTACATGACCATCATCTAGTCCAGCGGCCCCCAACCCTTTGGGCACTAGGGACTGGTTCCATGGAGGTTTTTCCTTGGACCATAGGGGGTTTGGTTTCGCTTGCTGCCTGCATCCTGTGGATGGAACTTTGCTTGCTTGCATGGCTGATTGCTGGCATGCCATGGTGCTGGTTCACGGACCGGGGATTGGGGACCTCTGGTCCACTCTATGTCTCCTTCTGCTGTTTCGCAGTCATTCCCACATACTTCAAATCCTGAATGCAGAACCTTTTGTTCTATCAATATTTAATTAAAAAAATACTAATGGCAAATAAAATAGACCTACAGCAGTTCCAGAAGAAATTTGGGGTTGTTTTAATATTTAATATCTCATGAAACCACTGGGTGGGTCTACCAGTTGTCACAGAGGTTTTAATGGCGATTTTATGATTTGTGAGCTGTCCATGTATTTCAATGTAGGATACAAAAACTATGTAAATATTTTAGATGAATAAATGAACTGTTCTGCATATGATCGCATGCATAGCCTGTATTACAAGCAACTGATAACATAATGCTGACCTATACGTAAGGCACCCCTGTTGTTTTTGCTCCCTAATCATCAGAAACCATTTGACATCTTTATTTTTGCAAATGTGAAATGCTGATCTCAAGAAGTGAAAATTACATCCCAACCAAAACTCATTTAGGTCCCACAGCAATCGAAAATCTTACTCTCTACAGCACCCAAAAGGAAGAGATGGAAAATCAAAACTTCTCCAGGCTTTTCTTATTACTCTTCTCTGATGCTGAAGAGAATGGAGAGGCTGACAAAAAAAATCTTACCATCATTCTTCTGCTTATTTTCTCTGAGCAGAGCAGAGAGAGTTTCAAAACCTTAAAGCTTGCATTTGCTGTAACCTGAACTTCAGGTTCTAGAAGTGAGGCAAGATAAGATTTCTCTCTTAGCTTCACAACAATCTCAATTATACTACAGCTGAACTAAACAGCTGAGTTATCTAACGTTATTACATCATAGAAACATAGAAATCTGAAGCTGCTTTATAAGTGACTCAGAATCCTCTAGTTCAGGGTGTCAAACTTTCATCATCACGGTAGTGTCATATGACGTATCGGGACTTTCTCCCCCTTTGCTAAACCGAGCAGGGGCGGAGCCAGCATGTGACCCATCTGGGCTGCAGGCCGCGAGTTTAACACCCCTGCTCTAGTTGAAGTGCTGTTAGATAAATCTCTGTGAAAAAGCATTTTATGGTATCAAAATTATAGGTTAAGACTTCCTCTGCTATCTCTACAGCTGGAGTTATCACCCAATCTTCCCAGCAGATGTCGTGGCTAAGTGTGTAAAAGTGATTTGATGATTAATACCAGGGTTTCCTAGCTATTGATGCTGGGAGTCTTTGATATATAGCAAAAGACTTTTCACTTTTTGAGTCTAACCAATATTTTATCTTTATAAACCAACTACACTATCCTATATTACATTAAATATATAAAAGGTAAAGCGAATAACCAGCAGAATAATGTGTTCATACCTGGAGTCTTTACATTTCTTAGCTGAGATGGAGTATCATAGATTTCTAAAATCCAGTCACCAGCTGCTTTTTCACCCCAGCAGTGAGTTGTCATGAACTCCCAGTTTTTAAAACCTTCCATAGAATGATCAAATAACCTTTTAAAGAAAAGCACAACAATGTATGTATAAACACAGAAGAAAATTATATTTATTAAAAATTTCA
The DNA here is from genome assembly GCF_029215685.1 of Pituophis catenifer annectens. NCBI lineage: Eukaryota > Metazoa > Chordata > Lepidosauria > Squamata > Colubridae > Pituophis > Pituophis catenifer. The sequence continues at coordinate 229,411,572 of NW_027256882.1, read as the reverse complement.
TTTGATGCAATTGGTTATAATCTACATGGGTTTGTGTCAGGCTCCAATATCTTCAAGGAAAGAATATAGGGATGCTTCATAAGGATTCTGGAAGTAATGCTGCATTTTGGAACCACTAGCTATGACTCTACTTTTATGAGTATAAATGCTCATATAAATGGTCAAATTGCACAAATATTCTGTTATTAAATCTAACAATAATAAAGCACAAACATTTAAAAAGTTTAGAAGTTTGTGAATTATAAGTGACATTATTCATGTGGTCTGAAATGATTTTATTTTAATATATCTAACCTACGTGTGTCATAATTGTGAAATAAGAAAGTAAACATTAACTCTTCGCTATCATTGCCAAATTATTAATCATATCCTTCTTACTATGTCTAATAAGTGCAGTAAATATGGGCCAAGTGTAACACTATTTATGCATTTCAGTTTCTTTTGAATTAATAAGTCAATATACAAGTAATCGTGGAGACAAATTTTCAGAGCTTTGAGTTAAATATTTTTTGTACACTCTTCATATGAGTTCCAGTGACCATGAAAATACAAGTCAAATAGTCATAGTAAGCTTTTAGAAAAGACACAAAACTTGAGGAATTTTTCTATAATTCTTACATTAAAGGGATATTCCGTAAGAAATCTTATGGAGGATATGGACCATGCTTGGTCCAAAATTCTGGACCACATGGCTAGAATATTAAACTGAATGGATAGGACCATACAGTTGATTTCAAGCTTAAGAGAGGTCAAGCCTTAATAGTATTTAGAGAAGTGAACTCTTGGGAATTTCAGGCTTACTGGTGAGATTGGGAAATGGAAAAAGGTAATGTTAATTCAGTTCCACAGGACTGCCAAGAAAACTGCATGGATGCAGTCACAAGGAGTTGACTGGTGTCATCATGGCAGAACTTCCACTCTTTATAATGGGCATCATAATGTTGCACAACATTTACTATAGTCATCACTTTACAAATAATATGAAAGGACCTGCAAATGACAACCAATTAAGCAAATAGCTTATATTAATTATAAGCTTATATTAATTATAAGCTTATTATATTAAAATAAGTATAATTAATATTAATTATACTTATTTTTTTTATGAAACATGAAATCAGTGTTATCCATTGAATTAACAATTTACCTCTAGTCAACTGTTCCTTGTAAATGCTACAGGTAAAGGTTAATTCAAATCATAATTACATTGTTAAAAAAACCCAATATTTGATATTCTGCTGATCATAATCTGGTTGCCTTAGAAAGAGATATGTTGGCAAGCTATTCAGTCCCAAACTTGAGACAGTCCAAAGTACACTTGTCTCTGTTTGGGGGCTCTCTAGAAAAGCATATAGAGGGATTTAGGAGGAAAAAAGGACCAATAAACAAAAGAGGGGAGAGTCATTTTACTCAATTGGAAGTATCTTCTACTTATATAATAGCCCAGTTTTAATCTAAAGGGCATTTTAATAAAGGAATAGATAAGAAAAAGACTTCTATATCTTTCTGTCTCTTTGTAATAACAACCAATTGTCTAATAACAACCAATCATTTATCAAAATTCTTGAATCTGATAGTAATTAGTTTATATACACAGGGCTACATTCCAGACACAGTTTCAAGAGATAACTCCAGAATGAAATATCTTTTTGTGAACATCAGGACAAAAATTCAAGACAAAAGTATCACAAATGCAATTAAAAGTCATGTCAGGATCACATATCAGACAGGCCAGACTATATTTTGACTTCACACCATTCTTTTTTTTGGAAGAACAATGAGAAGAGTCATTAAGATTTATTTGTTCAACTGTTTTCTTGAAGTACTGTTATAATTCTACTTTTTTGTAATTTCATTCTCAGTATCGGACAAAAACTATTGCAGAAGATTACAGTTGATCTTGCCTCTGCTAATGCTCATGACAAAATTTAGATTTCCACTTGATGTGTTCATTTTCTCAGACTGGTTCCTCAATTTACCTTTTTAAAAAGTTCATACATTTTTAAGTGCACCCAATTTGGAAAGTGAGCTTCTATAAAACTGAAAGTTAAGTACCTGTTAGCCAATAGCTGAGATCTTGTTCCAGAAGGAGAAGTTAAATAAATTGCCAGATCACCTCTCCGAGGATGTGTAATAGTGATTCGTACCACCACATGTTCCAGATATATTACATGGTGATTGGCATTGTCTGCACATCCTGTGGCTTTGTATATTGAACGAACGCCATTATCTGGTCCATTACGAATATTATCTGGTCGTATTGTTCTGTTTGAAAAATACAAGCCAAATTAAATATCCAGTGAATTTGATACATTTTTATATCTAAAACATCTCTGAAATACAACTAGTCCTCAACCTACAACAGTTCATTTAGTGACTGTTTGAAGTTACAACGGCATTGAAAAAAGTGACCAATTTACAACGTTTACAATCGTTGCAGCATCTCCATGGTCACATGATTAAAATTTGGGTGCTTGGCACCTGGCATGTATTTACAATTGTTGCACTAACCCAGGGTCATGTGATCACCATCTGTAAACTTTCCAGCTGGCTTATGACAAGCAAAGTCAATTGGGGAAAGCCAAATTTGCTTAACAATGGCATGATTCACTTAAATACTGCAGTGATTCACTTAACAGTTATGGCAAAAAAGGTTTTAAAATGGGGCACAACTCACTTGACCACTGCCTTGCTTAGCAATGAAAAATTTGCATTCAATTGTGGTCATATATTGAGAACTATCTATATATTTTTTCCTCTCTCTGTGCAGGGCTGTGAGCACCATTTGGAGAGGTGCTTGGTGAATTTACTGAAGCTTATGAACCAGTGGTGAGTTTCAAAATTTTTTACTACCAGTTCTGTGGGTGTGGCTTGGTGGGTGTGGCATGGCTTGGTGGGTGTGGCATGGCTTGGTGGGCGTGGCTTGGTGGGCATGGCAGGGGAAGAATACTGTAAAATCTCCATTCTGTCCCCAATCCAGGGGGAGGTTACTGCAAAATCCCCATTTCCTTCCGATCAGCTGGAACTTGGGAGGCAGAGAATAGATGGGGGCGGGACCAGTCAGAATTTTTACTACCGGTTCTCTGAACTGCTCAAAATTTCTGCTACTGGTTCATCAGAACTGGTTAGAACCTGCTGAAATCCACCTCTGTTATGAACCTACTATCTGAACTGTTGATTGTTACTCCCTTGAAAGGTGGGATAGATAACACAAAAGGTCCCTTACATTGTCTGAGTATCCATAGACTGAGCATGCATAAACAGCGTGCACAAATTCTTATTGAACATAATAGCACTAAACTTTTTTTCAGCAAAGGAACAAGAAGATCCTGTTTAACAACTAGCTTATAAAAACATTCATTTAAAAAAAATTAGTCACCATTCAGTCTCAGTAAATACATTGGTCAATATCTTTAATAAATATTACTTGATTTGTCGATCTGTGTTCTCAATGCAGACATGCTGTGGAGGGACTGTTGTCCACTTTTCTGCTTCTACCACCATGGCTTCAGCATCCATCAATCCAAATCCATATAAGTGGCTAACTACAAAACATAAAACATTATTATAATCTTGAAGTAGTTATTTTCATTTTTGTACAACACAAACATCTATACTCTATTTAATTCCTTTTCCTCAAAAATACATTGTTTCATAATATCACATCTATCCTGTCGTTTTAAAAGTGCCAGTTACAGCTGCAATAATTGGTCCGATAATATTAATTATTAATGTAGGCTTTGGGTTTGATGTTTACATATATGATCAATTTATTTTTTCCCCATATGATTTTGCAATCAGGACAAAGATAGTGAAAGACATCAGTTTAGTGGAATATGGACAAAACTGTAGGAAATGAGATAAATAAAGAATGAAAAAAGGTGGTGAGAAATAATTCATGGAAGCAAAGCATATATGTTTTTATGCATCCCATGCTTTAACAAATACATTATGAGTTTTGTTGGTTAAATTTATGAGTTATAATTCCCACCAGCCCTGACCTTTGTCTTGTTGGCTTTATCCAATGACATGTAATTTAGCAAATCCAGCTAATAATTTGTCAAAGCATTAAATAAGAAATAAGAGTTACATCTTTAATAACCATTATTAATCAATGATATAAAAATATTATGAAACAGGCTAAAGTGTTGTATCCAAATCAGCGTAAATTATGGGCTTAAAGGAATTCTCCATTAACAATTTACATTGTAAGTTTTCAGAATAGAACTGTGACTGTTCTCCATGTTATGGAAATAAATTGCAATACTTTTTAGGACTGATATCTATAAACTTGATGGATTATTTGGAGAAATGCACATTACTTTTTAAAAACCAAGTTCTTTGTATTATCCCCATCAAAAAAAAAAAATAGCCAAAATCTATTTACATGGTCACTTTTTAAAAAATTCATTTTTTCATTCTTGAGAAAAGATCACTCAATATTATAATGTCTAGTTTAATTTTCCATGCATGACACTACTCTTAATGTTTCAAACTGATTGTGGTGATGAATAATGAGTAGGAGTTTGATGTACCCTGCCATTTTAAAAAAATGCATACATAATATACATTTAAACATAATCCCTCTTCAATCCAATTCAAGAAGCATCACGCTGAGCAGTTATTAAAGTTTCCATATGGAAATGTTCCAGACAGCTGATGGATGGCTGTCTGAAATGCGTTGTACTTTAAAGTTTCTGATCAAATGGATTGGTCTAAGCAGCTGCCAGAATCAAGACAAGCCCATCATTTTCACAGACTAAATAATAACAATTTTGGGGAAACATAGGGTTGCTATAACTAGCTGATCCTCTGCATCTTGAAGGAAAAAAACCCATCCATTCAATCTCACACTGTCCGGTTATGTGTGTAAATTAAAGCTATAGGGTTATTTCAACTGATATATTAACAATCCTAGAACCTCTTGAACCTCTTGTATTACATCATGTCTTGGAAATGACTTTTAAGTAATACTTAAGATTGTAATTGTCATTTTTCTGCCTGAAAAACATAACTCTGGGGCATACCATTTTGGAAAATGCCTTTGTCCTAGATTGGAAAGGTTGTTCTTGCATATGAATAATATACACAAAAATTGCTAACCTTTCCATATGAATCACAGCAAAGTTTGTCTCATTAAAGGGAATCAATACTGGTAAAGTACTATCCAATCTGTCATATTTTTTTTAAAGAGACAATTTTCTCTTTTAAAAATTAAAAACGATGAAGTACTTAGTCTTAAAGCCCTACATATATTTATTTATTATTGACATGCATTATTTCCCATGTGAATTCAACTAAAAAAGAAAACAAATTAAAATTTGTTGATTTCCAAATATGGTGATTTGAAACAGTTGTTTGGAGGATTCTTGGTGCCCTCTGAGTTGGTTATTGGCTTACAGATATTTCATTACCTGCCTAGGTTACATCATCAGTGCTAGTGAGTATAAGGTTTGCTCCCTGGTTATATACAAGTAATGCTCAACTGGGATTGGACTTTTGGTCAAAAGTTGTAAATTAAGGCACCCATGTTTGGATCCAATTGTTTTAACATTTTTAATACTTGATTTTTATAAAACAGATCTGTCACTACTGTCATCACTTTGACACTCTGCTTGCTCTTAAGGTTCCTTTTTTTTAAAAATGTCTTTCAATGATTATGGCACAGAGTATCATCATTATCATCATCATTGTCATTCTGTCAGCACTTCAACCTGCATTTACTCTAGTGCTGGCATAAGAAGAAGAAGAGGGGCCAGCTGGCAAGAGGACGTTTGACACTTCACCTACTTATTTTCATTGAAGATAATATCCCCTAGGAGATGAGAGGGAGGGGGGGCATTCCTGGGAGCTTAGGTAGTAGATATGGGGAGATAGATTTGGAAGAAGGCCAATGAGACACAGAGATTTGGGGAACAGAAAGGGAGGGTCTGGGGTCAGGAGTCCAGAGCTGGCTATGCCACGATCGGGGCCAGATTGTCATGCTTAATAAAATGAAAGATTTCTTCAAAGACTATCTGTTTGGAAATGCAATTTATTTTATTTGAAGATGATATCGAAACCTGACACATTCTTCTATTCTTACCAAATATTGCAGTGAACTGATAAAGGACATTCTAGAAGAATAGTTCTTCATAATGTATTATCGGAGTTGCTATACAGATACAAATTTCTATATTTTATATTAAATATTACAGACTACAGTATATGTTACAGGTATATAGGCATACAAAAATAAGAATTATTGGTTCTAATGCAGATATGGAACTTGAAGGCTGGGAGATTCAGTATTCATTCATTCATTCATTCATTCATTCATTCTTTAAATAGTTTCATTTACTATGAAAATTTCAGCAGTTGTAAAATTATCTTTTACCATTTTGGACAGTCAACAGTAGATAGCAGCAACAAAGATTTTTCAAATCAGCTTGACTTTGAGTAACTTTCAGAAGTGAATTGATACCTGGCATTCATTTAGTTAAAAGCAATTAAACAAATTTGTTTTCCCAGGTAATTGTATTTAATGTCCATTCCTCAAATCCGTGGGTAAGACAAGGCCAAAAAACTTTACTAGTCTAACCAATTTATTTTAACTTATCCCTCTTTATAGCTTTAGCCAGTAAATGGCTAAATGTGTGTAGGAAAAGTTTGCAGCCAAGCTAGTTTTAGAAAAATGCTTGGCTTGTTTTGCTCATACACCTTATTATGATACTGTCATTGAAAAAACATGTTCCAGCTATAAAGAAAATTATAGTATATTTCCAAAGGGATTCAGTCTGATCGGTGTAATTCATTCTATGAAAAACAGGTTTTTAATTATTATTTTTGGCTGCAGCTGGGGACAATAGTGAAATATTACACTAAATAATGCCACGTGCAATAGTAAAATAGAGTTCCATTTTTGCCAGAAGCAGTATACAGTGTGCACGTATATACTCCCCGCATCAAATTAAACATTGGAGGTTGCTATTTAATCTAAATCATTTGCTTTTGCTTCATCCAAAACTAACAAGAGGTTGAAAAGGAGTTATAGTTTTATTGAAACCATTTGCTCAGCTTACATTGCCAAAATAATTGACTTAAAACTATTCACTTTAATTAGGTTAAAGTTGATTCTTCAGTTCCATAGTGAATAGGGATTATTTTGTTCTTTTCTTCCTCTTTTTATAATTTAGTATGAGGTAGTGTATAACTACATACATATATTGTACTATATGGAATATTAACTTGCAACTGTTACAAAATGCAGTGGGATAGATTTCATGAATAACTATAATCATGATAGAAAATAAGATAAACAATGTTTTCTAAATATTGGTTTAATGGACTCCTAGGTGTTTTGTTATATTCATACAATGGATAACATTCCAAGCAATATGGCACAAAAATATTTATTAATCATATCCCAATGATATTTATCAATTTTTCCTACTATCTTATACAGTATTTGGTTTTCATAAGTTGAACACATAAAACAGAAATATAAAATGTTCTCAGAGAAAAGTAGCAAATAAATTAAGCTGTATAAATAATAAACCAGCATTCAATTATTTTAACAATATTTTCTGCAATTATTGTAGCATTTAGAATCATACCCAGTATATACTGTTGTTATTTTGACACTGAGGTTAGAAATATTTGATAGCTAATACACTCCTTGAGAAAAGGTGGAACATAAATTAAATAATTAAATAATAAAACAATGATTAACATAGAATGAATAATTTTGCAGTTTATGCTATCACACAAAATATAATAATTTTTTAAATACATAAGACCAACATAAAAGATAAAAAACAAACAAACTTCGAACTGAAAATTATGGTTTAGAATTTGTTATGTCCTAAGTGGGGATCTGCATTTATACTCTGTATGTCATGAATCTTTTTCTTATAAACTTTAAATTGAAATCAGTATCATTAATTTAATGCGTATGTATAAGGTTCAAATGTCTCATTATTTTAAACAACTATTTATGTGAAAGAATTGTTAGAAATATCTTTTCCAAAAGAAAAAAAGAAATTATAAAATTGCAGGTACTATTTGAAAACCTAAAGTTTAAATTCAGAAATAGTTTTGTCTACTGACAAAAGGAATACTCAGTTTTAATTTTGCTTAATATCTCAGCTTTTCAGATGACATGTTCCTTCATCTTTATGTCAGTTCACATGCATATTTATCCAATGTTATCATTTATATACAGTAGAACCTCTGGTCACGACCATAATTCGTTCCATAACTTTGGTCGCAAACCAAATTGGTCGTGACCCGAACCTAATTTTGGAAATTTGGTGCTTACAAAAAAAATGGTGCAGAAGGGGAAATTGGCTGTGAAAAAAAATTGTGAATTTTTTGGTTGTAACCTGATTTGGTCGTGATCAGAAGCGTTCATGACCAGAGGTTCTACTGTATTCATATTTCATAATATATTCATATTAACATTCATTGTATTTTATAATACAATTATTTTTGCAAGATGTTTCTCCAAATGCATATTTTTATGTATTCCTTAATACGTATATTTTTGTTAATATTATTCTCAAGTACATAGTTTATCTAATAGTGAATTTTATTAAATAATATCAATGTCTACATTGTAGCATACTTCTCTTAGAAGTCAGGAAATACATATTGTTTAAATTTATGTTATTTAGCTATGAATAATATATAGCTAATAGATTTCTCCAATCAACCCATGTTAGAGATAGCTGAGAATCATTTTTACTTTAAAGAATATTTTCTTTGTAATGAGGATTCCTTATTTTACCTAAAATACAGTTATATGCAAGGCATAATTCTTGATCTTGTGACCTCATTTACTTTATTGGTGTAAATAAAAAGAAGCTACATGAACTATACCTGGTAGAAAAACACTTGGGACTAAGAAATAAAGGCAAAAGATAAAAGGAAATTTAGAAATAAAGAAATACTAGGGACTTTATTGAATAAGACCTAAAATGTTGACTATGAAATGACAACTTACCCTTGTAACCAGCTGCATTGGTTTTCCAGTCATTGGCAATTAGATGTCCAGCACCTGAAGTCCTTACAATAATATGTTGAATATCCCTCCATGTTAGTAAACGACTAGAAAAAGACAATAAAAATGTGATTTTCTAAAAGGAAAGAAGTATAGATGCAGAGGTGGTTATGTAAAAAAGAGAAAAATGTTAAGAGCAAGAATAAATTATGGGTTAAATTAGTCCTTTTTCATAATTAATATTTTGAAGGCAATGTTTTAACAAACAGAAAACTATTTCATTTGCATGAACAAATAGATAATACTGTAGTTAATAGTTATGTGATATTTAAACAACAGCTTTAGCCTCACTGTGAAGTGAAGCTGCTTGTCAGTGTGGCTAGGCCTTGCCATGACACTTGGAAAGAGAGACTGCATCAGGAGTCCTTGTTGTTCTCTGAGCTTGCTTGTTTTGTTGCAGACATTTCATTACCCAAACTAGGTAACATCATCAGTGCATTGCAAGAAAACAAGCTTGCTCAGAGGGCACCTTCATTTGAACCCTGAGTTACAAATATTCTCCTTTATTAGAGGCTGCATCACCTCTATGCTAAGCTGCAAATAGAGTGTGCTGGTTATGTTCATACCCAACCCATGCTCTAGCAACTTTGGCTACAATGAGAAAAAAACATTAAAATAAAATCTCCTTGTAGTTGTGCTTACAATGATTATTTCATGCTTGGCTTGCAAGGACCGGATGCTACAGCATGGCTTAAGATCAAGAGATCTTGTTGGAGAGAGAAAAGCACTGGGAAGATTTCCAATCCTGATTCTTGTGCTGGTAGAGATTCCAAAATTTGCTAGATTTGGGGAAAGAGCATCTCCCCACATTTTATTTATTTAAATTTATATGCCTGCGTATCTCAGTGACTATGGATAGTATACAAAGATTAAAAACCCAACGGTTAAAAACAACTGTTACCATGATCTTGAACGTAAATGATACCTCACAATTATGAAATCATATCAACCACAGAGCAAAGATGTCAGCTTTTGTGGCCTATGTGTGCGCACATGCCTGTGTGCTTGTAAAGAAGCACCCTCCTAGCAACCGTTAGCAAACAAGATCACCCCAAACAATTTATGACTCATATTGTTAGAAGCCAGAACAGATTTTGTATAACATGGACACTGAATCTGCTCTTCGAGTTTAGTTGTTTTTTTAAATTTTCTTTCAATTTATTTATCTATTTGTTATTTTAATCATTTTTATATTGTGTTCATTTTTATTTAATTTTTGTTGTCTGAGGCTGACATGTTTATCTCAAACATGTTTAAACTCAGATACTAATGATGTTCTTATTGTTCTAAGCATATTATGTTCTGTTTTTTCTAAGAAAAAATCTTAACGTTCCAACCATTTGCTAATCTAATATGTTGGTTACTCTTATTCATTTTCACAAAGTTGTTTCTATTCTTAGTAATAGATTGAGAAGCACCACTATCAACAATCCACCAATCCTGGTTAACATTAGTTGTTGAACTGGATATAGCTAAATTACAACCCTTCTTGGGTCTATTATTATCCCTAACAGACATTTTCTTATTCTTACAATACTTAGCTATATGCCCTTTAGTCCCACAAGCAAAACATCGTTTTACAACATAGACAGTTGAATACATTTTGTCTTCTTTTGGTTGGTTTACCCTAAGGTGACCAGATTTTAACATTGGTAAAGAGGGACATTGTGGGCGTGGCTTATTTTGTGGGCGTGGCTAGCTGGTCATGTGACTGGGTGGGCGTGGCTAGCTGGTCATGTGACCGGGTGGCCATGGCTATGTGTATAGGGTAAGGTGAACAGATTTTAACATTGGTAAGAGGGACACCATTGTGGGCGTGGCTTATTGTGTGGGCGTGGCTTGGAGGCCATGTGACTGGGTGGGCGTGGCTAGCTGGTCATGTGACCGGGTGGCCATGGCTATGTGTATAGGGACTACTCAGAGGGCTGGAAAGTCATTTCTGACAGGTCCTCACACTTTTGACTGGTCCTTATACTTATGACCATCCTCACATTTATGCCCGTGCAGCATTCTTAACAACCATATCACTCATTTCACAACTGCTTCTCTTCACCATGATGACAAGATAGGGCAAAAATGTAAAATGTGAGGACAGTCGTAAATTCGAGGACTGGTCAAAAGTGCGAGGACCAGTCAAAAATAACTTTTTCAGCCCTCTGAGTAGTCCATATGCACAAAAGGACTAACCAGAGGGCTGAAAAAAGTCATTTCTGACAGGTCCTCGCACTTTTGACTGGTCCTCACACTTATGACCATCCTCACATTTATGCCCGTGCAGCATTCTTAACAACCATGTCACTCATTTCACAACTGCTTCTCTTCACCATGGTGATAAGATAGGGAAAAAAACGTAAAATGTGAAGACAGTCGTAAGTTCGAGGACTGGTCAAAAGTGCGAGGACCAGTAAAAAATAACTTTTTCAGCCCTCTGAGTAGTCCATATGCACAAAAGGACTAACCAGAGGGCTGAAAAAAGTCATTTCTGACAGGTCCTCGCACTTTTGACTGGTCCTCACACTTATGACCATCCTCACATTTATGCCCGTGCAGTATTCTTAACAACCACGTCACTCATTTCACAACTGCTTCTCTTCACCATGATGACAAGATAGGGCAAAAATGTAAAATGTGAGGACAGTCGTAAGTTCGAGGACTGGTCAAAAGTGCGAGGACCAGTCAAAAAAAACTTTTTCAGCCCTCTGAGTAGTCCATATGCACAAAAGGACTAACCAGAGAGCTGAAAAAAGTCATTTCTGACAGGTCCTCGCACTTTTGACTGGTCCTCACACTTATGACCATCCTCACATTTATGCCCATGCAGCATTCTTAACAATCATGTCACTCATTTCACAACTGCTTCTCTTCACCATGATGACAAGATAGGGCAAAAATGTAAAATGTGAGGACAGTCATAAGTTCGAGGACTGGTCAAAAGTGTGAGGACCAGTCAAAAATAATTTTTTCAGCCCTCTGAGTAGTCCATATGCATTAAAGGATTACAGCAATAGAGAGGGATGAAGGAATGGAAATTAGAGTAGGAGTGAGGGTAAGAGAGGGAGGAAGAGAGGAGGAGAAGGAGAAAGAAAGAGGAAGTAGGGAGGAGAAAAAGAGGGTGGGGGGAAGAGAAAGTAAGAAGGAAAGAAAAGAGAGAGGTGGTAGGTTTGAGGAGAAAGATTGCTGTACAATAAAAAAGATGAAAGGGAAGAAAGCCAACCCCAAGCAAATATAAAGATATTAAGATAAAGAATGAATTGTTAAACTTTAAAGAATAAAAGAGAACAAATATGAATAAATAGCAATAATTAGAAACACACATACAAACATACAATGTATTTTCTTTGAACAGAATATTTGGCTGGTTCACAAATTTAAACAGCGTTTAGTCATTTCAATTAAATTTACAATTTCTATATTTCCTTTTTGCCATATTTATTCCTCATCTATTTTTTTAAAAAACCAATATTACCCTTCATCCTCATCTCTAATCTTAATCAAATTCAATTTTTCCCTTCTATTCTATATTATACCCCTTCCCATTATCATCTATTTTTATATCCATCCTCACATTGTTTAATTATGTAATTATGTAATACAGTTGTTTAATACAAATTCAACATTTTAATATAAATCAATTAGTTATAAAACTATCTTTTTTGTATATTAATCAATATGAACATGAATATTCCAATTATTTCCATGCAATCCAATTTCTTACAAATCAATTAATTATATTTACCAATAATAATAAACCAAATAATTTCTCCCATATATTCCTCCGAACCACAACTTAACCATTTCTGCTTTCAACACAATATACAATTAATAGTATCTCAATTATTACAATTCCCTAGTTAAATACAGCTTTTTTTCCTTTGTGTTTTAAAATCTTGAAGTCTCCTCCTAAATTTCCCATTGTTTGCAGTTTTTCACCTACCTTTTTTGGGGAGGAAAAATAAAAATAAAAATAAATCTCTCTCTGCCTCATTTTGTCACGCTGCACCAAAGACCCTGGTTTCGGTTTCGGTTTCGTTTCTGAAGCTTAGCTAGGGGAAAAAAAAACTGCTTTACACTGATTGCCTGTAGGGCGGCCCTTTGAAGCCCCGGGCAAGAGTTTAAACAGTTTTTTTTTCTTCTAGCCATCAGCTGGGGCTCAAGAAAAATCGGGACTTTTTTGAAACGCCGCGGGACGCGGGACAAATTGCTCAAAAGCGGGACTGTCCCGCCAAAAGCGGGACGTCTGGTCACCTTAGTTTACTCTCAACTGATCCTTTTCTTGTCTTCTTCTGGATTCTTCCAATAACCTACCGGTTACGCCAGCCGATGTGAGGTCATCTCTGGTCAAAACCTCCAGTGAAGAAACATAGTCGTCATAAGTATCGTCCAGAGGAGAAAGAATTATATAGACTTGCTGTAGTTCCGAGAAAACAAGTTCCTTTTCATGCAGCTCCTGGAAAATTCTGGTCATGGATTCCAAATGAGCCATCATATCTCCTCCTTTAAGAAGATGTTGCTTAAACAATTTCCGTGTGAGATTTATATGAGCACCCACAGTGTCATGAACATATAGTCTCTTTAACTTGGTCCAACACCTAGCAGCAGACTCTTTGCCATGAATATGGACAAGTTGCTGGTCATGCAGTGTCAGTCCAATTATGCAAAGAGCTCGTTCATTGTCTCTGGTAAACTTGGCTATTTTCTTCGCATCTTCTTCATCATCAGGATTCCATGTTGTTACATCCGGTGGATTATTTACTATGTCCCAGAGTCCTTCTCTACGCAGAAGTAGATTACATTTTGTAGACCAGGATACATAGTTTGTTCCATCCAGCCGGGTTATCATGGAAATGTTCGATAACTGTTCTTGTGCCATCTTCACTTGGATTATATATCACAAACACAGTTTTCTGTATTATTCACATTAACTCTCAGTTTTGCTCTGAACAATCCTAGTTAATTCTGGTTGGCTCTGGGCCCATAACCAATGTTAAGGATATTGTTGTGTTACCAACCAGCAGAATAAGTGCATAGAGAAACGGTACTGAATACAATACATACAAACTGGTTTAACAAAGCTTTTACTTTGTAGTGAAAAACAATTGCATAGTCTTTTTATCAATCCAAGTCTTTAGCCACTCAAATCAGTCTGAAGTTACAGATATCTTCTTACCATACAAACAGCAGTCGGTAATAAACAGCAATTCATGCTGGTAACAAATCACGATGGTAGCATATCCATCCACGTCTTCACACACGACAGTAACAGTTCCAATCAACAAGTCAAGCAGCAAGTCAAGCAATGATGAGAGCAGGTCCAACAATAACTATAGCTCGGCTTCCTTCTTATATACACTTTACACTAGTAATTATCCACTTATGATAAGTGAAGTCAGCAGTGCAATGACTCAACAGTACAATTATGATAATTGCAGTCAGCATTCAGTCAGCAGTCATTAGTCATTACAATGACTCAGCAGTACAATTACTCAGCATTACATTTAAAGTTACAGAATACATTTAAAGTGATAGAACACATATATTGCCTGGACAACTTGTTAGGCTTACACCATATCCTAACAATTATGTTCTATTATGTGAATATGTTCTAAGAATATTCTTAATATTCTTCTGAAGGTGAAAGACATATTTTTGCTGCTTGCCATGAGCATTTGTGTTCTAGCACTAAAATTAAGCATAGAAAATAAAAAAATGAATGGAGAAAATCCAATTTATATTAAAAGTCATAAAGTTGGAATTAAACTCCACTTAATTACATAGCATCACCTACAAACTTGGTAGTGTAATCTGTTGATTCTGTTTTGTACCTACTCATGTACAAATGCTTTCAAGGTCCCAGTTATAGAAATAATAGTGTAATATTTTTAATAGTTCGAAATCAAATAGTAAGGAAGTTGTCTTCTCTAACAAGATAAAACCATACAGAGAAATAAAAACAAGAAAAAGTGAGTCTGACCACATATATCTGTGCAATGTCAATTTATATATCCTTGCAGTAAACAAGCAACATGAATACCAAAAGCCTTCAATTTGGCCTTAAGACTTAATCAACAAAGAACTACAGTATATCAAATTTATGTCTGCCCTAGCACAAAACTTCTACTGCATAATTCCTTTGATATACTGTATGTTTCCCAATCCTTTCTTCTTTAATTCAGCTACTGTATATATTCAGTTTGCACAGCGACCCGCTTAATGGAGGAAAATACTTTTCTAGCAGAGATTGTTTGCTAAACCAGTGATATAGCCAGGAAATTAAGAGTAAAAAACCCAGTTTAATGATGCAAAACAGATGTGTTCAGCCTTATGCAGACTTTGTACTCTGTACCTTTAGAAAAGAAGGAAAGAAAATATTGGCTATAAAAATAAAAAGTATATCATTGAGACACAGAATGGCTGTTGGGGCCTATCACAAGGTTGCCCATAACTGAATTAATAAGGACAGCTCTCAAACTTTTTCTCTGATGTATTTTATACGATTCAACTGGATTACATTTAGGAACAAACCAGCCATTATAATCACTGAGAATTTATGGAGAACATAGCAGAGAAATTTTTATTTGTCAAACATTCTTCTGGTTGCATTTAGTTTTTATTTTAAAGCTATATGTTTATAGTTCCACTTCTTCAAAATTCATGTCACAAAAATGTATCTGCTTGTACTCTGCTTTGTTGTCACTAGGAGACACTGTAGTGCCTCTTAATCTACATACATAAATGTCATATTTTAATAATGGTTAAATTTAATTAACAGGAATATCTTGATTAAAACTTCCAGTATTAACTAATTTTGTAATTTATAAAATTCTTCCAACTTCAAGTTAATACTGTATTTCTTAATCCAAATATTTAAAATATTTAGTTCTGTGGTTAAGCACTGTGAGATTACTTCTCAATATCTTCTCTGAGTTTTGCCTATTTTGCATAGTTAAGCAATGCAGGAGTATTGAATTAAAAGTTTAATTTCTTTCTATTTATCTTTGTATAGGTCTACCAGTCAAAGTAGTAGAAGAAAACTGAAAAAGTGAAATAAAAAATATCAAAATGTTGATATACATCCCCCCCCCATTCCTGTTATAGTCTCCACATCTATCATTAAAAAACACAAGGTAAAAATTCTAAAACATCATAATTTAAAATTATCAATTTTAATAGAAGGGATGCAATACATAGGTATGTATTTTGTTTGTACACAAGTTTGTGGAGGATGAACATGACAATGTAAACTCCTGGCTGGGTTTATGAACTCTAGTTCATAGAGTTCATGAATTTTTAAAGTAGGAATGCTTTTCTCCTAAAAAATTCTGCTAGCTCCTAGAGCAGACAAGAAGCAATATTATAATAACATTTGTAGGATTGAAAAAGACATGGAAAAACAAGGAATGACTTCAGAAGTTCTCTGATAGGCTAAATGTTGAATTGATACCCTAAAGCAGTGCGGTCCAACCAACTTAAACATGCTGGCTGAGAAATTCAGATAGTTGAAGTCCACAAGTCTTAAAGTTGCCAAGGTTGGATGCCAATGAAGAGACAGAATTTGGTAGCATCTTCTCTGACTAACAAATTTTCATTAAGCAGCATAAGCTTTCATGTGTTATCATTCACTTTGTCAGACACTAGATTGATGTAGGATTTACTGTAGTGAGGAAGGAGGGCAAAGGCGGGGGAAAATTTAGGAACTATTATTTTAAAAAATGACATTTAAAACCTGCTGGTCTTTAAGTCCTTAAAAAACTGGACCTAGTGGCCAAGTATGTGCAGGGAAGTCTATGGAGATTCTAAAATCATCATGGTCATGGTTGTCAGAAGATGCTTTTCCAAAAGGCAGCTGGACTTTGAAGCTTCTTGGATGAGAAGTGAAACATTTTAATGGAAAAAAACTAGAAAGTATGGATGCCTTTTGGAAAAGCTCCTTTGGGATATGTGCAGCCGTACAGAATAGTACCATACAGAATCATACCATTTCCAGCATATTTTATTTTGGCTGATTAACAGCATTCTCCTCCTTAACTTCACCTATTATTTGGCTGATAACAGCATTTCATTATTTGGCTGATTTCTCAGCATATTCTCCTCCATTAACTCCAACTTCTATTCTACTAACTTATTAAAAATTTCTTTTTCCATATGTTATCTATTAATCCACTATTTCCAACTGTATTCTTCCAGGGTGTTCCCCCATTTGTTTCTTAATATTAATCATTCCCAACATATATTAGATGCAATCACAATTATAACTTCCATCTGTGTACCTTAATACATCATCAAAAATCATTAACATTTAATCATAATTATCATCCACCACTTTGTTATCAAATTAAAACTAAGCATGTTACAACAAGTTATGCTTTTATGAACATATCACTTTTAGTCACCTTAGCTTCCCATTTCTATTTTTATAATATTTCTATATTTGTTTACCATAAACACTTCTTGTTTTTATTTAAAGCTCATTTAAATTTTGAAGCATTTAAACAATTAAACATTCAAACATTGCTATTCAATTTATCTATTTTGCTTTTTCTTTTCCTTATCTGTCCATATACATTTCCATTCAAAGTCAATACTTCCACGCTTAAAACTCTGCATATCCTTTTGATTCCATTATAAAGTCTGTTTCCAGTAAAACATCAGCTTCTCAACCTCTGGTCCTGCGCCAAGACTTCTGTTGCTGTGCTAGTTAGTTAAAAGTTTATTAAACATTGTATTTCTTCTTTCTTTGTAAAGCCATCAAACGACAGAATAGGAATCTCCAAAGTTCAAAAAGCCCTAGTTCTTTTTGAGGTAATCCACAATATGTAACAAGTGAAGTAGGTTCTTTTCAGAAAAAAAACAGGTTTCCACAATCAACACTTTCACTTTTTTAAAAAAATTTTTTGATTTATATGCCGCCCTTCTCTGGAGACTCAGGGCGGCTTACAATGCGTTAAGCAATAGCCTTCATACTTTTGTATATTTATACAAAGTCATCTTATTGCCCCCATAATCTGGGTCCTCATTTTACCTACCTTAGAAAGGATGGAAGGCTGAGTCAACCTTGAGCCTGGTGAGATTTGAACTTGCAGTAATTGCAGACAGCAGATGTAAGTGGAATGTTAATTAGTCTGCTGAGCCACTAGAGCTCTTTGTCACTTAGTCACTTAGTCACAGCTTCAATCGCCATTTTGAAGCATTTATGTAGCAATCTGTTTGATCTCTTTGTCTGGCTTTTAAAGGTGGCAAATCCTTAATTTCACTTTTCTCTTTTCAAGTTCATTTCAGTTTTAGCAAAAAAGTTCAGGTATCCAGCTCTATTTAGTTAATAAGCAATTCCCTCCAATCAATCAGTGGTGAAATAAGATTCTTAAAGGGTTTAAAACTTCCCCCCCTTTTTTTTTCTTTCCAAAATCTTCAAGCCCCTCAGATCTTCAGCCGCTAGTAAGGCTGGGGGTCTTATTTATAAATGTCCTCATTAACGCGTTGTTCTCGCCTGGGCTGGTGTCACTCACCCGGCTCCGAAGCACTTCGTCCTTTCTTCCTTCCTCCTGCGCTTTGCTTGTCCTGATCTGTCGCAGTCTCGAGGCAGCTGCCATGGCTGCCGTTCTCCGCCGCTGACTTAGAGGATTGCCTCCGGCCTCCGAGGAACTTGCCCGTTCCTCTCGGCCACCCAAGGGGTGACACTGTGTTATGTGTTTGTCAGCGGAGCATCTATCCTAAGATTTACGGTAGCCTGCCAGAGACCTTTATTACTTTACTTTAGCAACAGATATAAGACTGTTGACCGCGATGCCAAACTGGAAGGCCATTTTAATTGACAACTTGAATCTCCCAAAGGATAATTATTACCCTTTTGCTAAATCTTTGCAAGGCTGAAAAATGTATTTAAGGCTGTACCCAATGCTAAGTAGAAAATTGGCTACATTTCAAAAGCAAAACAACCTGTTTATAAGAACCCACAAAGGACTATCTTAATATATTTGGACTATGCTGGTCAGATAAATTAGAATATAATTTAGAATGAAAAGGGATAGCCCCCCTGAATATGAACCTAATAAAATATAAGGCTTATCTTACACATAGGAATTATAGTTACTCTCATTCTACTTTTCTCTCAAAAGTACATTTGAAGTGGGGAAAAAAACATATAATTATTAGACTGGAAAAATTACAACTACTAATTAGTCTGTAATTATCATTAGTAAATGCACTTTTCTACTGAAATTAATGGCAAAAATCCAGTTGCTTATCAAATTTACTACTTATTTGGCATATATTTTAAAGAATATTTAATTTTAACTCAATTATATTTGCATTTATAATCCTGTAGTTATATTTCATCATAGAAAAACAGGGCTTGTTTGTATAATTGTATTAAAGAAGATACAAACTAGTATAAAATGAGAGGAGGAGGAGGGGGAGGAGGAGAGAAGAAGAAGAGGAGGAGGAGGAGGAGGAGGAGGAGAAGGAGAAGGAGGAGAAGAATCAAAGAAAAAGCTAAAAGTGCAATTAAGGAAACGAATAAAAGTAATATAGAAAAGAAAGAAAACCGATACCAAGAAGTAACTTCTGTTTTTTATAGCCGTTATAAGTAGAATTATAAATTGACCTCTTAGTCTATAGTTACAATATAACTCTGTAATTTCTATAATCTGTTCTGTATAATTATCAAAACAGATCATATGTTCATTTTTTTCTGTTTCACAAAAAAAGTCCATAACAGGTTTCCAATAATCAATACATGTAGATATTGTCTTTTCACTCAAAGAAGTCAATTTAGCCATCTCAGCAATTTCTATCAACTTAACCAACCATTCCTCTATTATGGGTAGTGCCAAAACTTTCCATCTTTATGCATACAATTTGGGCATTCTCGCAGTAGTCATCATGTAGAAATACAAAATTCCATCTGTCTAAAGTTTCCCTCAACTGTTTGACCCAAAAGAAAAGCTTCTGGTTTCAATTGCACATTAATGTTTAAAATCCTTTGAATCACACTATATGTAACAGAATCCAAAATTTTCTAGTTTTTTTACATGTCCATCAAAAATAATAAAATATCCTTTCTTGTAGCTGACTATTTCAACATAAATTTAAAGTGCCTTTGTAACTTTGGGACAATTACTTTGGTGACGCATACTATTGATACATAATTTTTATAAAAATTCTCTTTAAGATTATAACATAATGTAAATTTCAGTCCTTTCAGCTGCATATTTTCTCATTATTCCATCTATACATTATAATTATAGTTTTAGTCCACTTTCACTTGTTTGTCTTGTTTCAAATTTCAATAACTACAAATTTTTAGCAATTACATGCTCATCATTTGTCCACAATTCTGTTTCAAACTCAGTCTTGCAATATTCACATCTGTTTTGCAGAGCTTTCCATCTTCTTAACTTCTTTCATCTCCTCTTTTATCTTTATAATGCTTCATTCTTTTTCAAAAGCTGTTAATTTAGTATCAAGTGATTCCAATTTATTATCCATATACAGAAATAATTTTTGAAGCAAATCTGATGTAATTCCTTTCTCTGCAGGTTGCTCTAAGAGTTCTTTTCCTCTCCTTCATTCTTGCAAGTTTCTGGCAGTTGCTATTATGGTATTATAATCCAAAATTAAAAGTGTCTCAGGCAATGGAAAAGTTCCTTTTTTTCCTATTTTATCTTCCTGTTCCTTTAATACATTTGTCTCTATTAGCACTCTGTAGTTTCAATAAGCATCATAGTCTGGCTCATATTTATCTTTTGTTTTAAAATCCATCAATTGTCATACTCTTTAATAATAAACAAAGAACTTTTCCACAAAAGTCCACTTTGTTTCTCTTAATTCTAGTTTGTTCAAAAGCACTTTCATCAAAAAATAATCTTTCAAAATAATATTTCATTAATCCATTTAAAGTTTTTTCATTGACTTTTTAAGCTTTCTGTTAAACGTTTTTAAGTCTTAAATATCTTTTTTTGTCTTTATTCCTTTGTAAACCATAAAAAACAATAACTTACCAAGTGGAATCCTATCCTGCCATTCAGAAAATCTCTCTTTGGCTGTAAATTAATTACATCAAAAATGATTAAGAAATGATGCTCTTATGAACTTTGTACCCATATAGACTATATTAAGATTGTGGGCTTGTTAAAATTCCTGCAGTCTACTCATGAGGAGCAGTAATCTGGAGTGCAGGTGGGTGATTTCAAGATCTCTTTTTTTTCCAGAAAGACTTTGCTGGTCAGAATTCACCATCTGGCCACTGATGTCCATCACAACCTCATTCCTGATTCTTTGGGAATATCTAGTTTGCCACCAGAAGTTCTAGCAAAAGGGCTTTCTAATTGACTAAACAAAACAAGTTGGCATGGGTTTGGAAAGTAACAAACTGAAGACATTTTCATTGAACTGCTTCTCCAGTAAAATCCCATGAATGAAGTAGAACAAATACACATAAAAATCTGGAATCCTTTGTCTCACGCTTCAGGAAACAGATGGGCCATCCTTATTTTATAATCTGATTGTCAGCTCCAATGTCTTTGTTAATACCTTCCTTGGGACTAAGCTTTTTTTTTTTCACCCAACCTATTTTTTTCAGACACTTTTCATTAAGAAGAACAAACAAATGAATGGAAAAATAATATACTAATAGCAAAACCAATAGCAGATCCTGCATCAACCTTCCTAACTGCAAAAATGCTTCTGAACCTCTCATGGGTCCCCAAACTATTATTATAAAATAGAAATGTTTGGTCAGCAGTGGAAGATTATTTTTTTAAAAAAAAATTCCCAGTGTACTCAGAAAAAATGGAAAACAAGCATAGAAGGTAACATTCTGAGATACCAAGCAGATAGATGTGTGTATGTGTGTGTATCTATCTATCTATCTATCTATCTATCTATCTATCTATCTATCTATCTATCTATCTATCTACTTGCAATTGCACCATTATAAGAAAACAAGATGATACTCCTCACTAAACGTGGTTACCTTCAGGTTACGCATATGATATGAACATACATTTCCAACAAATCCAGTAATATCAGTTTTATTGAATTAAAATATTGCTGGTGAAACATTTCCCCTGATTTTTGTAAGGCTTCCAAGTCTCTTCTGGAGAACCAGAGGAACTTAGTTATGGGAGAAATGCCAGGTTTACAGGAAAGAGAAGAAGATCCATTGCCCAAACAGCTGTTTCTCAGATGCCAGTAACTGTAGCCCTAAACATATTTGTTGTTTTTATTGTTCAGTTAGTTTCAACTCCTCATGACCTCATGGACATCATTTGGAGGATTGGATATAACTTCTATTTTAAGAAAAACAATGTAGATTGTTGATAATCACTGTGTACAACTATTTGTTTAATATTTTTAGCAAAAGAGTCCTGGCAACAAGCCATTTTCTTTTTTTTCTTTTTGGATTACTGTAGTTTAAGCAATTCAGTACAAAATGTTTGTAGCCTAGAACACGGGTCCCCATGGCTTTAATGTAACATCTGATTGTTAACTGTTATAACTATTGTTTTATCCTTAAAACCATTTGGTTATATATGGAATTTGACCTTGTGTTCATTGCAAGTGGTAGAGCTATACCTACCATTATTTATGATGCACCACACAAATCTGGAATGCTGATTTAGGATTAAACTCTAAATATACTTTAAAAGAGGGAAATGCCACTATAATGTAGCTATGATGTACATCTAAGTTACATTCATTCATTCATTCACTCATTCAATTTCTATAGCTGCTCATCTCAATCAATTAGTCTAGGTCCTTACAATTCCTAAACCAAAATTTTTTTTAAACCAATAAAAACATTTAAAACCAATAGAAACTTCCAAAATAAATATACACAGCAGCCATTAGCTAATTAACTGTAAAGTTAAGAAATGGGCCCTTAACATATTTAGTGCCCCAGGCTCAGGAACATAGCCAAGTTTCTAAAACCTTATAAAAGGCTGGGAGCATTCTAATCTCCCAGAGGAGCATATTCCAGAAAGCAGGGGGCACTGAAGAAAAGGCCCATCTTCTAACCTCTGCCAGCCAACACGCTATGGTTGATCCACATGATGCTCAATCTGCTATCTTGAATTGGACGGTAGAGATTCCTAGAAAAAGGCAGTCCCTCAGGTATTCCTAATACATGAATATGGATAGATGCACAAGCATTTTTAAGTGAAAGTAACATTTTATAAGAGGAAGAACGCATAGAATCTTATGTCTTAATTATTTTTCATTCAAAAACAACAAAAAAAAGGTATTTACTTGGCTTCCAGTGCCAAAGCGATGATTCCTGCAGCCATAGGTGCAGAAGCTGACGTCCCTGTATGACTGTCTGTACAACGTTGTCTGAGGTCTGTAGTGATCTGGGGGGGAAAGTGTACGATTAAGAACAATGTTGCTGCAGACAACAAAAAGTTTCTTTTGTTGAAATAACTTATATGCATTTGAAACTTTCTTATTCAATGGGATAACTTTTTTTTAATGCTGGTTTTAGCTCTCTAAAGCATATAGATATTCAAAAATCATTTGGCTCCCAGAATACTGTAGTAATGAAATGTCTGGCAACAGTCCTTTATTACCTTCATGAGACACTTTGTTAGATGATTTGACACTTGAGCATTTTATGGTAGTGCTGCAAGCAAAATTAAATTCCAATCTAATACAAATTTTATTCTTTCAGTGGCAAGAGTAGCAGGCCATTTTTATCCCTTTGAATAACAGAAGCAGACACTCTGAATACATTTCTGCCTCAATGGAGACTGCTTGTATGACAGCAGCTCCTGCAGACTCTCACAACTGAGTACAAATGTACAGTTGTACATGCATTAGCTTCTACTTGAGTTGACATAATCAGGGTCCTTCCTCACGTAGGAGCTCACACCGTTTTTGCCCTAGAGGCATTTATGCTGTAGGCCTAGAGGAATCCAAATTACATTTGCAATGTCAATGGGACATCTTTGAAGCGTTCAAGTATTTACATGATGAGGGTTCTAGATATCTGAAACTTGAGTTTCAACAAAATCCATATAAATAATTGCTGAGGGAATGGGACCATATCTAGCCTTTCAAAGTTATGCCAGAATCCTCATTCTGAAAATGGATGGGGCAAGGATAAATACTTGGTTTAGGGCAGGAAAAAAGGAAAGCTTTATATTAAATATATTTACTCTGGTTATTACCCATCATTTATTTTCTTAAATTTTCTCTATATATTCTATTAAAAAGTACATATCGTTATATAATACAAAGGCTTTTAAAAGACACAAATGCACCCCATTTTAAAATACCATATTTTTTGGAGTTATAAGATGCACTGGAGTATAAGACGCATCTTAGTTTTGGGGGAGGAAAATAAGAAAAAAGCTGATTGGCAGGTAGATTGGCCTCCCGGAATACCCCCAATCAGCTGTTCCCAGAAGTGAATTTTATCAACAGGTTCCTTGGTTATGAGCTCTGTGCCTTGCTTTTTTTGGCTTTTTTTTTCTGCCTCTGAAAGTCTCCAAAACAGAAAAAAAAGCCTCTGAAGCTCTATTTGGGGGCTTCTTTTCTGAAGCTCTGTTTGGGGGCTTTTTTTTCTGAAGCTCTATTTGTGGGCTTCATTTCTGATGCTTTTTTCACCTCTGTTTGAGAAGCTGGATGGGGCTACATTTGGAATATAAGATGCACCCAGATTTTCACCCTCTTTTGGGGGGAAAAAGGTGGGTCTTATACTACGAAAAATATGGTAGTATTTTTTTTATAAAAGTTTTTTTATTTTTTTAGACAAACACACATACAAACATAAAATGCATTTTCTTTGAACAGAGTATTTGGCTGGTTCACAAATTTAAACAATATTTAGTCATTTCAATTAAGTTTACAATTTTTATATTTACTTTTTGCCATAGGTATTCCTTATATATTTTTTAAAACAAACCAATATTACCCTTCATTCTCATCTCTAATCTTAATCCTAATCAAATTCAATTTTTCCCTTCTGTCTATAAAAAGTATTTTAAATGCATATGTAATTGTTTTATCTTCAACATTACTACTGCTATAATAGAAAGTATTAAAATATACATTAGAAATAACTACTATTAAAGGTTTCCTCCCTGATTAATTCAAATTCCAATTAGCATTGGAAATTAAATAATTGGAAATTAGGTGTGAAATATTAAAATTTTGTATAAGCCATCTTCCATCCAGTTTAAATAAAAATATAATCTGAATATGTAAAACTTTGTAAACATATCCACACACATTTATATTTTGTAAACATATGCAAACTTAGTAAACATATCCAAACTACCATTATGTAGTTATACCAATTAGAAAATAAATATTAAATTACAATTATAAAAATATGATTAATAAAAAAAAGCATATATTAGAACTGAATGTACTTCATCCATAGAAAAGTACATCAGAGATCAACATAAGAAAAAAGAATAATCACTTTTTATAAGAGTAGCCTCAGGACACAATGTATAAAGCTGCTTAAAACATGGAATATAAATTCGTGGAATATAAATTGTAACAATAAACGCCACTGCCAGTAAATGATAAATATAACTGCCAATAAAAGAATTAACAGAAAGCCAAAAAAGTTACATGCATAGGCACTTAGTTATGTTTGTGCTATAACTTTGAAACCAGTAACAGTATTCTGGGTAGAGGATAGGGATGGGTGAATGGGAAATGATGCAAAAAGCAAATTCTTGCTTTCCTAACAATTGTTGCATATGAAGTACTTATCATGTGCCAAACTTGATAATTTTGTATTCAGGTCTACACAAGTTGTAAATCAAGTATCAGTAACAGTATCACTTCTGTAAACTTCTCAGTGACTTGGCATTAAATAGTACGGTACATGTTAAAACTCAGTTTGTCTACATTGCATTTCTTAAAGTTTGGTCCTAGGATCTCTGGGCATTCACAAAACCCTTTCAGGGGTCTGCAGAGTCAAACTTATTTGCTAGCCTATGCTGAAAATTAATACAATATTAAAATCCCATCAAACAACTGTGATAAGCAACAATGGCAGTGAATGTGTCAGTATTAATATAAATGATAATGATAATCTATATTCTTTTGGGATCCTCCATTATTTTCAAAAGTGGGAAGGGGTCCTGAGGGAAAAAAGTTTGGGAAATAACGCAATGTGAAAGAAATTTGTATAAAATGATGTATTGTTGGTATTTAATGCCTAATAAACTGTCAAAGATGTATATGGGAATGTCAAGTAAGTGTCGGAAATGCAACCTATACTTTTTATCACTTCTGGTGGACTTGCCAAACATCAAGAAATATTGGAACAAAATATGTGTTTGACTCAAACATATAGAAAACAGAAACAGAAAAGAGAATAACAGAGTTGGAAGGGACCCTGGAGGTCTTAGGCAATTAAAACTGGTGGTTTCTCTTTTATGTATGATGGATACCAGACCAAAAGGAAACGCAGGCCTTTGTTTTGATATATAACATCCCAAGACTTCTATCTACATCGAATGGAAAGATATGCAAACCCCTAGAATAAATTGGAAAATTAATAGAGCTGGCTGAGATAGCAAAACTGACTGCTGATGAAAAAGTACTGTCTAGCTTTGTTTCAATTTGGATACTGTTTTTGAACTTCTTGTTCAAAAATAATAGAAATAAAACTGATTTGGAGATTTGATGATTAGATGTGTTCCAATTATAGAAATATTGTGTATTGTTTTGTTTTTGTTTACTACATATGATTTACATATTATGTCTTTATTTTTGTTTAAATATACAGTCAGGTTACTTTACTATATATTTGTGTCGGTATTGAAGTAAGTTGGAAGTTACTCTTTTTCTACATCTTTTTTCATATCTTTTTTCTTTTAATTTAATTTAATTTAATTAATTAAATTTATATGCTGCCCCTCTCCGAAGAGTCAGGGCGGATCACAATACATTTTAAAAAATAATTATAAAAAAAAATTGAAAAATTAAAATCATTAAAAACATTAAAAACTCATTCACACCATTTTCTTGTTACAATTCTTTTGCTTGCTGTTCTCTTTTTCTAATTTTTTCTGTATTTGTGGGTTATTGAAATTCAATAAAGTCATATATAAAAAAAGAAACACTATATAGAATTAAATGCTTAAGGTCTGTAGGTCGACTGCCCAGATTCAGAATGTTATAGTGCCTGAAATTGATTTCATATAGCAAATTGACCACTAGGGATGTAGAAAGATTCGCAGGCTATTTCTGATCTTCATTAAACTGGCTTCAGTGGAACACTTGGTAGCATACAAGAAAAATCAATCAACAATAAATTATGTCCCTCCTGCTCCTTCCTTAAAATAGCATGAAGTGTGCAGCTGGATAGGTGTTGATAAGTGTTAATTTTTTAAAAAAATCAAAAAGAAACCCACTAATATGTTACATTTATATGATTGATTGATTGCATTTCCTTTTTAAAAATTAAATACAAATAATGTCAAGTACTTTTCAGTCATTTAATTTATATAAAGCAGACTTAGAACCACTTAGAAATATAAAAAGGAAAAATGGAAAGGTGTAGAAGCAACATCTTGCTTCTACTTTTTGAGTTATCAACATTTTGTTTGAGAATAGTTCCATTATTTCAGCTAACAAAGTAAATAAACCATTATGATAGAGATCAAGGCACCCACCAAACAAACTTCACATCAATCTATTGTATTACTTATGCTCCACCCAAAGAAGTCTCAAATGAAAATCTTGCAGAAACAAAAAATATATCCCAGGCTTACAATTCCTCTGAATTAAGCAAAAGGTTATTGTGCTTTTCCTTAGGAAGTGGCTGTCACTGAAGATGACCCAGAAACTACAGCTGGCATAGAATGCAATTGTCTGACAGTAGAAGCCAATATAGTAGAGATATGGTGTTGTTTGTTGCACTATTACTTTCAAACAGCATTCTCATTGAGGTCAGTTAAAATTGTGCTTTTCCACAGAGACTTTGAAGAAGAGAGCTTCATACTGGGTTAACAGCAATACTAGGGGCCATTCGATTATTTTCCCTGTCTGAGGTTGGTTATACTTTTATGTTGTCTTTATTTTCTTAATATGCTGTGATCATCCTGGACTATGGAACTGATGGCATACATCATATTATTTATAAATAATAAATAAATGTAGGCCATAATATATGTACTGGCTTGAGGTATTCACATTTTTATTATACAGATTAATAAGAACAGTAAGATCCATAATTAGTTTTGAAGAAAACAGCAAAATATATCAATAGTATAATTATTTGTAATTCCCTTTCCTACTAAGGTTCAAATATTATATTTTTTTAAGTTGCCAAATCCTCAGGAGAGGTGGTTTGGACTATAGAGGGTTGAAGAAGCAGGAAGGGCAAGAAAGTCTTAGTGACTCAACAGATTTTATTTATATTAACTCTGGATTCAAATTATATTTCTTGTTAGATTGTTTGTTTTAGCTCAAGGCTTCATTACAACATTATCAACAGAGTTATGAGCATAATAATATTAGGCATAATTAGATTTATGCTAAGACATGCTATAGACACTGAATTATTATTCACATATTAATCCCATCACCTGTTTTATTTCGATTATTAAAAGAGACATTTCACTCAGAAAAGGGTAACAAAAATGCTCTGAATGGAAATTCTACTTGAGCCATGTAAAATGTTTTGATGTAAACTGGCTGAATTGATTTTTCTTCTTTAAATCAAAGTTGATTAAACATATCTGCTTTGTATATTATCTCAATTACCATCTAATCTTTTTTTTAAATGATGAGAACCCCGAAGTTGCCTTGTTTGATTCATTACCTGCTCTCTCCCCTGAGTCAAATGGACTTATAATTAGGGATTCTGGAGTCAGGTGGCCTCATAATTAGGCATGTGCAAACTATTATGTTCTTTTTTTCAACCTGGAGTGGCAACTCCATGTATTCTAAGTATAAAACAAAACATGAGAATTTTCTTGTAAAATGAAAACTCAAAACAAATAAGACCTTTTGAGCAGTGTCCTTCACTTTTTTTGGGGGGGGGGGGGGGGAACGGGACTATCCCAAGTGCTGAGGTTTTGTAGATTGTGAATTGTTTTTTTTTCTCTCCAAATCTTTTTCAGTCTAACCAGCCCATCAGCAGAAACCTATTACGTTTCTGCTGTTACTGATTCAGATTGGGTGAAGCAGATTAGAGTGGCATATGAGGAAAAAAAAAAATCAAAGATCAAGAAATTTGGGTAGGATCATCAAATTACATTATCAAATTATATGATCTCAAATTCTATACAAATAATCTGGAGAGATTACACAGTGGGTCCAATTCTGTTATTGCCTAAGTCTAGACACGTTCTTCTCATAACTAATAGACTTCATTGCAGGAACCTGAGTCTCTCAATTGAAAAGGGGTGCTTTGGAAGATGCTATTTCTTTGAGATAGATAGGTGGCTGCCTGAAAATGCATGTAGATTTATAATAGACAGATGCAGTTGTAAATTACAACTGCCAGATTACGCAGAATTAGGATTGTTCCTGGATGTTGTTACCACTCCATCACTAAGTAGCAATTTGAGACTGTCAAGATTTCAAGAAACCTTTCAAATAAAACTGCCCCAACAGTTGCTTGCATGGCTTTGAATTCATTTATCAAATATATAGGATGGGATGACTGGACAGGTTTAAATGCATAGTGCTACTCAGTCCAATAGTCTAACTGCACTACTTGAGATCAAGAGAAATCACGCAGAATCATATTTTTGCTATTGTTGCTCTTATATCAGAGAAATGTGAATAAAGCTTGATAAGGCATTATCCTTTTCTTGAGCACTAGAAGCCAAAGCTAGTTTAGAACATTAGATTAGCAGTGATGACATTATCTAGCTTGGGTAATGAAATGTCTGCAAGAAAACAAGTTCAGAGAGCACCAAGGAAACCTTATTTCAATCCTGAGCTATTCTCCTTTATTAGTACTAGAAGCCAAAATAATTTTATACGCTTTGCATGTATAAATGCACGTTGTAATCTGTGACTAAAAGTCATGGAAAGTTGTCTTTGGAATTCTTGCATTTTTAGAAATAATTAATTATATTTCAAGTGCTTGGAATCTTCAATCTTGTTTTAATTAATATGAAACACAAAAATGATCCTAGGCTGAATTATTTATGGCTTCAGCATGGGATGTTTAAGAAAAACTTATCTAGAAATATTTGAACTGATATGTGTTACACTATATCATGTTTTTGAGTGAATGGGAATTAAATGCTTGTACAAGAGTAGATTATCAATTAAAGCCAATATTATCAAAATACTCTTGAATTCAAGATGGTAAATTTCATCATGGAAATATTTTTTGCTAGAAAAATGAATGACTTCTTCCTTATTTTACCATTTTTTGAAGAAATTATAGAAAAAAAACCCAATATATAAAATTTATCAAAAGAAAAATAAGTAGAAGAAAGCAGATGATAACAGAATAATTACTGGAATGAAGAGTTACCTCAGAATTTGTCTTTAAAATTAATCATCTGAAAACAGCAAGGTTTCCAGGAGAGATGGCTATTATCCCAGATTATTAGAAGAAACGATATATTTTGAAAAATAGCCGATCTTAACTCCTTATTAGCAGCAAGAGACTGAAAAGGAGAAAACATTAAACAAATTTGTATTCATGATGGAAAACTAGGATTGAGAGAGAACAAATGTGTTTTTCCCTCCCTTAAATTGGAAGATTTTCTGTATGTTTGTTTCTTGTGCAAATCAGTTTTTGGTTGAGGATGAAAAAGAGTTTTTAGGAGCAAATCCTTTAAAATAAAAAAAAATATCAAGTAATTTTAGGATAAATAAAACCTAGAATATATTTACAAAAAGAAGTTGTCAATTTTATTTTCAATTGAACTTCAATCATGGTGAAAAGACCACATACTATTTTCCTGTCATAGGATTCTCCGCTGCTGTAGGTTGTAGCTAATGTTGATGCACATTCTTCTAGATACCAAGGTTTCCTTCCACTTTCAGCTGTGCTACTGATGGAGATGGTATAGATGCTATTGGTGTAGCCATCACACGAGCAATGATCTTTACTTCTTCCACCATTTCCAGATGCCCACACATAAATGGAGCCCAAGTTGTTTCTGCCCTATTTGAAATAAATTACAAAATATTGAAATTAGAAGTAGATATTAAGTTGTAATAGCCCTTTTTTATAATTTAATTTGGATAAAATGTTTTATTTGTAATTTAAATCCATCCTATAAAATAGCAAATAGAGATTATAGTACTCTTCCATTTTAAGTTCTTGTTACTAATACTTGCTGTCCCAAAAAGGTTATGAAATTACCAGTGAATAAATTAATAAACTAAATGAAGGACTTTCATTCCTATTTATTTATTTATGCAACACATAAGTTTCTTTTTCTTATTTAATCTTGTAAAAAGAATACTCTATTCTGATCGCATCAGAGAATGAACATATATATTAGTTCTTTCCACTTCCATCATAACTAATTCTCTAATAGATGAATGAATAAAATAAAATATTACAATAAAATATTGTTTTTATTAACTACTTTACATTTTAGATTGTGCTTCTTATAAAGCTTAATTGAATTAGTTTTATCATTATACATAATATTTCATGGACTATATGTATTATACCGTTTAATAATTCAATATCATTACAAATGTATAAACCATTTCTTCTAAAGTCTATCTACCTAGAGATAATTATGGATTTTAATTAAGATGAGATAGGAAGTAAGTTTTTTAAATTTATACCAACTTAGCCTGCAGCTTTAAGTTATCAAGTATTTAGCAGGTGGTCCGTGCACAGTCTTTCTTTTGGTATCAATCTGGATCACTCCTTGATTTAACAAGAAGTCCCAGGACAGGAAGTGCAACATAAAGTATCTGGAGCAATGTTGACAGGTGATGAGGAATGACAATACCCAGAGTTGAGTACAATCCCATGTTCGAACCTATACTATCACAGTAAAAGCAGTAAAAGATCAATACTTGTTTTGTACACATCAGTGTGGATGCTCTAGTACTCGGCTTTTCCCCTCCTTCTTTTTTAACGAAACCATGGTGGATAATCATCCATTGATTGGATATTAGACATCACCAATATGCTGAGGATATCATTTTATATCTTGGTCTAAGGCAAACAGGAGATGCGATGGAAAGCCTAAATGCTGCCTAACATTTAGAAATAAATGGGGGCAAAACAGATCTTCACAGCAAGACGAGGTTACTATTAGTTCAGAACTCTTATAGTACCATGGAAGTTCCATCTAAAACTCTTGATGAGTAGCACTTTCCCTGAAGGAGCTAGTATGCAGTCTCATAAAATCATAAAATCCTGGCTTTTGAAACAACAGGTGTAAGATATGTCCAGTTGCACCTTTGCTGGTCCAGTTAGCTGATTTTTGCTGATCTGTCTGTTATACCTTACCCTCTCTGAAATCAGGAAGTAAGCACTTAAGACAGTGATTCACTTCATCTCTCTTTTATGTGTGGCTTTATTTTTCATGAAGCTGCCCTTTGAGGATGACTCAGAAACGCAACTTTAGCAGAATGCAGTAACATGTTTTATTGCCTTTAGGATCATCTTCCGTAGGGAGAATATGTCTGACCCATATTGTCTAGCAGGAAAATGATCTAGCTGCCCAGCTTGAGAAAAACTTGGGTGTACAGGACACAGATAATCACATTTCCAGTATGCTATATAATATTTGAAATTTGTACATACATTTCCAAAAATATTTTTGTTTACTCAATATATATTAGTTTTGTAAATTTAAAAGAGTATATTTTGGAAAATATACCTTGACTCTTTTTTAATGCACTATGATATAACCCAAGTCTCAAAATGGAATAAAAATTGATTTTGTGTAAATCTAAATGGATGTTGGGATCTTTTATATTAATAAAATTAGTGGATGATAATGATAATGAGCTTTTATCATTTTCTTTGTTAAAAGATAAATAACATTTGTCAGTTGCTACCAAAAAGTAGTATTTACAGTTGTTTATTGACATCTTGATTTGGACCAGCAGCATTTTCATCTCAAAGTTAGCTAAGTTATTAAATGTGATTCTGAGTCCAAAAAAATCAATGATCAGTCTTTATAAATACCAATTATTCATATATCAATTTGATCTGTTAATTGGTAAGAAATGCGAGACCCTCATTTTCGCTTAAAAAACAAAAATGTTTAACTAAACAAAAATCAATACTAAACACCTTTTTAGATCTTAGATTACACATTGTACAACAAATTTGCAATTTATTGAAACAGGGCATTTGTACAGAAGAATAAGTAATTATATTATTGGACATGCACCTAAAGTAACATTTATGATTGTTAAATCATAAGTTTTTGCAGTGTTCTAAAGTTACTATTTTATGGGAAGAAATATAATAATTAGATATATTAATTTGACTTTGAAACAAATCAAAGTAATATTTTCAGATGCACATAATCTATTGAATTATATAACCACAACATAAAGTTTGACTGCTAGTCAATGGTAATAGATTTTTGTGTCTTTATTATTGCCAAGACATTAATTTTCAACATTGGAAAGATAAATTTATGGCTCTAATTACCCAGTAGGTTCCATATCACATATATATATATATATATATATATTACTTGCCTCCTACAAACAAGCTGCCTATAGACGTAGATTATGTATGAACAATTACAATGAAATATGATTATCTTTTGTTGAAGTGTTATAAAAATTTATCCTCCCTCCTCCACTCTGAGAAGTCATATGTTTCAATTCAATCACTTTGGTTTAGTGATTAAGCCATCACACTAGAAACAAGTTCTGCTCCTGCTTTAACCACAAAAGCTGGGTGAGTGGCCCAGTCACTCAATCCATTTCATCAGGCTTAGGCTACTAACAGATTGGTCAATTCCTGTTGCAACCAATGGATCAACAATGAGTTGAGCTGAAAAAAAGAGTGATACTGCACTAGTAGGTAAACAATGATGAAGATGAAAAATGTGTATGTGTGTATGTGTGTGTGTACACAGACACACGTTTCTATCTACCTGTCTATGTCTGTCTGTTTGTCGGTTTGTCTATCTCTCTTGCTCTCTGTGTGTATACATACATTATTTCAGCATTGTTTTTAATATATAATATATATTAATATAATTTATAAATTATATATAATATATAATTATATATTATAGGTAATCCTTGAATTGCAAATGTAATGGAGCCTGCCAATTACATTTGTAACTTGAGAATTTATTGGAGTGAATCATGTTAAATGAACGTGAAAAATCCCTGCCCTCATCCATTCATTTACTAATTGAATGTGCAGGTTGTTAAGTGCACGAGGTATCTTAGGGTTGGGAACAGCATGGGGGGGCCTTAGTGCTTCTCTCCACCCAAGGGCTCTCCTAACCACTGAGATATCTATGCTTCCTCCTCAATCCTTACCTTTCAGCTGGTTTGGACCGGTTCAGACGAACCATTTGTTAAATTTTTGTGCAGTTCAGAGAACTGGCTAGTCACACCACTGGCTAGCCCTGCTCACCCCGCCATGCCCCCCCAAGTCACTCTATATTTGCCTCGCCCACCTTGGCCATGGCATAGCAGCTGCTGTTCTCTGGCTCCCTCATTCGCTAGCTCGCTTGCCTCAACCATGTGGCCCCTGTGGCCCATACCACTTGCCTGCCTTCATCCTGGCCTCCCATGCAGCCCAGCTACATGCTGAGCCTTCCTTTGCCATTCTCCGTTGCCTCCCACACAGCCCAGCTACCTGCCTGTCTGGTGAGCCTTCTTTCGCCTCTTTGGAAATGTGAACAGCCTGTTACAGGGCCTCCCTAGGGCTTCCACAGCCTGTTACAGGCTGAAATGGAGGGTCCTTGGGCCCAATCCAGCCTTCCATGCCCCCTTCAGGCCTCCCTAGGGCTCCCCCAGCCTGTTTCAGACTGAAATGGAGGATCCCTGGCCCCGATCCAGGCCTCCCCACCCCATTTTCCATGGCTTTACTGTAGTTACTTTTCAAAGAGCTGCAAAAGAGGCTGAGCCACGTGGCAGAGAAACCAAAATCTTTTATTCAGAAGCCGGTAAACCTGCAAGAACATGAGATGTAAGGAAAACAGCTTTCCCTTAAAAGACTTCGGTTTCTGCTTAGTTTGGACCCAGTCTGGTCAGGCTTAGTTTGGGCCCAAGACTAAGTCTGTTTGCTGCTGACTAGCTAGTTCGAATGAGCAGCTTCAGGGATTGGGGTGTGGTAGCTAATCAACAAGGGTCTTGCAGTTCAGCCCGATGAGACAAAGGAAGCTACCTCCCCTTTCATTGGCTGCTGCTGCCTCAATCCCTGATGCAGGAGGCTGCTGTGGCCCAATCCAGGCCTAGGCTTGCTGATCACATGGCCCCAGATGAAGTCTTTTATCCAGAAGCTGGTGAAAATGATTTCCTTAGATTTCACGTTCTTACAGCTTCACCATCATCTGAATAAAACACTTTGGCTTCTCTGTGGGTCAGCCTCTTCTGGACCTCTGGAGAACTTCAAAAAAATAAGGTCTTCAACAAGTAAGTAATAAAGTAAATGGCATGATTAACATTTCCATTATTTTCAGTGGGAAATAAAGGTAATTAAGTTAGCATATTAAGGTTATGTTTAAAAATATAAAAGAACTATATGTTAAAAATGTCCCTGATTTGTAACTAAATCATTTGTCCATCCTTTGATTTTTCCAGAAAATTGTACATTTTTGTTTTGATAAAAGCAAAGTGAATATTCATTCAATCTGTTTCTTCAGAGTAGTTCATCTCTCACCATCCTCTAAAGATGTTTCTGTCTGTTCCTCATGGATGGACGGCCATTCTGGTAATTCTGTAACTACGTTACATCTAAGGCTAAAGCCTCAGGATAGTAATGCAAAATTTTCTTCAATGATGTTAAACATTTACAAGCTGAATTTCAACTACCATCAAAGGAAATGCATTTCCTTCTCAAATTGTAAATTCCAAGTTATTTTGTTTCATTTTAATAGCCCATCATTTGGAAATGCATACAAATTGATTCATACTGTGTGTTTCCCTGATTTTACCAATCTTGTCAGAAGAAGAAGTAACATAAATGTTATTAAACAAAGGCATTTTTTATATAGATTCCAATTTCAACTTAAATGCCATCTTTTAATTTTTCTTTGCAAATATAGCAGTAAACATAGCATTACAGTGATAAATGAAATACAATTTTCAAGATTTTGACTTTCACTATGTTTAATATCTATGGTTAATCTGTATGGATTACAGTTTTGTTAAAGACAAATTAGTTGGAAGAAAGGACCTTAATTTTATGTGGCACAAAATATGTTTTCCTATATATTTTGTGCCACATAAAATGAAGGTCCTTTCTTCCTTTTGAACCAAAGTGGAGAAAAATAACTGAAGAAAGATTCATTAATTAAATTCACTTTCAACTTGTCTTTCAGTCATATAAATGTTGATGCTGACTTAGGAAAGATTTTAATTTTATTCAGAGAAATTTAATAAAAAGCAAATACTTTTGAAGAAAATATTCCATAATTTTCTGTCATTAATATATAAAGTTTCATATAACTATTTCAAACTAATTTCTCAATGGGCTACAACTGTTCACAGGATCAGTCTTAAGCATATATTATAATCCTTGGCATTGGAATTTGTTTCATTTATTAATATATTTTTAGCTCTGTGTTTGGCTCAACTTTTTAGAAGAGAGAGAGAGAGAGAGTGTGTGTATGAGATAGAACAGGTCTTTTCTATTGTTTCACTTCTGTACAAAATTCTTGGGAATCGGTTTACCCAATATAGTCTGTTTTCCTTTTCTTTTTTCCAACAACTTGCTTCTAACCATTAATGTTTGGAACAGCTGGAATGAATCTTCTAGGGATTCTGAATTAGATACCTCATAAGTCATATAAAACTCAGAATATTAGTCCTCTCTAACCTTAGTCTCTATTACTTGCCCAGATAATTGTTTTTTAAACCTGACCTTAGAGTTATTTGCCTCCAGATATTTGTAGTTCAAAAAAATAGGCTTTGGAACTTCGTAGACCAAGTTTCAAAGGAACTGCATGAATTCTTCTATTTAAGATGCAATTTTATTTATATTCTTAAAATAATCTTCAGAGTAAAAAAAGCTTAACATTTAAAAACTGGTCAAATTATATAAGCCATTTCTAGTCTGGATTTTCAAATGAATAATGAAGAATCATAACTGATTGCATCATTTGGAACAGACAAAATAGCTTCAAGCTATTCCCTAAAGAGCTATAATTAGTATTTAATTTGTAAGCATAGCAAAAACTAAACAAAAGAATAAAGGCTGCTGGCTGAAGCAAAAGTCAGTGTATGTATAGACACTGCATTCTCACTTTTCAAGCTATTTTAGTTTCTACCACCATAAATATATTTTGAGATCCTAAAAATGATAAATGATTGGCAATGTCTATCATGCTCCTCCAAACCCT
The DNA here is from genome assembly GCF_029215685.1 of Pituophis catenifer annectens. Lineage (NCBI taxonomy): Eukaryota > Metazoa > Chordata > Lepidosauria > Squamata > Colubridae > Pituophis > Pituophis catenifer. Next base: position 229,374,081 of record NW_027256882.1, on the reverse strand, counting down.
AACCCAAACCCTAACCCAGCTCTGAGAAATGCCACCTCAAGCCCTATGTTGCAGTCAGCTACCCCAGTGCCACAGTGGGAAGCAGCAGCTAGCACTGCAGCCATGCACTAGGGCAAAAACCTGTTCCAACCCAGCACCATGCATGAAGGCCCAGTTACTTCTGCCATCTTCACTTCACAGCCCCTTCCACCATGTGGTGCACCATTCCCACCACCTTTGACTTGTACTGTCCTGGCCCTACTGTCCCAAGCTGAGCTTCTTCTTCTTCCTGCTACTGAGCGCACCTGGCCTGGCCCTTCCTTTTGAGGTCACACACGTCAGGAGCAAGCAAGTCACGGATAGGCCCAAGCAGATATTTTACTGTTGATCACCAATATTACAAGATTTTTTTTCCAGATTGTCTGCTTCCTCTTGGGAAATGGCTTATATAGACTGAACGATTAGATTTTAGATGTTTCCTCCCCAGAATGAAGGACTCTAACGTGGACTATGTTTTCTCTCTGGCTTAACCTCCTCCCCTTCAGCTGGGGATTCAACTACACACAACCTCTTTCCCAAGAAAGCCTTGGGAAATGTTCAACTTTCTTGAGGCCTCACAAGGTTTTAGAAGACTTCATGCAGCTACATGAGATCTTGAGAAAAAGGCGTCACATGTCCAGCAGCATTTTCGCAAGGCCTCAGGAATCCCTTCCAAAATCTTGTTGAGGCCGCAGGAAGGCCGCATGCAACCTTGGGAAGAAGGCCATGTGTAACCTCAGGAAGAAAGGTCAGGCCAAATATTCTTCATCGGCAGTGGAGCTGAAGAATGTGAAAATCAGTGATGGACAGAAGAATGCTGGGGCAAGTGTGGCAAAATAAAGTGTGGCATAGTGTCGTGAGCCAAAATGGTAGAGATGGGGGAGGGGAATACAGTGAATGGGGGCAGTTGAAACAACCCTGCAATCATTTGGGCAGGCAGCCAGGCACCTAAATTTTGATTATGTTATTGCAGGGATGCATCATAACAGCTGTAAGTTCAAGGACTGTGTGTAAGTACTATTCATTCAGCACCATCATAACTTTGAACAGTCACTGAACGAATGGTCATTAACTGAGGACTATCTTGTTTGGTAATGCTAAGAGACTTTTCAGTTCCCGTCAATACTATCAATGAGCACCAATGCCAAAGTTGGGGAAGCAAGATAGGTGAAAAAAGCAGCACGGATGAAAAGGGAGGCATTAAGCACGGTTCTCACAACAGCTCAACACTAATCATTAATGCCCAACAAACTTTTTGGCTTTTATCCAGCTCATTAAGCAGAACGATACACTGGGTTCAAGAAGGTAGTGAATGTGCCAATCAAGGAAAAATAATCCAATATCTAATTTCTCTTACTAAGTTTATCCTCCTTTCTTTACGTATATTACTGAAAAGGATTTGTCATGAGAAATCTCTGCAATATTCACAATGATGCATACCTAACATTTTCACTAATGAGGTTCTCTGTTCAACCTGATTTTGAAAACTCACTTAAGTACTTCAGAACTGTTTTAGATTCTGATGGATTTTAGTTTATACAGTATATTTGATTTGGCTAAATTTAGAAGTAGAGGGTATTTTTCACTAAATCTTTTACTATTAAATTATCATTCATAGGGTTTTACAGAATTTTACAGGATTTCAGAACATCTTGTACATGTTTCGAATTGTTTATCTCTTTTTCTCTTTCCACAAAAAATCCATTATAGAGGAAATGGCAATATTTGCATAAACAATGTATTTAGATGATAGCACTAGGCACTGTCCATCTGAAACTAATATAAAATTAATCTTGCAAAAAAGAATGGCAAATGAAACCAACACCCACAGGTATTAGGCATATAGGAGCCTTGGTGGCGCAGCGGACTAAACTGCTGTTAAAGTAGCACTTAGCTGCCAGCTGCCTGCAATTACTGTGAGTTCAATTCTCACCAGGCTCAAGGTTGTCTCAGCCTTCCATCCTTCCAAGGTAGGTAAAATGAGGACCCGGTTTGTGGGGGCAATAAGCTGACTTTGTATAAAATAGAACACCGCTTAGGGGGGGCCAAAAAGCCCTACTAAGTAGGTATATACAAAAGTATGAAGGCTATTGCTTAATGCATTGTAAGCCGCCCTGAGTCTCCGGAGAAGGGCGGCATAAATCGAACTAATAAATAAATAAATAAATAAATAAATAAATAAATAAATAAATAAATAAATAAATAAATAAATATTTTTCATAATATATTTGAACTAATATACTTTGAAGTAATCATTAAGATATTTCAATGCAATCTACATCCTACATTTGCTTCCTTTTGGTCTAATTCAATTCTACATCTTCAGACATACAAGTTTACTCCTCTCCCCAATAAATATTTATAATATTTATAAATATTAATAAATATTAAGTAACATATAATGCCTGGATGAATTAAATCAAAAATAATTTAGCTCAGTGCCAGATTTCCAATAGAGGTCACCACATGCCTCAGAAAACCCACATGATGATTTAAGTTAATACCTTTTGATTTACAGTTTAGTGACCATTCAAAGTTACAACAGCACCATTTTATAACCATTTTTCACACTTGCAACTATTGTAGCATCTCCATGGTCATGTGATCAAAATTTGGATGCTTGACAACTGGCTCATATTTATGATGGTTGCAATGTCCTGGGATCACGTAATCACTCTTTTGCAACCTTCTGACAAGCAAAGTCAATGAGGAAACTAGATTCACTTAACAACTATATTACTAATTTAACAACTGTAGTGATTCACTTAAGAATTATGGCAAGAAAATCGTAATACCATGTTTTCCCAAAAATAAAACCCAGTCTTATATTTTTTTGAACCCTGAAATAAGTGCTTGGCCTTATTCCCATGTACTCAAAAGTCCGATTTGGCTTATTATCAGGGGATGCCTTATTTTGGGGAAAACAGGTAAGTGGCAAAAATCACTTAACAACTGTCTCACTAGCAACAGAAATTTTGGGCTCAATTGTGGTTGAAAGTCGAGGAATACCTGTATATTTGGAAAAACCCTTTCAGAACTGAAATCAAAGCATTGCGCAGCTTCATTTTACATATGAAAACAAAACTTATTGTAGAAATTATTTTCTTTTTCTATAACTATGGAAATATTTATTTAATAAACAACTGTTTCACGTTCTTTTAATTTGGATCAGGATTTTCTAGAGCAAGTAGCAACATTGACTGATTATGAAGTTGGTGTTCATTCTTAGCAACATATATATGATTTATTGGGTGTCGTGTGTACGAAAAAAATCAGGATTGTTTTTGCTAGTGACTTTCCATTTCTTCCTTGCATACTTTTCAAACCCAGTATAATATAGTAACAATTTTTTTTGGATATTTTCTGTTAATAAATTAATGTAGATTGATGCTATAACTTCAGCAAATGTGAACAACTAATTAGACTTGATGTCATTTTTTTTAATGCTAAGAAAAATGTAAAGATTCAATTAACAACTTTTTCCAAATAATAGAATGGACCACACCCAAATTATGAACAATCTGCATTTAATTTACCAGGCCTTAATTAGATGCACAATTGATACAAACTTGAAATTCTATTGCCAAAAGTTTTTGATAAATAAAGTGTTGGCTCAATTGCAATTATCAAAAAGTCATTAAGTGAAAATTATGCCAATTCTTAAAAACAAAACATCCTTTCCCCTATAAATAATTATATATTATTGCATTACTGGGGAATGTGCTACAAATTATACTCTCCAGTTCATTACCTTGCAGAGAACAATTGTGACTTCACTTTATTTACGATAATTATAAATAGATGTCACATGAACCTTCATCATTTGTAAAAGTAATGATGTTTCTTCTTTACATAACTGAAAACATATTTCTTTCCTCCCGGATTATTATAGACATTTGCAACTTTAATTAAACAGAAATCTAGTGCTATTCACAGAATACAACTACAGGTGATGTTCACTTAACAATCAAAATTGGGACCACTACTCCTTCTCTAAGCAATAAGGTCATTAAGCGAGACATCTCGTCATGGTAACTTCCAATTTTACTAATTCTCCATTGATTCTGCTTGTGCAAAGCCAGTTTTGAAGTGTGCAAATAGTGTGCATGTGAGTGCAGGAGGCCGCAAAGTCGTAAATTCCTGCTAGTTGCAAAGACCTGAAATTTGATCACATTAACTGTCATACCTTAAAACTGGCTAAACAGGCAGTCATTACAGGAAAACCACCTAGTATTGGTATAATGGTTAAAGCATCAGTGTAGAAAATAGGCAACCATGAATTCTAGTTCTATCTTAGGCATAAAGCCAGCTGGGTGACCTTGAGCCATTCCCTTTCTCTCAGTCTAGGAAGGAGGCAATGGCAAACCACCTCCCAAAAATCTTTTCAAGAAAACTGCAGGCAGTCTTAGACAATTGGATATGATTGAATGGAGGCAGGGGGGATTGACCCAGACCAGTGGTGGGTTCCTCCCGGTTCGGCCCGGTTCGGCCGAGCCAGTAGCAGTGATGATATGACGTCACCGAACTGGTTCTCTTTGTTCGGGAACTGCCCGCCCCCGCGTTATTCTTACCTTTTATTTGGCCCCGCCCCCAATCTATTTGCTGCCTCCCAAGTCCAAGCTGATCGGCTAGAAGGAAAAAAACTGTTTAAACTCTTGCCGCGGGGCTTCAAAGGGCCACCCTACAGCTGATCAGTGTTAAAAGGCAGTGTGGTGGTAGACCAGTGTGCTCGAAAAACAAATGGGTAGACCAGTGCCTCTAAAAACAAATGGGTAGACCGGTGCCTCCAAAAACAAATGGGTAGACTGTTGCCTCCAAAAACAAATGGGTAGACCGGTACAGCTCTGCAAGCAGTTAAAAGCCTGGTAGACCAGTACCTCTGCTAAATCCTAAAGAATTGTCACATGACCATCAAACCACGCCCACAAAATAAGTCACACCCACAAAACCGGTAGTAAAAATTTTTAGAACCCACCCCTGACCCAGACTTGGCATTTATATCTTGCTGTTCAAAATTATTGGATTATTTCTTGTTTGAGCTTAATTTACCAGAGGTCTAAAGGCATGGCTAAAACAGCTTTTATCAGAAACACTATTAGATTCACTCAGGAGTTTCCAGTTCTTTATCCATACTCACAATATTATCATTGAACAATGGTCATCAGATTTTTTTCACTTGTTGTTTTTTCCCATGTACTGAAGAGTTTGGGATGCTGCTTTTTACTAGTGCTATTAAGTATATTGTTCTTTATCCATCTGGCCCAATACTTGAAGTATGGAATGCTAGTGGTATCACCATACCTGTTCTCACCATAATCTTATTGAAGCACTATTCAAGCTGGTCTGGTCTGCCTAGACTATAGGGTTCCTCAAGAATAAACATTTGTTGTAAAAGTACATGTGTATATATGTTTGTTTGTATGTATGTATCTTGAAAAAGATTTTATGTATATGTTTACTTGTATACATCTGTAATAATGCATAAGAGAGCCTGTTTGCTCTAATGGACTTGTACATGAAGTGACCAGAATTCAAGAACAGCTTGAAAGCACTAAAAATAAAAATTCATGCACATGCCCACATGTCCAATCCTAATTGAAAAATGCTTTTCACAGTAAGAGGAAAGAAGAAAATTGCACTGATTTTTAGAAGAGCTGGTGGATTCCGGGATCCCTATGTTGATGCAGATGGTATTTTTGCTGCTGTAATTATCAATTGGTCTGTAATTTTGGGAATCCTTATTTGGATCCTGGATTTCAATCCTGACATCCTGTTCTAGAAGCATTCTTTATTGCCATATATTTAATATTAATATGCTTCTATTGCCTTTTTAATGCTAATGCTAATGCAAATAATAATAATAATAATAATAATAATAATAATAATAATAAGTCGACCACCTGATCAGTGGGTGCAGCAAAATTTCACAAACTGACTACCTACAATGCCATGACCGTGTTGCTAAAATCATTCACTGGAAATTGTGCCAGAAGTTTGGATTTGAGTACAGCAAAAACCACTGGGAACATCAGGTTGAGAAAGTTTTAGAGAATGAGAAACTCAAGATCTTGTGGGACTTTAGGATTCAGACTGACAGGCACTTGGTCCACAACACACCTGACATAACAATAGTTGAAAAGAAAAAAGTATGGTTCATTGACATTGCAATACCTGGTGATGCACGAATTGAAGATAAGCAGCAAGAAAAAATCACAAAGTACCGGGACTTACAAATTGAAGTTGAGCGACTGTGGAAAAAGAAATCATGTGTTGTCCCGATTGTAATTGGAGCCCTCGGAGCAATACCCAAAGGGCTACCCCGCTATTTAGAAATTCTAAATTTGCCGGACTTGAACATTTTGACTCTACAAAAAACCACCTTACTCGGAACAGCTTACATCCTCTGACGATACCTTAACAGTTCCTAGGTCCTTGGTTAGGACTCGAGCTGCTGAGCAATTAACCAGCCTCAAAGGCTGTGAATCTCACTAAAGATTAACCAATAAATAATAATAATAATAATAATAATAATAATAATAATAATAATAATAATAATAGTAATTTATGCAGAGATATGTGTATTAACATACCGTTCTGACCCCATTCTCAAAGGCCTGGCGTGTTAAAGAAGCTGGTCCATCAACTGTTTTTCCATCGTCATCAGGACCCCAGCTAGCGCTGTAGATGTGTATGTGCTGTGGATTGAGGCTCAATGATTTTGCTTCTACCATGTCTGTAACATCACCATCTAACATCCGCACACCTTGGGGGAAAAAAAAGAAAACTTTGATTTGATATAATGCATTTATTTGTCCACTTAGCAACAAATAATCTTGTAAGTAACCAACATAAAATATTCACAATGTATGTCCCCCCAATTAAAAATAGCAGTAGTAAAAAGAAGCATCCCAAACTTTCCTTATAACTGTGATAGGGTAAAACAAATAATTCGTCTCTCTAAATAAATATTCTAAATTCTGAGTGTTGCTTAAGAGACCTGGGAGAATCAAATGAGCCTCTCTGGATATTTTGTTTCATAACTGAGATGTCACCATGAAGATGGTCCTGTCTTTAGTAACCACTCACTTTTATTTCACTAGCAGGAACATCTTGAGCACACTAATTGTTTAGGAAAGCTACTTCTAAGATATTAAAGGCTCTATAAATAGGAAGCAAAAGTTCAAATTAAATTAGGAAATGAACTGAGACAAAGTGCAATTAGGAAATGCACTGGCATAATAACATAGGAAAAGAAAAAAACTTTTCCATATTTATATTCGCCCACAAAACTTGCAGTACTTTGATCACTTAGACTTTTATTCATTATGTACCATTCTCTCTCTCAACTTTCTATCTATTGTATCTGCAACCTCAAAGTAAGTACATAGTAACTCAATAAAACATTAACCAGCAAAGTTTAAGTAATAATTACTAAATCACAGATTCCCAAACATTCTCAGTTTGTGGTGCACCTATTAGTTCTAAAACTGTATGCCCCTGTGCCCCAGGGTGCCACAGCAAATTTACTAAGTTAATAAGAGTTACATTCATTTAGTAGGAAAAAAAATTCCTACAGTGCTCCTGTCAGTTTATTGAAGCACCATGGGGTTCCATGGAGCAGTTTGGAAACCACTGTATTAGGTTGCTATCCAGTTCAAATACTTGCTAAAGTAGAAATATTCTGATATGCTGGGTAAGAAAGGAATCAAGCATCTTTTGCTGGCAAATTTAGGAAGACAGTACTGAAAAGGCCATTAAATCTACCTAGTTTAATTCAGATAGGAATCGATTGCAGAGTCAACAGGCAGACAGTTAATCCCTTCATATGGGGTTTAGGATTTTTTGCCGCCTACCCTTGGCTGCACCTGCTTCTCTGCCAGGCTTTCACCTTGGGGGATTCTACTCTAGCTTCGGCACGGACCATTTGACGCCATACTGTTAGTCCCGGGCTTTTCGCCTCCGGGGACAGTTAGCCGCCAGCCAATTGGCTAGTTGCCAATGCTGGCAGCCAGAAGCCAGTTTCAGCCAAATGAGTTTTTGTTTTGGGTGGGTATCCTAGCCTTAGAAAGAGAGAAGGAGGAAGGGAAGGGAGAAGGTGTGTGTGTGTATGTGTGTGTGTGTGTGTGTGTTTGTTGGATGGAGGGGCCGTGGCTGACTAGCTGTGGCAAATGGGCGGGAATGAGCCGAGGAGCAAAGTTAGAGGAGAATCCCCTGAGGTGGAAGCCTGATGGAAAAGCAGGTGCGGCCAAAGGTAGGTGTTGTGATCTGCCAGCGGCCTGTGCAGATTGTGGCTGATGCCGATGACGAGGAGGCTGGTGTGGTGTTGCGCCAGCAGCCTGCGCAGCCGGCGCTCACGTCGGACAGTGAGGAGGCTGAAGAGGATGTGGTGCCAGAGGCAGAGACTCAGCCAGGGCCTTCAGAACCTCCAAAGGCTCCTTCAAGTGGAGAGAGCGAAGTGGAGGAGCCTCTTCTCAATGCTCGAGCACGCAGGGCTACCAAAAGGCAGGAGTGGCTACTTAGGAGGAGGAGGTCTCCTCGAGAATAAGGCTTGAGGATAATTGGCCACTCCCTCAGCCTATTTAAGTCACACGCCATTAGTAAGTTTCTTGCTGGAAACAACTTGTAATTATCATCAGAGCACTTTTGGAAAAATCTTATTGTATCTTGTTTTCTGGGCTGGTTGCCAACCTTTGCCAGACTTTGGTTTATTCTTGCTACTTAATAAATTTGATAAGGACCGTTGGTGTGGGTCAATATCCTCGGGAATCTGGAGCTGGGGCAGAACAGTAGGAGGCGAAAAGTCCCATTCCGGCTGCTGGAACTCTTGTCTTATACCCTAAGATAGACTGTTTGCATCCAGATTCAATAGTTTCCTGACTTCCTCTTCTCCTTCTTACTACCTCAGTTAACTGCTGGACTTTGTTTGGGCAATACCTTGCCTCAGTTGTAATCTGGCTAGAAGGAAGTAAGCCCTACCTAACTGTCACTCTTTTCAGGAAAAGACAGCAATTGCCTGTAGCAGGAAATAAAGCTCAACAGAACTGCATGCCTTTGGGAATGTGTGACATGCAAGTAGTGACTAAATAAAACAAAAGAAATAAATGCTGAACAAGACTAGCATGATTCTTCTTGTTAAATCAGCAGTTTGAGTCAACGGTTGTTCATTTCTCAAGCTCTGCAGGAGGACCCATTGCTGACCCAAAATACCTGGAAAAAGGACCTGCTGTTCCTCCCAGAACTAGAGCCAAAGCAATAGGTACAGCCATTTTAATCTATACAATCCTGTCAGAAGTACTGTGTTGGAGGTATTAAATTGTCACATAATAATACCAGTGTTGTCTAATGTTTTATTTTTGCAAGTGATGTATCCACTTGCAAGCACAAGTTAAGAACAAAATGTATGATTGCTGTCACCAATTTGTTGGAAAAAAATTAATTAATCTATTTATAATTTGGAATGATTAATTCAATTAATTTCTAATCTAAAATACATCATCATTCAAAAATGACATATAATTCCATCTGTTCTAATGTCAACAGTGATTAGTATAATTATGCTCTCTGATGCCCAACAAATGTGGGCATTTCAGAAGGAATTTTTTTTTAAAAAAATATATAATAAGAGACACAAACCAAAGAATTAAAAAAGCAAGAACTGGACAAGATGACAAGAACTAAAATGAAGCAAACCCAGACAATCCAAGTAGATTGTGCAATGCAATAAGATTTCTATTATTTAATTAGAAAGAATAGTTTCAAATTAACCTGATACTGAGATGTACAGAAGTCATGTCTTAACAAGCCACAATAAACATAGTAATTATTTTCTCATTTAATAAGCACATTGATATTTATCATTTAAATTAGCATATTTTATTTAAATAACAACTTTGTTCTTATCAAATTGTTAAAATTCTAATTAACACAAGGTTTGACTATTTCATTGGTATAACCGTACTTTTCTTATCTCCTGCTAGTACTAATTACATAACTGAAACTGTGTATTGTATATACTGTGAAATCTACCCAGTAATTTGTCATGCCCTGTAAGATAATACTTATCTTAAGGCACCAGACTAGAAAGCAGGAGACTATGAGTTCTAGTCCCGCCATAATAACTAGTTGAGTGATTTTGGGCCAATCACTTTCTCTTAGTTGAACTCTCACACAGGGTTATTGTTGTAGAAAGAATAGAACCAAAAAAGATTATTATATATCCTGGTTGCCTTGAGTTATTTATAAAAAGTCTAAAATAAATCAATAAAAATGCCAATTCCCCTGTAAACTTGTCTAAATGAAAAAAAGAATGACCATTATTTATATTAATTTAAGAATAAACATTATCAGAAAGATAATTTTCTATGGAAAATGAAAATAATTTTGCCATATTTAGTTATTTAATGTATGGTATGCCTTGGACATTATCAGTTAGGGGTATATTCACTTTTGTTGCCACCAGTTTAGACATTAATATTTTTTTATTTAGACTTCTATACCGCTCCATAGTGCTTTACAGCCTTCTCTAAGCTGTTTACAAAGTTAGCATATAGCATATTGCATATTAGCATATTGCATTAGCATTAGCATATTGCCCCCAACAATCTGGGTCCTCATTTTACCCACCTCGGAAGGATGGAAGGCTGAGTCAACCTTGAGCCAGTGAGATTTGATCTGCTGATCTGCTGAACTAGCAGTCAGCTGAAGTAGCTGCAGTACTGCACTCTAACCACTGCGCCACCTCGGCTCTTAATGGCTGTGTGTTGCGTTATTTTTAAATTTACATACATTTACACTGTGTCTCATTTCTTCAGTGTTGTCACATGAAAACATATACTTAAATATTTACAAAACGTGAGGGGGTGTACTCACTTCTGTGATTACTGTATGACTCTGATCTCCCTATTTGCAGTTTTGCATATCCACAACTGATAATCATGCATAAATATCAGCATATACCTATACCATTTTCATGTATTCTTGTTTTGGCCTCATGTTTTGTCCATGCCATGCCATACTATGCCATATCTTCCCTCTTCCATTCTTCCTAGCAGAAATCTTTCAGCAAATAAGTATAAGCAAATTTATAAGCAAATAATGCACTGCTCATTTGAGAACTCTATACAAATTTTCACTTTGGGGGCAGTTCGAGGAAACATTTTTCTTGGTTTTCAAGCTGCGCTATGTAATTTTCATTTCTCAACAGTTTACAACATTGTAATTGGAGGCAGACAGATTTAAAGATTTTTATAAATATATCCTTCACCTATTTTGCAAGAGTAAGGTACCTTAATTATAAAATTCTCAGACAGCTGACATTTGAAGGCAGACATAACAAAAAAACCTGACCCATTAGAAGGGTTGGAATATTTGTTTCCCTATAGAATTGGGATTTCCCCACCTCCTAAGTATAGGCTTAATAAGTCAATCACCTTTTTTCCCTGTTAACAACTTTACAGTGAAGAACAAACAAACAAAATAAAAGCATAAATCTATTAGAAGTGTGTCCCAACTTTTTCATATTCACTGTTTCTTAATTTAACTGCACATAAATAACAGGTATATATTCAATTTTCAGAGATATATCATGATTGATAGGGTCCTTCTTGGAATATGTGAAAGAGCTGAATAGGATGGAGAAACCAGAGGCATGAGCAGGTTGTCTCCATCTATCATAAGATTAATTGAGGAGGTGGCCATCTGCTATAGGGAAGACACAGGGCATCTGGACTGCCACAATCAAGTGAGCAAAGTGAAAAAAAAATGCAGCTGCATTGTGCAGACAACTATGATAGAAGGTAGAAGGAAGAAACGCTCAAAGCACAGTGCAGCCATAGGCACAGTAAAGCATAGGTAATCTGAGTCTAATTCTCATATACATGTTTTATTAAATACACTTTTTTCTATCTAATGCTTTATATTAGAATAAAATAGGTACAAATAAAAAGAACCACCGGTTTTTAAGATACAACTTCAGTTAATTTAAGGAGCATCCATAACTAATCATCTAAATTGGGACTGAGAACTTAAAATCCATTGGGCTGCATAAAATCAACAAGGTGTGGTGTTGAGATTCCTGAGCACTCAGAGATTATACCATTGATAGGCAATTTTAAAAATATTTTCCCCCTGAAATGAAAGACTAAAGAAGGTGAATTAAATTCCACTAAGATTAACTCTTTGTTTTATCTTTTAAAGCATCCCAGTTCACAAGAAACATAGGGAATCTGATCACATTTTGGTGATCCAAACACATCACTAATGTGGCATTTACAACTTTAAAATACTCCCCACAAATTCCCTACTTCCGATCTAAAATATACTTGACATCCAATCATTTTAATTAGTACTTCATATATTTGAATATTGTAAATGGAAGAGGAGGGTGAAGGTACTACCATCTGGCCTCACCTTTTCTGGCAGCCAAACTAAATTTAATATAGTTATAGGGCTTTACAAGAACCCCCAGTTCTGTCATGTTAGCACCAAGGTAACTTAAGGTATTGGTCAGGACTTGAAAGATTGAAATTCAATCTTTGAAAGCTTACTGAATGATAATGGCCCAGTCACTACATTTTAGTCCCACTAATAACACAGATCTTTTGTTCTAGGGATAGATTGAAAATGGTAATGCTAGATATAAATTACTGTTGGAGAAAAGGCAGAATACAAGTCTAATAATGAAATGTACAAAATACTAAGAGCTTCAGTAAGTCAATCCTCTTTTTTTTTTCTTTAAAGAATTATCATACTTAATATACTATGGTTGAACTAATCCTAGCCATAAAATTGCATATTTTGCTCAACTTCTTGTTCTTTGAAATTCCTTTTTCATCTGATATTTGGAAAACGACATCAAAGGAAAAATCTAAATTTCTCCAAAGCTGAGATTATTTTACTTTTAAGAAACCAGTTGCAATCTATTATCTAAATTTAGACATTTCACTGTTCTTTGAAGAAGTTCTGTGATGTTGTTTGAATAAATGGATATTTGTCTGGTTTGAATGGAAACTGTTTACCAAGTTTAGATGACAAAAGAAGCCAAAATGAATCATAAATATCTATATACACAATAGCAATGGAAATAAATAATATTATGTATTACATATGTATTGATTGTATGCCATCATGTCCAAATAACTACATAGATACATCTAATAATAACTCCTTCATCTGTTGTTCAAGTTAAAAACTTCACATATTAATAATTAATAACACTTATTTTAAAAAACCACATGGTTAGAAAATAAGGCATTCAAAATCCCCCCTCTGCCCCCCCTCTCCTATTTGTATTAGCAGGTTAATATGGGGAATAATATCATCATGTAAATCTTGCTTTATCTTCCTTAGGTAGATTTGGGAGATTGGTTTGGCTCATACCAGTTCTTAATCAAAAATCCATTCCAATAAAAAATAATAGAGAAACAAAGAACAAAAGAAATTAATTTGGAGTTTTTATTCTGTTTTTTACATATGTACACTGGTTTCTAGCCTGATACCTTAACCAATACACAAACTGGCTCTTAGGATAGCTGATGCTGAAATATTTAGCCCACAAATAAAGTGAAAAAAGAAGCTATTTTTGGGGGGGACTTCTCTAGAATTCATTACTTTTTAATGAATAGAAAGGACATGCAACCTGAAGCTGAACGTTTAAGCTGTATACATGGTGTCCATAATCAGTATATATATTGGTACTAATATAAAAATTCAAATTTTATATATCTTCCCTCTCCCCCCTTCTGTTCATGGTGGGCGGGGGGGAGGCATGATCGTCAAAGGTTACCTGGACAAGTCCCTGCAATTTTCTAAATAACTGTCCATTGCCTCCTTCCTAAGGCTGAGAGAAAGTGACTGGCCCAAGGTCACCCAGCTGGCTTTGCACCTAAGACAGGATTAGAACTCACCATCTCCCATGTCAATGAAGATTGTCATACAGGTAGAATTGTCTGGAAGTTGAGTCATGGAAAGTCAAAAACTCAACTCATAAAAAGAAAGAGAAGGAAAAGGCAGGGCAGAACAGAGCAGAGCAGAGCAGAGCAGAGCAGAGAAGTCTAGTTGTGATGACTCAACTTCCAGTCAACTTCTCCCAGTTTCTACTATTATGCCTTAACCGCTATACTAAGTCCAAAATTTTTATGTTCTGATGCAAAAGTTCATTCTTACATTTGTTGCACATGTAAAATGATACCAACTTTTGACAGCTTCCTTGCATAGGTATGTAAAATTCAATAAAGACTAATAAAGCTTATTGCTGTGAAATATTATTAGGACTGTGCGAGATGGGTGAGATTTGCCTCAAAGTGACACTTTGTTTTGCAAAGGCAACACATTTTATATTGTTTAGGAAAAGAATGAACACAACTTGCTTCAAGTCAACAAGCACCATTTGGTCTGAACTTTTAGTAAATCAAACAGTTCTTTTGAGGGGAAGGAGGATTCCCTTCAGCACATAAAAATTAGAACAGGCTTTTATACATGCAGAGAAGATATCAGCTATTTTAAATGCCAGAGAAAACTGCAGAGAAGACCTCAAAGTAGAGTGAATCACTTTATTATTGGAAGAGGCCATATAATTTAATGAACTATCTTATGAACTTTTGTTGAAGCCATTCATCCCCTCAAAGATTTACACAGTACTAAAAGCTGTAGAAGGGAGATAAAAGTAACATAGTGTAGCTAGTAATTTTACTAGCTATAGTAATTGCTTCATTATTATTGCAGTAGAATAATAGTGAAAGTATTTTTTTCTCAAAGAATTTTTGCCACCATAAAAATAAGACTTATCAGTCATGCTTAAGTATCTTTAAGCTATAGTTAAATGCAAGAATAAGCGCATAAAAATGTCATGTAGAATAAATTTAACACTATAACTATACACATACTTACAAGGGATAACTGCCATGCTTACTGAACAAAGTGACTTCCTTTGACTTACATACTGCTTTATTAATTTTTAAGTATTATTTTTTAAAATAATAATTACACTTACCTCCAATTCTAGCATTAAATGCAATTCCTACTATACAATGTGAGTTATTTGCTGTAGCTGCCACTTCTCCAGCACAACGGGTTCCATGTCTAGGAAAGGAAGGAAATATTTTAAATTAGGTAACATTATTGCAAACAGAAGTATTTTTTAAAAAATATTTTAACAAGTCAAATATGAAACAACTTAAATTTACTTCAGAAAAGTGACTTGCACTGTGGGGATGAAATAACTGATGAAGTAAAGCAATGATTCGGTTTGCCTCACTGGAACAATTCTGGTGACTTCCATCTTCAAATCAGTGCTACAACTTCCAATGTCCGAAAGGTGATTTTTCAAGAGGTAATTGGACTTTCTTTGTTTTTCCTTGAAGACGGTTCACTTCTCATCCAAGAAGCTTCTTTACTTCAAAGAAAAACAAAGAAAGTCGGTTGCCTATTGAAAAAGCATCCTTGGGGCAACCATGATCTGGATGACTGAGAGTCTCCATAGACACACAACTTCCAAGGCATTCCAATGGTAGGTTGGGCATAGGTCAAAGTTTGGAAGTATTTTAGGACTCACTGAAGAAGGTTCCCCTCACCTTTCTTTCTCACATAGGGGGACACACTCTGGACCTGATTTTTATCTCTGGTCAGTGGTTGAATGATCTTGGTAGAGGGGACCTAGATATTAAACCCTTGTCATGGACAGATCATTCACTCCTTCAACTAGACTTTCCTACCGCTTGCCCCCACCGCAGGGAGACGGAACCGACCAGATGGTTCCGTCCCAGGCGCCTGATGGATCCCGAAAGGTTCCTGACGGAGCTTGGGCCGTTTCCTGAGACTCTAACACATGACTCGACTGAAGAGCTGGTGGCCGCCTGGGAAAGGGCGGCCGCCGGAGCTTTGGATCGCGTCGTGCCTTTGCGGCCTCTGACCCGATGCCGATCTCAATTAGCTCCTTGGTTCTCTGAGGAGCTGAGAGAGATGAAGCGTCGGAAAAGACGCCTAGAGAGCATTTGGAGGACTAGTCAATCCGATTCCGACCGGACACAGGTGAGGTCCTATATCAAGACCTACCTAGTGGCGATAAAAGCGGCAAAATCTAACCATTTTTCCGCTCTTATCGCATCTGCAGAGAACCGCCCAGCCGCCCTGTTTAGGGTGACCCACTCCCTTCTTCGGGGGGGGAGTGCGGGAAGATCCCTTGCAGGGTCGTGCTGAGGATTTTGTGCAATTCCTGCACGATAAAGTCGCTCGGATTCGGGATGGCTTGGACTCCGATTGGATGAGTCCACGGGAGGAGACCGGGGCAGGCCTTGAGAATGTTATCTGGGAGGAGTTTGATCCTGTGACTCCCGAGGATGTGGACAGGGTTCTGGGTAAGATTAGTGCCGCCACGTGTTTATTGGACCCGTGTCCCTCCTGGTTGGTACTGGCCTCCCGGGAGGTTACACGAGGCTGGCTCCAGGGGATTATAGGTGCTTCTTTGGGTGAGGGTGCCTTTCCTGCTGCCTTGAAAGAGGCGGTAGTGAGGCCCCTCCTCAGGAAGCCTTCCCTGGACCCGGCTGAATTAGCCAACTATCGTCCAGTCTCCAACCTTCGTTTTGTGGCGAAGGTTGTTGAGAGCGTGGTGGCACGACAACTTCCCCGGCACCTGGATGAAGCTATCTATCTAGACCCGTACCAGTCGGGCTTCAGGCAGGGGTACAGCACAGAAACGGCATTGGTCGCGTTGGTGGATGATCTCTGGAGGGCTCGGGACAGGGGTTGTTCCTCTGTCCTAGTCCTATTAGATCTCTCAGCGGCTTTTGATACCATCGACCATGGTATCATGCTGCAGCGGTTGAGGGGGTTAGGAATAGGGGGCACCGTTTTGCGGTGGTTCTCCTCCTTCCTCTCCGACCGCTCGCAGTTCGTGTTGGCAGGGGGGCAGAGGTCGACCTCGAGGCGTCTCGCATGGGGAGTGCCGCAGGGGTCGGTCCTCTCGCCCCTCCTGTTCAACATTTATGTGAAGCCGCTGGGTGAGATCATCCGTGGTTTTGGAGTGAAGTGTCATCTGTACGCTGACGATACCCAGCTGTACATCTCCACCCCAGACCACCCCAACGATGCCCTTGATGTGATGTCCCGCTGCCTGGAGGCCGTGCGGGCCTGGATGGGGAGGAACAGGCTCAGACTCAACCCCTCCAAGACCGAGTGGCTGTGGCTTCCGGCGCCCCGATATAGTCAGCAGGTGCCATCGCTGACTATTGGGGGTGAATCTTTGCCCCCCACGGAGAGGGCTCGCAATCTGGGTGTCCTCCTGGATGCGCGGCTGTCTTTAGAAGAGCATATGACGGCCGTGGCCAGGGGGGCCTTTTATCAGGTTCGCCTGATTCGCCAGTTGCAGCCCTTTCTGGATCGGGACACCCTGCGCACGGTCACTCATGCCCTTGTTACTTCCCGGTTGGACTATTGTAATGCTCTCTACATGGGGCTCCCCTTGAAGAGCACTCGGAGGCTCCAACTGGTCCAGAATGCGGCCGCGCGGGTGGTTATGGGCGCAACCCGTTATGCCCATGTGACACCCCTCCTGCGCGAGCTGCACTGGCTCCCGGTGGTCTTCCGGGTGCGATTCAAGGTGTTGGTTACCACCTTTAAAGCGCTCCATGGCATAGGACCCGGGTACCTCCGAGACCGTCTTCTGCCACCAATAGCCTCCCACCGACCAGTTCGTTCCCACAGAGAGGGCCTCCTCAGGGTGCCGTCAGCCAAGTTATGTCGGCTGGCGACGCCCAGGGGGAGGGCCTTCTCTGTGGGAGCCCCAGCCCTGTGGAATGAACTGCCCCCGGAAATTCGTAAGATATCTGACCTCCGGGTGTTTCGCTGCGCATTGAAGACCCTGTTGTTCCGCCAGGCCGGACTATCAATACAATAGTTTTAAATTGGGGTATTTAAATTTATTGGGGTTTTAAATTTGAGCCATTTATTTAATTATTTTAAATTTTATATCATTGTTTTGTTTGTGTTTTTAAATAGGCTGTACACCGCCCTGAGTCCTTCGGGAGAAGGGCGGTATAGAAATAAAATTATTATTATTATTATTATTATTATTATTATTATTATTATTATTATTATTATTATTATTCTTTCTTCCCTTTGCAGGAAAAAGCTGGGTTTGGGCTCTGAAAAGGTGAGATGTAGTCACTTTACTTTGCTCTTAGAATAAGAGTTTCTCAAGGACTTCTTTAGAAAAAAATCTTTCTTTCTTTAGGAATCAAGACTAGACTAATGGTCAGGTATCATTGCAGGCATATTAATGCCAAATAAGACAACTGAACAGTACTGATTTATAGTAAAACATCTTAATATATAACTGGAATCTACAGGTGAAACTTGAAAAATTAGACTATTGTGCAAAAGTTCATTTATTTCAGTAATGCAACTTAAAAGGTAAAACTAATATATAAGATAGACTCATTACATGCAAAGCGAGATAGTTCAAGCCTTGATTTGTCATACTTTTGATGATTATGGCTTACAGCTCATGAAAACCCCAAATTCACAATCTCAGAAAATTAGAATATTGTGAAAATGTTCAATATTCTAGGCTCAAAGTGTCCCACTCTAATTAGCTAAGTAAGTCATAACACCTGCAAAGGGTTCCTGAGCCTTTAAATGCTCTCTCAGTCTGGTTCAGTAGGAATCACAATCATGGGAAAGACTGTTGACTGTTGACAGTTGTGCAGAAAACTGACACCCTCCATAAGGAGGGAAAGCCTCAAAAGGTAATTGCAAAAGAAGTTGGATGTTCCCAAAGTCCTGTATCAAAGTACATTAATAGAAAGTTATGTGGAAGCAAAAAGTGTGGAAGAAAAAGGTGTACAAGCAGGAGGGATGACTGCAGCCTGGAGAGGATTGTCAGGAAAAGGCCATTCAAAAGTGTTGGGGACTTTCACAAGGATTGGACTGAGGCTGGAGTCAGTGCATCAAGAGCCACCACACACAGACAGATCCTGGACATGGGCTTCAAATGTCGTATTCCTCTTGTCAAGCCGCTCCTGAACAACAAACAACGTCAGAAGCGTCTTACCTGGGCTAAAGAAAAAAAGAACTGGTCTGTTGCTCAGTGGTCCAAAGTCCTCTTTTCTGATGAGAGCAACTTTTGCATCTCATTTGGAAACCAAGGACCCAGAGCCTGGAGGAAGAATGGAGAGGCACACACTGCAAGATGCTTGAAGTCCAGTGTGAAGTTTCCACAGTCTGTGTTGATTTGGGGAGCCATGTCATCTGCTGTTGTTGGTCCACTGTGCTTCATTAAGTCCAGGGTCAACGCAGCCGTCTACCAGGAGATTTTGGAGCACTTCATGCTTCCTTCCGCAGACGAGCTTTATGGGGATGCTGACTTCATTTTCCAGCAGGACTTGGCACCTGCCCACACTGCCAAAAGTACCAAAACCTGGTTCAATGACCATGGGATTACTGTGCTTGATTGGCCAGCAAACTCGCCTGACCTAAACCCCATAGAGAATCTATGGGACATTGCCAAGAGAAAGTTGAGAGACATGAGACCGAACAATGCAGAAGAGCTGAAGGCCGCTATTGAAGCATCCTGGTCTTCCATAACACCTCAGCAGTGCCACAGGCTGATAGCATCCATGCCATGCCGCATTGAGGCAGTAATTGATGCAAAAGGGGCCCAAACCAAGTACTGAGTACATATGCATGCTTATACTTTTCAGAGATCCGATATTGTTCTATGTACAATCCTTGTTTTATTGATTTCATGTAATATTCTAATTTTCTGAGATTGTGAATTTGGGGTTTTCATGAGCTGTAATCCATAATCATCAAAATTATGACAAATCAAGGCTTGAACTATCTCACTTTGCATGTAATGAGTCTATCTCATACATTAGTTTCATCTTTTAAGTTGCATTATTGAAATAAATGAACTTTTGCACGATATTCTAATTTTTCGAGTTTCACCTGTATATATGACTATATTTTAATCCATAAATGTCTGCTTAAATGTAGCAGAAACACAACATAAGAATTGGGAACATAACACTGGGAATTGATGAGGTAAAGAACCATTATCATGCAGTTTAAGAAATTGCCTTTACACAGTTCAGGTGGTAATTAAAGCCCATAGATATTCTTTAAAAATGCTTTACTTTATGGCATAAGGCTGTGCAATAGCTTTAATACCTTTTTGTCGCACATGAAGAAAATTCTGGTGGCTGGAAGCCATGACTATATGATCTACTTCAGTTTTAATAATTTTTATAAAACTAGTCTTTGTACAAGCAAAGTACCCAGGAACCTAGAACTACACAGAGACACAAAGAACTGGACATGCTGCCCCAGTTATTATTGGCTGGCAGCATTATAACAATACAATTAAAAGTAACTATAACTGTATATAACTCCTGTTTGAACTTTTAGTAAATCAAACTGGAGAATCATATCTGCCACTCTTGCTCTCTTTGGTGGTGTATTTTGGGTAAAATTTTAAATATTATGTGTGGTAGTACTTTTTTTTTTGTCTTAAAATATATTTTAGTCCAGTGTATTTATTTTGCTTACTTACTCCCCCCCCTTTATTTATTAGTATAAACATAAATGAAAGAAATAGCAGATGTATATTGAAATGCAATGATGGCATTTAAAAAAAATGGATATGAAAAAGATAGGGAGTATACAAGATTTGCATACTTCCTCATAAAATCAGTTATATCAATTTTGTAGCTATGCCTCATCACCAGTTAAAATTAATGTAATATAGAATTATACATCCATTATTAATGTAGCCAAATAGTAAGCAAAAACACTTTTTCTATATGAGAAAATATGTAGAAACAAGCAATGCAATCTTTTTTTAGTAATAAAACTTTGTCCATTTCAAATGTGCATAATCAAAACTTTGAGCCTGTACAGTGCAATGTACATACTTTTATGCTAAAACAAGCTGAGGAACTCAAATCTCAAAGGCTATTAAAAGGCTATTTAAATGGATATTTAAAAGGATACTCAAACTTTACAAAGTAATTAATTCTTTTGCTTGTTTATATGTTGTAGGAATTTAGAAGAAATTACAGTATACCATAGAGTACCAATAAACTAATTCTTGAAATATTTGGAAAAGATATTATCTAGGTTTCTTTTAAAGAATTGCAGTTATCATGAAAGTTATAATTTATATAATAACAATATAAAATCAAATCTGTCAGATGTGTTCCTCCATAAATCTGAACACAGTAATGGCATTCTCAATACAGAATTCTAATCTGTTTTCAATGTACATATATGAACACGCATACACTTATAACAATTTCCTCACAGGATATTATTGTTGTTTCAATGCTGCTCACCATACCCTATCCCCCATATTATTTTTCCTGAGATTTACACTGAATATCTCTTTCTTCTTCCACAATCTTTCCTCAACTGCAGTTCTACAGCTTTTGATGTCTGAAACTCCACTGTCTTTTGAAAGTTAAAAAAAAATACAAAACAAAATACATCTTTATTCAATTTCTCTCTGTCCCTGAAATTTGCTAGTGTGTTTAACTGTTTAAGCCTCTTCAATATACAGGAAACCTCAGCTGAGAAATCAGAAAGGAAAATGAAGAGTAAAAATGAATGTAATGATGAAAGATGAGATTGTGGAGGCAAGAATTTCCTATTAGATAAACTAGAAAACTAGTGATTTTGTGGGCAATATAAATAAAGCTCATAATACTTAGTCAATAGTAAAGATAAATATTTTCTTATGCTGATGTGATTATTTTTCAAGTACTTTCTGCAATAAAGATATTCCTGCAACAAAACACTAAAATGTGATGCTTTTTATGCTGTGGAAGTTAAAGAATGCTGGCAAAACGAAGTCACTAATGTTCATGTTATTAGCCATTTACCCCAAGTACGTCAGCAATGTTTGTGCAGCTGTGTTGAAAGAATTTCAAGGGATTATATGTTATTTTCTTCTGTCCTTTCTGCTCATCTACTGATCCACCTGCTGCTTTGGATGATAACTTCCTTAGAAGCAGCAACAGCTCGCAATAAAAAGAATAAGGCTTTATTTACAGTTTATGAAAAAGATGCTACCATAGCTTTTGAGAATATAGTAATAAAAATAAATAAAAAAATAAAAAAAGAGAATATAGTAATAAAATTATTTCAAACAAGATTGAAATGAAAAAAGTGGGCATGCATGTTAAAAGCAGAAGTGTTGTTTATGATGAACAGATAAAAACTTTCTGTAATTAGATACTAATATTTTAAAGTTGCTAACTACTCATTTTCCGATTCTGAATCCAGCATTCATGCTGAATCCTAGTTATATTTTCTTTGCTAAATAGAAGAAGAAAGAGTTAAAATGTTTTATTTACAAATATACTGTAAATAGACTGACCAAGTTTAGTTAGGGGAACCAGAAAAAAGTACACATTTCTCTAAAATTGCATAATGAATAAACAGACATAACCAAACTGTTGTTTTTAATTCTCTACACATACTTTTCCACATTCAGTAGTAATAAAGCAATCTTAGCTTCCTGCATGACACATTGTGAGAGCAGTTAAGTACACATTAAAGTCCACTGTCGTTAATGACAAAATAAAGAGAGTGGAGCAATGGATAGCTTCAGATTGATGCTTCCACACAGCTGATTTTTGTTGTTCTTGTTATTTAATAGGCAAGAATAATGTAACAATCTCTAAGAGAATTAAAGGCTTTGTGTGAATTAGAGTTCCAATTCTTTGCAGTAAGGAAAAAAAACCCAAATCCAACTAAATTGCATGCATATAATCTTTCCCAATGCTTTTTCAAAAGAAGGGGGGGAGGGAAATCACGTATTGCAGTCATCTGTATCTATGAAAAGAGATATTTCCCACCTCTGGTACTGAACCTGATATTTTATAAAATAGGTTTATTGGTTCCAAGATCAAGAGTTTTTGGTTTTCTGTTACAAGATGCAAGAGTAAAGTATAGGGGAAATGCCCTTTTTCCAAATTCTGAAATTCTCATTTATTGAGAAGCCTTAATAGTGCTATAAAACTTTGTTTCAGGATATCTGGCGCTGTATCACTTATATGGTGTGCATATATTTCACATCTTGTTACAGATTCCATTTGTTTTTCTAATAGAGTTTTAGAGTTTTAATGGCTGTTACTTGGATGAAAAATGAATCGATTCACATTATGGGAATAGATTTGATCTATCTCGATTAAAGGAATGCATTATCTTAAACGGCTTTTTAATTTAAAAAATGCCTAAGAATCAACTGTGAGCTCTCAGATATAAAGAATGCAAGAGAATGTAATATATGTAGCTCATGACTGAATGTTAACGGCTTGATGCTTGTGACCTTGATTAAATTCCATAAACAGAATGAATTTGGAATAAATAAATTGAAATCAGATTCATTGGTAAAATTAGATGATTTATAAAGTGAAAATATGCATCTCTTCTCCAACTATCATTCAAATAATAATACTGAAATAATAAAACAATATGTAAGCTTAAACCGACCCAATCCTAAATATGAATGAAAATTTCCTTGCTGGTTTCCCGGGAAGAAGATATATTAATGTAATACTAACATCAAATAGCTATATCACTTTTTCTCAGGAAAAAATAAAAAATAAATTAAATCTATTTTTGATAGTTAAATGTATATTCTGTCATCTTGGAACTTAATTTTAACTCTGGTCAAATAAATTCATTTTATATTTCTTCCATTTACTTTTAAAAAGCTTGATCTTTAATGCCATTAAAGTTAATTTCAAAATTAATCCCACAAGTTGATGTATTGTCATTCTGGTCGAAACTGACTTGACCCATCCATCTCAAGTTCTGATGCAGCCCAAGTTTCCTGGAGGAAAAGGATATCAAATAGTAATAGATAACAAAAGAAAAAGTTGGTCTTTTGATGGTGCTGACCAGCCTGTAATATTCCAGGTTAAAAAGGAGATTACATTATGGCTTGATTTTGGCAAACCAATGATATTTATTTATTTATTTTATTTTATTTTGAATTTGTATACCGCCCTTCTCCCTGAGGACTCAGGGCGGTGAACAGCCAAGTAAAAACATCAAATACAAATATTAAAATACAATTAAAAGTACATATAAATTTGGCCCCATTAATTAAAAACGATAAACAAAACACTTAAAAACACTTAAAAAATTAGGCCAGCCCGACTTGCTGGAAAAGGAAAGTTTTAAGGGCACGGCGGAAGGCACTGAGGTCTTGGATTCTCCTTATCTCTGGAGGCAATTGATTCCAGAGGGTAGGTGCCCCCACAGAGAAGGCCCTCCCCCTGGGGGTCACCAGCCTACACTGTTTGGCTGATGGCACCCCGAGGAGGCCCTCTCTGTGGGAGCGCACAGGTCGATGGGAGGTCGTCGGTGGCAGCAGGCGGTCTCGAAGATAGCTAGGCCCTATGCCATGGAGCGCTTTATAAGATAAGATAGTTGTGTTGAATTGAAAAATCAAGGGTAAACAACCAGGCCTCCTCTAGAGGTTGGCTTGTCTCATGCAAATTCTGTAACTGCTCTTGGGCATCTTGCTTTGAGAAAATGAAATCAGTCATTTCAGTCCAATCGAGTGTGCATAACAGAGATTTCATTCAATAATACTGGGCACAAGGTTTTTGCTCTGCATGATTGAATTGCCTCCCGATCCCTGCTTAGTAGTTACAGATATATAGTAATTGGATATCTCAGTGTGTAAGAAAATTTCTCATCAGCTATAATGGTGGTCCGGGTTGGCCCTCCAGGATCGCTTACTGGCTCATAAAGATGATCTAGGGAGCTTTAGTGTGGAGGACGATATCCAGCTGTTCCATTCTGCACTGAGAGAGTCAGCAATTTACTATCAGCAATTGGAGAAACAAGGTCTATCAGTGACTGTGCTGTAACCATTGTAACCAGTAGAGTTGTCCTCAAATTTTCAAACTTATGTAGTATATTATCTTGTTCACCCCTTGGTAGAGAATAAAAAACAGCAATGAATCCAGGTTCAGCTGGGTATGAAGAGTTTTCATCTAGTAAATTTAACGATCAGCCTCGCTTTGTCAAATCTGGAGGCGGTGCAGTCCCAAAATCTGGGACTGACTTAAAGTGGTTTTTGACACAGCTGATATAGAGTCAAATAAAAGTTTGATCTTTTCATCACAAAAGGCTGAACAAAAGATTCAAAAAAGCAAACAAAGCTAAATAGGCTCTCATCTTAAATAACATCAGTGGGATCATAGGTTGTTTCAAAGGTAGAAGAATCCACAGACAGTTTAAGACATTTGGGAGCCATTCAAGAGCACTTAGATCTATCTAGCTGTATTGGCAATTAAGAAGTTATCCTAGAGAAATTACTATTGTTCTCCTGGAATCAGCAACTGATTATTATAACTATCCCCCAAAAAATGCTGAGTGTGATTTGTTATGTCTGCAATAAATGATTTGAATGAGGAAAAAAAAAACTTCTGCAGCATCTGAAGGAGCTTTAATATATGTGAAGAGCATCCCTTTTGTTTTATCATGAGTGACAGATTAGAACAAGCATTTGGATATTGTAGCATGTGTCAGATTGTTTTACTTTTTCTTTAATTGCTTGCTCTTTGACAGTTCCTGTGCCCAAGATAGGAGGACTAGGTGAATCAGTTGCATCAGTCTGGATAGATGTAGAAATGTAGTTTCATGATTTTGAATATATGTCATCTTTTACCACGTCCACTTAGTATGGTTTTTTTTTATGGTTGAGAGCTGTTCAAATATCAAAATCATAATTTGCACTGTGAGCAGCATGTTTTGCCATAAACTCTGTTGAGTTTTCCCAAGGGAGCCTCTCCCTCTTCCAATTGCCTTCTTGCCTTCCTTCCTTCCTTCCTTCCTTCCTTCCTTCCTTCCTTCCTTCCTTCCTTTCCTTTCCTTTCCTTTCCTTTCCTTTCCTTTCCTTTCCTTTCCTTTCCTTTCCTTTCCTTTTTCTTTAATCTTTAAGCTTCTTTTCAATTCCCCTGAGGCTGGTAGAATGAGTTGCAATGGTGACACACAATGAGAGCCGACAAAGGATCCGACTCTTATTTAGTAGTTCATCCCTGACAGATAAGGAGAGCTCTGCAACTGTTGATTTTTTGGTTCTGTTTGAAGATCCTATTCTAGTGAATTAAATTTGTTTAAAGGAGTGTTTGATTTATTTACTGATCTTTTTGTGTTCTTTTGTCTTTTGGTTGTTTCTTCTTCTATATCCTTTGTTAAATCCATGCCTATAGTATCAGACAAACTTGTAAGTAATTTCTGAGCATATTGTTTCCAAATAGCCTTAATTTCTTCTACAGATAAATAGTACTGCTCCATTGTATCTATAGGTCCCTCTTCCCCTTCAATTGCAATCCTTAGTTTTCTCTGGTTTCCTTTGATTAACCCTCAAATTCCTGTTATCAGGTTTATCTTCTGATCAGCAAAACTTTCCCATGGGAGGATTAAATTACAGTTAATTTCAAAATTTTCACATAGTCTTTTACAAAATTTTAAGCACTTCATAAAATCTTATTTCAAGTGCATCTAGCCCTTTTATTTAGTCTTTAACCTTCCAAAGTCATCATTCCAGTGCCCCTCTTGTTTTCCAAAAAATATTTTTATTTTTAATCCTTAAATTTATACAAACTTCTTTCATCCAGGATAAAAAGAAATTATCCCTGCATGATGCAACTTGTCCTTCAGAAAGTTCTTAATATTCAATAAATCAATAACAAGCAACTTCCTAAGTAGGTAAGAGAGGAAGCAGCTAAGCACAGGATCTGTTTTGAAAGTGCTGAACCATGACTTAGGCAAGTTAATTTTCACTTCGCTTCTAGAGTTCTCAAACTTTCGGAGATTATTATTTGGTGATCTCTGTGTAGGCAAACTCTGTATGGAGCAAACTTTGTCTTACACATTGGCAAAAAAACAAAACAAAAAATCAGAACACAAAATACAAGCTGGATAGATATGACCTAACAGACGACCCTCACTCTGTCAAAGACCTTGGAGTACTCATCTCAAATTATTTAAGTGCCAGAGCTCACTGTAACCGCATTTCTAAAAAAGCATTAAGAATTGTTAACCTAATCTTGCGTAGCTTCTTCTCCGGTAATATTGAATTGCAAACTGGCATACAAAACTTTTGCCAGACCAATTCTTGAATACAACTCATCTGTCTGGAACCTGCACTGCATATCGGATATTAATACAATCAAACGAGTCCAGAGATATTTCACAAGAAGAGTCCTCCACTCCTCTGCTCGCAACAAAATACCTTATTCCACCAGACTTGAAATTTTGGACTTAGACAATTTAGAACTTCACCATTTTGGGTCTGACCTAAGCATTGTACATAAAATCATCTGCTACAATGTCCTACCAGCCAATGAATACTTCAGCTTCAACCAAAACAATATAAGAGCACACAATAGATACAAACTCATGGTAAACCAATCCAAACTAGACTGCAGAAAATACAACTTCAGTAACAGAGTTGTCAACACCTGGAATGCACTACCTGACTCTGTGGTTTCTTCCCCAAACCCCCAAAACTTTAACCTTAGACTGCCTTCTGTAGACCTCACCCCATTTTAAAGAGGTCTTAAGTGCACCAGCGTGCCTACCATCCCTGTCCTAATGTTTTCTTTTATTTGTATCCTTTTCATGTATTTATAATTATGTTTACACTTGTATCTGTCATAAAATACATGCTTGACGAAAAATACAAAGTAAAAAAAAACTTGTTGATGGTCCTAGTCCTCTCCTCCATATGGGGAGAACTTCTAGGAAGTTGATTAGTTCTCCAGCAATTCTTATTGCAGCGGTCATCCACCATTGCTTCCCTGAAAGCCAACATGTGTTCATTATCAAAATAAGATGTTGTTTGGATATTTTAAGAGTGAAGAAATACTTCTGATACTGATGTCTAGCAACAGGCAGCTGAAACTTGCTAGAAATCATACTAAATACTAATCTTACAGAAATAGGTAATATGATCATTTTCTAAACAAGGTTCCAGTCATTATAAATTACCTCTATGTATGCATGCGACTTATGTCCCACCTTTTGTCCAAAATAGCACAAATAGTGTTTCCTCTTCCTACTTTATCCACAAAAGAACTTGTGAAGTAGGTTGGGATGTGAGTGAAAGAAACCTAAATTTGAATTTCCTCATTGCCAGTTCAACAGTATTTTTAGAAGTTTTCATTCATCACAACAGGAAGTTGATACAATTTGCTGCTCAATATTATAAAGATAAAATTTGGACAAAGAAGGATTAGTCTACTATTTAAGTAATGTCTATCTTCACATGTATTAAGTTAGCTAAACTGAGATAATACAACACAAACATACACATATTGGGCATCCATCAATATTTTGATGATTTATGGTCCAACTCCCAAAATTTTATGACATAAGTTTATATTCATACATGAAGCAGCTACATCAGCACAAAACCCTAAATGATAATATTATTCTGGCTCTTCAGAACTGTCATCATGATAAAATTATTTGCAGTAGGTTTTATTGGTTCATTTTTGTAAAACAATTCTGGCAAAAACCTGATAAACGAAGTTAGAATCTTTTTGCATGTGAATATATAAATGTGTACAAAGAACAGGATGGAAATATTCATCCTAACAAAACAACAACTGACTCTTAAGAGAGTAATACAGATTATCATCTCAGCCTATAAGAAGCAGTTTAGTGAAAGAGTCTATTAAACATGTTAAGATGTTAACATGTTAAGAGCCTGGATAGCTCAACAGACTAAAAGCCTGTTATTAACATTCAGCTGTCTGCAATTAATGCAAGTTCGAATCTCACCAGGCTCAAGGTTGACTCAGCCTTCCATCCTTTCTAAGGTAGGTAAATTGAGGACCCAGTTTGTGGGGGCAATAAGCTGACTTTGTATAAAAATATACAAAAGTATGAAGGCTATTGCTTAACGCATTGTAAGCCGCCCTGAGTCTCCAGAGAAGGGCGGCATATAAATCTAATTAAAAAAAAAAAAGATCACAGTTCTATTTCTGAAATCTATCTCATACCTGTTCAGCTGATAACCCACCAATCTAAATGCTGTCACCATTTGTTTATTTGACAACTTTTCTATTCCTACAATGGCAGGCATACTTCATAACAGGAATATTACAAACCTTTTGAAAAGTAATTCTTTGTGACTGGTGGAAAGTGGCAACCATACTGAGGATAAGAAGCAATTTTTATAATCCTATTTTCTCTCTATAACTCTCTATGCAAATCTGCTCAGAAAGGTCACTGATTTTTCAGAATAAATCTAATGGGAAGATTTAAATGTTTTTCTACCTGTGGAGGTTCTACCATTGGATAATCTTTTAAAATCATTAGCAAAAATTAAAAAAATATTGCCAAATATTGTAATAATTGTACTGAAAATAAATAACCGTTTTATTGTTTTCATCTTTAAGTTATTTAACATCTGCTCAGGAAATTCATTCTGTGGATTAAGTATATCATTCTAAAAATAAAGTATATATAACTTAATTTACCCATAAGCACATTTTCATTTAAAATCAACAGATTTAATATCTACATTCTGTATCTATACAATGGACTTACTTGTTTTCGTTGCTGGCATCATACCGAGGCATGGGATCAATATCATTACCATTGACATCAAAACTGGCATCTGGGTCCTGTAACCAACAGTGAAGTAAGATGGAAAGAGAAGGGACAGCAGAACCTCATTAATTAGCTATTGATTCATCTAAATTCATAAATCTCAGCAGGTTTTTACAGGCATGTAATTAGGTTAACTAAGATTCCTGTGGTTCTGTATTGGATACTTGACCAAAACTAAGAGTTTAATTGTATTTAGGATATAGAATTGTTCTTAAAGCATCAGTCTCATGAGAGCTAGTTGAGAACTAATTGATAATCTGAGGACTGCAAGACTGAAGGTGTGTCATACATTAATATAGAATCTATTTTGAATAATCACATTTTAAGTTATATTGTGTATAACTTGCTTGTGGTATATTGGGACTTTTTCGTATCACAGCTTTATTCCCCCAGAGCCCAAATAAAGGGGCCGCTGATCTCACTGTTGCGATCTTGGGAGATCCGGCCATGAATGGTGTGAATGGGTTTTTAATGTTTTAATTTTTAAATGTTTTTATAATGTGTTTTTTTTTTAATGCATTGTAAGCCGCCCTGAGTCTCTGGAGAAAGGTGGCATATAAATTGAACAAATAAATAAATAAATAATAAATACAGAGAGGGGCACACTTTACTCCTCTTACCAGCTGTTGTTTTGTTTTGTTTTGTTGTCAGAGAAGAGATGAAAAAGAACCCAAAGAGAGGCACCTATCTGAGATACCCATAACTACCAATTTAGTGATGAGGTAATGTTTAATCCTGGCAGCCTCATTGTGGTGAACAAATGGGCAAGCTGCAGCCATTGTTTCTGCTCTCCTCAGCATTAAACAGCTACAATGTAAGAATATAGAATAAATCAATGGTGGCTACCTCAACTCTCTCTCTGCTGGCCAGTCCTTTTTAAGCTCTATAACTTAGTGCACAACCAAACCCTTAGATGCTAATGCTGGGCAGTCCAACTTTTCCACCTCCCATTTTGTTCCTAGTGACTTCTGCTAGTTGGGCTAAGAGAAGTAGATCAAGGCAGATTCTTCATGTTTGTGATCCATGACTATCTGCTCATCCCCTCTATAGAAAGTCATCATACATGTTTGGAAGGAAAAGTTGTGAATGAGGTGCTGGGGACAAGTGAGTACATGCCAGCTTTTGGCTGCATGGATGGATAAAACATATTCAGGCTACAGAGAATAAGATGAAGGAGGGCTGCATAATGCACATTTGTTGCAACTTCTGTACTAAGCAATTATTTCTGATTTATGAAAAATAATTGCCTTAATTAAAATAATTTTCATGTGATTCTAATTACACCAAGCTTCTTCAATTCAATCCTTTTCAATCCTTTCCTTCCAACCAGGATTACCTTCATTCTTGCTAAAAGACATAGCTATTTAAGTGACTCTAAGAGAACATTACTTGCCTAAAGGAAATATCTCCATGTGTTGATAAAGGATTTGCAAACATAACTTCAATTATAAGACCACTTTGAAAATGATACTAAACATCTATCAATTACTCTTTTTCATATCTTTAAGGGGTGTAATGAGTGTAAAATTTTATTTTATTTTCTCCACTTTTCCTGTAGAAAACAGCTGTTTTTTATTCAAGTCAAATGATACAGTTGAATGAGAGGGCAATTTGTATGCATGTGCAG
This sequence comes from Pituophis catenifer annectens, assembly GCF_029215685.1. Classification (NCBI taxonomy): domain Eukaryota; kingdom Metazoa; phylum Chordata; class Lepidosauria; order Squamata; family Colubridae; genus Pituophis; species Pituophis catenifer. The sequence goes on along the minus strand of NW_027256882.1, from coordinate 229,342,799 downwards.
TTCAGGCTTGATTTGACTCATATTGACAATCTGAGATTCAAGAGGAGAATGATTTGATTTGAGTTTGTGATTCAATAGTTGAGGGCAAACCAATTCAATTCAAAAGTTTGAAATTCAATTTTTACAAATGTCATCGGTTATAATGAGAAAGCATCGAAATGTCTGTAAGTGAAATCTTACAACTGGCCAGATTAAAAATTCTGAGAGATGAGAATGTGAATAAAGTGCAAAGCACTGTCATTTCAAAAGAGTTCCAATACATATAGTATAATAAGATGATGCAATTCAGTGATTAGGAAAGAGAAGACGAGGACAGCCAGCTGCAAAGTGGCCAGAACTCAATTACAGTGGGGATGAGTACACAGTTGGGAGACTTGGAAAAAAAAAGTTTAGGAATAGATCATCATGTAGAAAATCTATGTGAGCACTAAGGGTTGAAAACAACTTGATGGCACATAATCAATTCAGTGATTGGCTGCTCATGTCTAATGTTAGAAAGGCTATCATTATCATTCAGTGTGACCACACATGAAAATAAAGTTGCAATATTGTATATTGTCTATAACAGTTATTAACTAGAACAAATGCCATTGAATATGTAGCAAGCAGAGGTGGGTTTCACATAATGGTGGAATGTAAAATTTGTTACTACCGGTTCTGTGGGCATGGCTTGGTGGGGGGGGGTAATGTGACTGAGTGTGCGTGGTCACCTTTTTAAAAAAACTTTTAAAACCTTTTTTTCTACAACCTTCTCGGCCGAAGAGGTTGTAAAATTATGCTTTTAAAAGCCTCTGATGACCCCAGCTGAGTTGCCTGATCATCAGAGGCGTTTTTTCTTTTAAAAACATTTTTTCTACAACCTCTTTGGCTGAAGAGGTTGTTAAAAAAATGCTTTTAAAAGCCTCTGACGATCCCAGCTGAGCCGTTTGATCATCAGAGGCTTTTTTTTTTTTACTTTTAAAAGCATTTTTTCGGCCAAAGAGGTTGTAGAAAAAATGCTTTTAAAAATAATAAAAAAAAGCCTCTGATGATCAAACGGCTCAGCTGGGCATGGGGGGCGGGGTAGGGATTTTTTGCTACCGGTTCTCCAAACCACCCGCCTCCATTTCTACCAGATCGGACGATCTGGTCCAAACCGGGAGCATTTCAACCCTGGTTTCACATAATTTTATCACTGGTTTGCCGCACACTGAAAATGCATGCAGTCTTCCGCACATGCGCTTTGCTCACGCGCGCAGCTTGCATGCATGCATGCGGCTTAGAAAACGTGGTTAAATAGGACGGCATAGCGCCAGGGCGAGTAGGCGGGCCCACCCTCAGGTCGCCCGAACCGGTCCGAAGTGGCTGAATACCACCACTGGTAGCAAGTTTTGAAAGTATTTCATAGCCATTTGGTTTGCTTGGTTGTTTCAAAGGACAAACCTGTTTCAATTCACAAATATGTTTTGATTTGGTTTGACAGATGCTTGGTCAAATTGAGGCACTCCTTTGAAACTCTGTGCACACCTACCTTTAAGAAAATATTCACTTATATTACTACAATGTCATTTTTTTTTCAGTTCAAATAATTCTGGATATAATAAAAACTACAATGATGTCATGTACATTTTGATGTTTTTTCAAGAACGATGAAAATTAGGTCATGATGCACATCAAGTCTCTTTACCTCCCCAAGGAAACCCTTGATGCTGGGTGAAATTGAAAACATTTTTCTGCTGATAGATCATATCCTGTCTGTGGAAGCATTATCCTCTCCCTTTGCTGCCTTCCCCATGCTCTCATATTCTACATTAGAGTGTGAATGGATTGTGTAAAACAGAATTTAAGGGTATGCAGTGGGTGTACCATGAGAAGTAATATTTTTCCTAAATATTGTCAGAATATTCAGTTTAAAGTAGGAAGTGCAGAACAGTGTAGAATATTGCTTAATTTATCTTTCCATGTCCCCCTTCCATCTTTTTAAAGATAAGTAGCAGAAAAGAAGGGAAAATATAACAGCTTTTAAATTAATCAGCAAAAAGCCTGAGTTGCACTGAACAATGCAATGCAGCAAATGTCCTGCTTTAAGTTAAAAATAATTTTCATGAACTGCTTACAAAATAAGTTGTTCTTTTTCATCTTGCTTTTGTAGGATGACAGGTTTAAGAATGCTCAGTGACTTGGCTTGGTGAGAGACTGTGGTTTGTTATGTATGATCATTGGATCTGTGGATATCTGGAGGCCTGGTATCATTAATTGGCAAACTTGGGCTGCCCTGGAAAGGAGCCCACATCAATGGCAGGTTGTGACTTGCAGGCACAGTTAGTTATTAAGCAGAAACAACAGAAGAAGTTGGCATGATGACATACATTGCCACGGAGACTGGCAAACCACAGAGAAAGTAACATTCATAGCTTTGCCTTAAAAAGAGGAAAGCTTGTAACTGTCAACTTGGTATCTGTTTATTCACTGTTGAGAACCTTCTGCTTGTTCAAACCAAGTGAACTTTAAAAGTAAAACTTGAGCTAAGAGAGTATATTCTAAGTGCTAAGAACTGAATTTAAAATCAGTTATGTCGCTAGTATTTGCATGGACCCATGTAATTCCATTAGAAAAAGCAAGAGTGAAGCTAGGTCACATTCAAGAAACTAAGAGAGGGAATGAGACCCAAAGCAATGCTTATTTTGCCAGCCAATATTGTTGTGATAGGCAGAGTTAAATGAAGTGATAAAACTGATTAGTCAGTTACTTGGGTAAGTGTTGGAGATTGTAACATATCACTCAAATTTCATTAGTATTTTCTATACATAGAAATCAAGTTAAAAGGGCTGAGGTGGCACAATGGTTAGAGTGCAGTACTGCAGGCTACTTCAGCTGACTGCAAGCTGCAGTTCAGCAGTTCAAATCTCACCGGCTCAAGGTTGACTCAGCCTTTCATCCTTTCGAGGTGAGCAAAATGAGGACCCAGATTGTTGGGGGCAATATGCTGACTCTGTAAACCGCTTAGAGAGAGCTATAAAAAGCACTATGAAACAGTATATAAGTCTAAGTGCTATTATTATTGCTACAACATTGGGTATTGACTATAACAAGCATGAATGCTATCCAGTTGGTTTGGACAAACCAGTTATAAAACTTTCTTGGCTTGACTTGGGTCAGGGAGCTATGTGTACATGCCAGTTCCATGTAGCCCAAGCATGGTGCTTCCTGCTCCTCTTCTGTTTTCTGCAAAGTGTGCTTCATAATAAGAGACAACTGTGCAATTCAGCTTACATGAGCCTTGGTAGTACAGTGGTCTAAGGCACCCTGTTATTAAGCTGGTTATTAAGACCAGCTGCCTGCAATTACTGCAGGTTTGAATCTCGCCAAGGCTCAAGGTTGACTCAGCCTTCCATCCTTTCTAAGGTAGGTAAATTGAGGACCCAGTTGTGGGGGCAATAAGTTGACTTTGTATAAAATATACAAAAGAATGAAGGCTATTGCTTAGCGCATTGTAAGCCGCCCTGAGTCTCCGGAGAAGGGTGGCATATAAATCAAATTAAAAAAAAAACAAAAAAAACATTGTACAGTATTTTTATTAGGTTGCAAGAAGCTTTAATTTACCCCTAGTTGAATGTGGGGGGGGGGGGAGGGGGCGTACAGGATAAACACTGCAACTGATCTTCTGTGCTTGGAGCAGTGGTGGGTTGCCCCCGGTTTGCAACGGTTCTATAGAAGTAAAACCGGCAGGAGGCTGCGCCCACCGATCCCGACGTCATCAGAAAGCTTCTGTGCATGCAAAGAAGAGCATGCACGGCCCCGTTGCGAACCCTGGCTTGGAGGTTGGGAAAAAGAAAGAATGGGAGCAGGGGCTTTTAATATTTATGTTGTGGAAAAGAAGTAACTACTTAAGGAATTAAAACTACTTGCTGCCTTATTTATTTATATAATAGCCCCAGCATTGGAACAATGAAAAAAAATCACTGATATGCTTCAAAGCCACAGTTGAGCTTACTGATTTAAAGAAGGTCTTCTGGTTTCTGATTTCTGGTTGTTTATTGAATTCTATGTGTATACTGACTAATAAGCTCTGGTAATGAAAGTCAACCATTCTTGGACTGAACAAATACCAAGAAAAAACTTCTAACTTGCTCATAAATTTAATTTCTAAAAATCTTATAACATTAAAACAATTCTTTAATATTCAATATTTTAGAATAGAGTTGGGAAATATTTTTTGTTGTTGTTAAGGACTGGATGTTTTCAAGGACATCCAAGAGAAATGAGTTACTTTAGAAGGGCAGGTGGCATAAGTGTGACTTAAAACTTATACGTTACCTAATTTTTATTACAAACATTATTTATTACAATTTATTTATTATTATTAATTTATTACAAGCATTACTATTAATCTTCTCATTGTTCCCACCATCCATCTCCTTCCACTTACAACTATATGACTGTAATTTTGTTGCTTGTATCCTTACGATTTATATTGATATTGATATTGTTTCCTGATTGCATATTTGTACCCTATGACTATAATTAAGTGTTGTACCTTATGATTCTTGATGAACGTATCTTTTCTTTTATGTACACTGAGAGCATATGCACCAAGACAAATTCCATGTGTGTCCAATCACACTTGGCCAATAAAAAAATTCTATTCTATTCTATTCTATTCTATTCTATTCTATTCTATTCTATTCTATTCTATTCTATTCTATTCTATTCTATTCTATTCTATTCTATTCTATTCTATTCTATTCCACATTAAATCTATAATATTTCCCTTCTTCCTATTCTTTCTTCTTATTTATCTATATATACACCTATAGGTATAGTGCTTGTAAAAGAAAATAGTTCACAGAACCAATCATTTCACATTTTCTCTAGACACTTTTAGGAATCTGATGTCAAATCATTTCAAAAGCATTCATTGTAGTAAATTACCATAGTGATGTGGTTAGCTTGACTGTGGCTTAATGTGCTATATGAACTCAACCATTATGGTTTTTAAACCATGATTTATACCTAATATGTAAACACCCAGCTAAAGCTGTTTTCTAAAAATAGCATGATTAATGTGAGTTTAAGAGTAACCTATATCCTCATTATAAAGATTACGGTTAAGAATTTGATAGGCAGGATGAAGTAAGTTATCATAATTGTATCAGAAAACGCTAGTAATAAAAAACTCTGATCTAAACAAAGTGCTGAAATTGAAATGTTCATTGGCAATTAATGCATCATATGATTTAGCTCCTCAAATATTAATTGATAAATTCATGATGATATATATATAGCTTTCTAGTAAATATACTTTGCAGCTGTATTCTAAGATATATTCAGTAGATAGGTAAGAGGAATCTTAGTAGTTATAAGCTTGAGAATAAATTGAAGTCAACTATGGTAGCTTATAAAACAAGACAAAGTTGCACAAAGTACAATATGTGTTAATAAGAGAGATATTAATAGTTAAGAACTCAGTGTACATGAAATATAAACAATTTATCACTTCACTCGGTTGCTCATCCCTGACCTTGCTTATAGTTCAGTTATTTAGAATTTCATAGTAACTGCCCCAGAGTACTACATGCATTACACCTTGGTCTACAGACACAGTTTGATTGGATTCTTGGATTTCAACCTCTGCCTTTGAATCCAGTTTCTCCACTTGTTTCTCTAGAGATTCTATAGTGTATAAATACACAGGCATGTTTTGTGTTTTATTACTGTCTTTGGATCACAGATCGGAGGCAGTGTATTATTAATTAGCAACAGGTTCTGCAGTCTGAAGCAACATGGACACTCACATAATTCTGCATCAAGTCTGGATGGTTTCTTTCAATGCCATCATCCAAAATGGTGATCACAATATTCTTTCCAGTGTAGCCTCTCCTCCAGGCACCAACAATATTCATATCTGACTGACAAAGATGTGTATTATCACTGCAATGCTAGAGAAAGGAGAGGGAACAAAACAAGGATTGTATGTAAGTGATTAGTTCACAAATGCAAGATAAATAAATATTAACCTTTTCATTAGCATAATCAAATAAATTGTCAATATATAACTATACTGATTTATTAAACAGGAGATCAAAAACTAATCTCCTAATTAACAAGCAGTAAGGTAACTTTAATGAATGACAAATGAAATGAAAATGACTCAAACTCATTACTTCTTTTGAGAATCCTTTTTATATGGAGAAATAGTTTTTTGGGTAACATTTTGTTATTATACAAGACATATTATATTATCCTTGAAATCATCCCAACAGTTATAAAAAGGTCTTTTCTGAGTATTCCTTACCCTTCTGGGAATGCATTTGAATTTTTCAGTACTCAAATGGCAAAAGTAGACCATGCCTGTACAAAATAGCATGGAAACACATACAACACATGCCCACACGGACACAAACTCATGAACAAATGCTTATGGGATAAATGGGAGAGCATCCATAGAGTTATGTAATGTATCATCTATGAAATGGTTACCTAGAATCTTATTTAAATCATCTTCTATTTGAAAAAAAAGAAAAGAAAGAAAAAGAAAGAAAGAAAGAAAAGCTTTTGGCATGTGTAGTGCAGCAGCAGCAAGAGATGAATCTGTAACCAAAACAATTTCTGTGTAAAACTTCAGCTTAAATAGCTTGTTGAACTGAAGCTGGCCATAGTAGCAAAAGTTCTTGAAGATGAAAATCGAACCATTTGTATTTTATTTTGTATGGTGCTCAGTTACAAAGTAATGAACAGACAATTGTGCACTCATTATCCCCACCCTATCTCTTAACCCTGCAGAGAAAGTGACTCCTTTTAATGAGTATCCCATCGAGGCTCTCGGTGGTCGTGCTTTGCTTCAGCTTCCCTAGAATCAAGGAGAATAAGCAGGAAAAGGAAAAAATAAATTCTAAGAACTAGTATCATAGCAACACATACTAGCTACAAGAGTTCTCAGAGTTCCTTCATTCTTCTTTTCCTATTCCCTTTCATGCTTCCACTCACAGCTCTATACAGTACAGTAGAATATGCTAGTATTTTGGAATGTGTAAAGGTGGCCAATAGGCAATTGGACTCCATTCTTTCTTTCCTCTACACAACTTCACACAATCAATAAATTTATTTATTTATTTAATGTTTTTTCCAAAATGATTGTTGAAAACATCTCTGAATAATGTATATATAATTGTACTGTATTAATTGTTCGTTTGCCAAATTAAAAATGGGCTAACTAAATGAATTGTATGTCTGCCTTCTCTTTCCGTGAAATCTCCCCGTTCCTAAAAAAACAACAACAACCAAAACCCAACCCCATTACTATACAGGTGGTAAGGAGGCTTTATTAAACTGTTTTCAGTTTTGATTTAGAGAAAAAATAGTTTAAAGGAATACAGTTATCATACATTTTATGAGGCCAACAGTTAAGACCATAGTCATTAAAGATTCTTACACTTAAGGCCATAGGGTACTGAACACCCTTCCTTCCTTCCTTCCTTCCTTCCTTCCTTCCTTCCTTCCTTCCTTCCTTCCTCCCTCCCTCCCTCCCTCTCTCCCTCCCTTGAAAACAAATAGATGCAAAAATTGAAGATGTAGTTCAATAGTTAATCTTTCACAGTAGCTCTACCGCATTAAAATAAAGTTAAAATAATCCTTCTACCTATGTTCACTTGCACCCTCATTTTTCGCAGATATTGATTCCTAAATTGATCCTACTCCCCAAAGAAAGAAAGCCACGTTCAGTTTCCAATCTGTGAATAGGTCTCCCATACTTTATCTTAAAGGAAAATAGGCAGAAAGACCTCCTTGGTTTTTCACTCCCAAATTCATGTGCCTTGGCTTCCAGGTTTTATTTACATTGAAGAAAAACCCTGCCTATAGGAGCTCACTAAGAAAAATGACACACTTCTGCTCTTTGCCTCAGACAGGCCCTGTGCTTTGATTTGTAGAGAAGGGTGTGAGATTATAAACCTTGTTTCCTTGAAAGGATTTGGAAACCTGCCAGAAGACAATTTCTCTTTTCTTTTGTGATGTCAGCAGGCTCAGCAGGCTGTCCTTGCCTGAACCTCTTCTTCTTTACTGCCATTAGCAAGCTTTCCTTAATGTGCTTGCAAACAGGCAAAATACATCCAGGCTAAATCAAATATCCATGAATCTATTCCAATATTTTTTTACATTCATGATGACACAGGAAACAAAGGCTAACAATACTACTATCTTCAGAAAATATGAGCGGGTTGAGTAGCTGTACATATGTCAGTGAGCAAGGACACACCCATGTGTGGTGTTTGGACCCGGAAGCAAACTGGAAATTAGTGCAGGTCACAGAACAGCAGTGGAACCCAAGAACTGCCCACACAGCTTCTTTCTTCTGCCAGCTATAGATTTGCGGGTAACCCCATGTATTCCTATATTTCAGATTGGTGGTAGAAGGCTAGTGCATGGAGGATGCAGCCCTACTTGGGATACAGAAAGGATTATAGCATCATTAGCATAAGGGAGAAAGGAGGATGGTTTCCTGGCCAAGGGAGAGAGTCAAATTCAGCTTGAACAATATCATTGACATAAAAAAATAATAGGGGGGAGGATACATCTCTGTTTCTCTCTCCTAGAAGCAGGCATTGGGTCAGTTAGTTTTCCAGTTTTTAATCACTGTACCTGCATTGTAATGCTTTGATGAAGCATCATGATTAATTTCGGGAGCTGGCAGTCAACAGAAGAAGCTGTTAATTTTTGCTATAGTTCTCTGAATTTACTATATGAAAGATCACCTCAGGTAGTTTTTCTTTTTTGCAAAGAAAAGTTGCAAAGTAATAAGTGGATCAGCAATAGAAAAATCTGATATTGAGCCAAATGTTCCATTGCTGCAATCTTTTCTTGGACCATCTAATCATCAAGCTTATGGTAAAGATGTTTAGAGTACCTCCTCCTCCTCCTCCTCCTCCTCCTCCTCCTCCTCCTCCTCCTCCTCCTCCTCCTCCTCCTCCTCCATCTCCTTCTTAGCCATTGTCTATCCACTGCAGGATGAAGGCCTCTTCCACAGGTTTCCAACCATGCAGCCATGGTGGCACAGTGGTTAGAGTGCAGTACTGCAGGCTACTTCTCTGACTGCCGGCTGCCTGCAATTTGGCAGTTCATATCTCACCAAGTTCAAGGTTGACTCAACCTCCCATCCTTCTGAGGTGGGTAAAATAAGGACCAAATAGTTGGGGGCAATTTGCTGACTCTGTAAACATCTTAGAGAGGGCTGTAAAGCACTGTAAAGTGATATATAAGTTTAAGTGCTATATGGTCCTGAGCTTTCTTTTACCAAGTGGGCCCGCGATACTTGCTGATGTCGTTGATCCATCTTGTTTTAGATTTCTTTCATGGATGCTTTTTATCAAGTGGGATCTATTCTATGACTGCCTTGGTCCACCTGCCATCAGTTCTTCTTGCTATGTGACCAGCCCATTTCCATTTCAATTCTTTTACTCTCTTGATAGCAATAGCACTTAGACTTATATACTACTTCACAGTTTCAGAGTTTCTTAAAAATAAATCCCATGCTGATTAGAACTGGGGGAAGGAACAATAGCAAAGCAATAGCACTTAGACTTATATACTACTACATAGTGCTTTATAGGCCTCTCTAAGTGGTTTACAGAGTCAGCATATTGCCCCCAACAATATGGCTTCTCATTTTACTGACCTTGGAAGAATGGAAGGCTGAGTCAATTTTGAGCCGTTGAGAATTGAACTGCTGAACTGCTGGCAATTGGCAGTCAGCAGAATTAGCCTGTATTCTAATCTCTGCGCCATCATGGCTCTTAAAGAGCACCTCAAGTGGGCTAGCATTTTTTGCAAAGAAAAGATAATACATGGATATCCTTTCGTTTGTTCTCTAATCCATGTGCTCTCGGCTGTACCGGTCCGCGTCTGGGCGTTGGGATGGGTTAAGATTGAGACACCAACACGAACACTGGCTTGGAGAATCAATGGTTTATTCTTTGCACCAACCAGCACCAGCAAACTCCTAGCTCACACAGGTGAGGTCAGCTCTGAGTGTTCCATCTGTGGAACTGATTTTAAAGAAACCGCGTGACTGCGCATCACGTCCCACCCCCTAATTGCGCTTTGCAGCTGATTCTGGTTTTCGGGAGGGTGTAGCGGCCCGTGGCTACATGGTAGCCATGGTAATCCATGCGGCTTCCATTTCTGTAGGCAGTAATCCTGGTTTTGTAACCAGACTCTCTTCGTAAGACGACATGTTCTGCAGCCTAAAGGCTTCTAGCCACCACCATTAACAAACCTAAACCTGCCACTGTTACTAAACCTGAATAGTGTGTGCCCATCCTCAGTTGACATGACTTCGGTGAATGCTTTGAACTGCATCTCCCTCCAGTTAGTATGTTGAGCAGCACAGAAAGCAGGCTTGACATGTGTGGGTATTTCTATCTTGTCTTGTAATGCTGAGCATGGCTCTTTGTGCCACTCATAGCTTTTGTATCAATTGTGAGGTTAGTGTCCATATTTCACCAACATATGTTGGAGCAGGCAACACACAGTGATTGAAAACTTTTCTTTTCAGGCATAGGGGGAGGTTGTTCTTGAAAATTATGCTTAGCTTGCTAAAAGCCTGCCAACCACATTTAACACGCCATTCAATTTCCTTTGTCTTATCACCTTCCATTGAGATCTGTTGGCCAAGGTATATGTAGTGATCTACTATGTCTAATTCTTCTCCAGATATATATTTCCCCCTTTTTTTAGTGAATTTATTAAACATAACCTGACTCTTTTTCAGGTTTATTTTTAAGTCAAATTATACATAACAATCTGGACAGTAGTTGACTTTTGTCAGGTTGCCAGTATAAAGTACCTTCTTGAGCTAAAACTGACTGAATTACTCTGCCCCACTCAGCCCATTGACATACTCACTTCTTTTGTTTCTGGAGTGTTTGCGAAATTCTGAGGCATCAGTGATTTTGGCAACTTGAGGTAGAGAATGCAATTTCTTCATACTTTTTTTTGTTAACACTAGAGGTTGGTGTCAAATTATCCAGATCAGATTTGAGATGAAAGTAATAAAAACTGTTTTAGGATAACCAGTCTTTCCATGACAGTTAATTTTCCATGATCTGTTAATTTCTTGAGAGGTATGAAAAAGCATTTCTCTCCTCCAAGGTTTCTTCTGGTTAGTCTGGTGTTCTTTAATTGAGACTTGCTTATTCAAGCTTCAAGGGTCCCTTTTCAGTAGGGGAAGTACTCTACAGTTGCTATGTAGTTACACATCTTGATTCTGTGCCAGCTTACAGAACTAGGAAACCAAGCTTGACAGACAAGTCAGGAAATATTCATTTTGGATAATTTTGGCACAGAACAAGATGCTTCTTCATTTTAAGTAACATAAGCAAGATAATTAAAATGAGGAATTTAATGTAATTCTGCAGCTGCCCTGAAGGGCAGGAAATCAGTCTATTGCTTTGAGATCCACCTGGTATAAACAAAAATTGGCTCATAAAGAAAGTGGCTGATTTGGGTGAAGTTTGCCTACACTTGTTCTTTGTTGCTAACAATAAGAAGAAATGTATCTGTTTGAAGTATATATGAGGATGTAAGACTCATCTTAAGAAGCATAGTAAGATTCTGAGTACTGGCTAATGAAATTATTTCTTTTCTAGGTGCATCCTAGCTGGAGTTTATGATGCCTTATAGAGACTGAGACAGAGAATAGATGTAAAGCTTTAAGTAGCACATCAGTTTTTATTAATAGAATAATTCTTTTAATAATTCTATCAGTTCTACCAGTGTTTCAGCCTGAAACAGTACTGCTGGGAAGGTCTGATATCAATCTGGTTTTCCATACTGTTTGCATGCCCAAACAGATATGAAACTTTTGTGTGGGGCGGAAGAAGTAACTCATAATCAAATAGTGGGGATCCAGATCCAATTTCAGCAACCTGAATTTGACTCTGCCGGTCTTCTGTCTGTCTGTCCTACACAGTGGCTGTAGGAGGCTCATTTGGCTCATTGTAGATGTTTTGGAGGCCTTTAACTGGTTTTTTCACTTCTTAAAAAAATTTCTACAAGAAAGTAAATGCTCCTCACTTCCAACCATCAAAATGGTATCATCAGCACTTCTCAGTAATTTTAATTCCAATCTGATTCCTTCTAATCCAGTGTTTCTCTGGATATTTTCTGCATATGTTAAATGAAGAAGATGACTTTATACACTTCGGTACACTTCTTTCTTCATTTTGAACCATTTAGTTGGTCTATATTCTGTTCCATCATTTTGCTCATCATACCAATCATTAATAGATATATCAGGTGTCTGGGTATCCACCTGTTTTGCACATTTATTATGGTCTATATAATCAAAAGACTTTGCATCATCAGTAAAGCAAAAAAAAAAAAAGATGAAACAATAGTTATGCCAAGATTGTTAAATTTCCCTTGCCTTTACTATTATCCAGCAATATGTGTCTGGGGCTTTTGCCTTTTCTGAATCCAGCATGTATCTTTGGCAGTTGTCATTCTATTATTGAACACCTCTATCTATCCCTTTTATTTTAAGAAATGGATATTCAGAATATTTAGTCTGTTTAATTCAGCTGTTTAACAGCTGAATAAAATTCCTTAGTTTTCTTTTCAACATAAATAAATAAATAAATAAATAAATAATTTTATTTCTATACCGCCCTTCTCCCGAAGGACTCAGGGCGGTGTACAGCCTATTTAAAAACACAGAAACAAAACAATAATTAAAATTTAAAATCATTAAATAGTTAGGCTCCAATTAAAAATCCCAGAAATTTAAAATACCCCAATTTAAAACGTTATGTTAATAGCCCGGCCTGGCAGAACAACACGGTCTTCAGAACGCAGCGAAACACCCGGAGGTCGGAGATCTTACGTATTTCCGGGGGCAGTTCATTCCACAGGGCTGGGGCTCCCACAGAGAAGGCCCTCCCCCTGGGTGTCGCCAGCCGACATAACTTGGCCGATGGCACCCTGAGGAGACCCTCTCTGTGGGAGCAGACTGGTCTGTGGGAGGCTATTGGTGACAGAAGCCGGTCTCGAAGGTACCCGGGTCCTATGCCATGGAGCGCTTTAAAGGTGGTAACCAACACCTTGAATCGCACCCGGAAGACCACTGGGAGCCAATGCAGCTCGCGCAGGAGGGGTGTCACGTGGGCGCAACGAGTTGCACCCATAACCACCCGCGCGGCCGCATTCTGGACCAGTTGGAGCCTCCGAGTGCTCTTCAAGGGGAGCCCCATGTAGGGGGCATCTTTGCTAGGGCAGAAAGTTCACCTGTGAAAGCATAATATTTTTATTGTCTGACATCCCAAATCCAACAGAGCACAGCCTGGAAGAATGGTGATACAATCAGCTTCACACCAGTGAATATATTGGCATATCCAAACAGATTGGAAACCATGAAATCAGGATCAGATATTCCTTTTGTTAGTTTTGTACAACATCCTAAGGATGTTCTGCTATAGATAGATCAGATAGACATGAGATGACACTGTTTAGAGATTATACTGCACAAAGTTACGATGACCTAGAGTTGTTAGGTCTTTGACAGCTATACAATTTAATTGGTTTTAGGAACCAATTGATTTATGTGTTTCATATTTTATTTGAAAATATTCCATATTACATTTTATGATAGGAAGCAGGAATTTATCAATGTTTGAATACTGATAAACAGAAGTTAAATGAATTAAATATATATTTTTTAAAAGTACAGGAATGTTAATTTTTATAACTGGTTTTTGTTGCTGTTTTATAACTAATATAAATATAATACTAAATGGAATAGAAGTTCATCTAAGGTCTAAATTCTGTAAGCATAAGAGAAAGCATATCAAGTCATAGCTATTGATAACATTAATATATTGTTAATAATATATTAATATAATGTATTTCCTTCTCTACCACAGGAAAAACATGGGAAAATTATGCACACATATATATAATTTCTTACAGTACCTTTAAAATAGTATTTTATATAATTTTCACATCTTAATATAGCTCTGTCACATTTGGATTCTTTTGTTAAAAAATATCCTTTATAGGCGTCTATATTTTTTCATGTACAATTAAGCCTATAAATAATCAAATGAAATAATATATATGTAACGCTGAACAGAAGAGTACTAGTGGTATAGCAGAAAGGGAAAACATGCAATTGATGAGAATAAAGCAATTAAGAATGTTGCAATATTTAAACACTTAAAAAGCACTTCCTCTTTTTGGGGATTTTTGGAGTTATGTAATATAAGCAAGAGAATGGTGTTAATGTACAACCTTCCATTTGGCTGCAGCCATAATGTGTACATAATGATCTGTTGTACTTAAAAAAATACAGTGTTTAAATGACAAAACTAAGATGGTTTCTGAGAAAGCATACTTATCATGAACTAAACAGAACAAACCCAACAAATAACTCTATGTGCTAGATTTATTCTTTGGAATATTGACTATGAAAATTAAATACAGCAGCTATTTGCTTTTTTTAAAAAAGCTTCCCACTCAGGTTTCATGACAAACAGCTTTTGAAGCAGGTTTATGATAAGCTTCTCATGTGAATACAAGGAAGCTCTTTCAATTTTAGCCTACAGTTTTCATTACGGAACTATATATAGTACCAAAAGAATCACTGGTAATCCATACTGCATTCTGATCTTATGATAAGCTATAAATCTATCATCCCAGTCAGTTTTTTTTTTCCCACCGTACAAAATTTGTTTTGCTTAAGGCATTTCTCAAAGGTCATGAACCCTGCAAATCCAGCTTCTGGCAGATTGCTGCAATAATTTACCTTCCATGAATGTAAAATGCAATAATTCAAATTAAAATACATGCTCATTGTTACTGGTGAAGCCTGTGTGTGAAAATGCTCATTTATTACAAAACAGATATGGTTTGTGTGCAAACAAGAAAACAGGTTAAACCACCTTGGTCTATGGCTCAGAAAGATGTAACTCTGAAATACTGGAGATCCATCACTAATCCGTACAGACAAAAAAATTTTAATTGAAGGATCAAATTCCAAATCTGAAAAAAGGCAATTCCAGGGACAGACATGGCAAAATATAAAGTTAGCTAGTGCTACTAAGTCAAACCTGAGCCCCAAGTGACTGAATGGATAAATGCTTATAGTTTCAATTTATCCCTGATCATATTCACAGCTTGGGAAAACACATTCCAGTGATATCCTTGATTCTGATCACCTGCTTTATCTATTGTTTTTCTTTAGTATTCTTTTCCCCTTAATACAGGGGTGTCAAACTCACGTTGTCTCGGCGGCGTCATGTGACATATTGGGACTTTCCCCCCCTTCGCTAAACTGGGCATGGGCATGGCCAGTGTGTGACGCATCCAGCCCCCTGGGAGTTTTGACAGCCCTGCCTTAATATCATCAAGTAGAGTTATTCTATGTGCATCACATACCCAAATAGGGAGCAATTGTCTTTTATTTGTTGCTGATTGATTGGCTCCTCATTGCAATTCATGCTGTTATTAACATCTTGAATTCCATAATTTGAAATTATGTGCTTTCTATTCTAATATCCAGCTTACACTGCCCGATATTACTACTGGAAAGACTTCCAGTAGCTTTGTGGTGTCACTGAAGTAGCCTTATTCTTCATAAACCTATCTAAATTTGCCATTGTTTTCTTCTCTGGGAATATTTCCTCTTTATATTTTTACTGCATGGTCTAGTTGAATACAACAAAGCTACCTTCTCTTCTTTACCATCAACGATAAATTCACTGGCTGACATTATTTTTGTCTTTCTAATATTTAATATTAACAGATGTTTTACTCTATATTTTACTTTTATAATTAACTCTTCTAACTCTTCCTTACTTTCATTAATGAAGTGACATTGCCCGTATATCTCAAATTATTAGTATTTCACCTTCCAAGTTTGACTCTATTTATCAGGTGTTCCTTTGATGCTATTCTTAAATACATTTTCATACAGATTAAAAGGATAATAAAACAATAAGCAGCCTGTTTTATGTTTTTCCTTATTTTGTTTATCCAAACTTAATTCATATAATAGTTTCTTGTTCATTGTAAATATTCCTCAGAAAAACAATCAGATATTCTGACATATCTACTTGTCTTAGTATATTCCACATTCAGGCATGAACTACTGTACATAATTAAAAGCCTTGCTGTAGTTGATAAAATATAGACTAACCTACCACTTGAATTCATTTGCTGTCTTCATTATCCATCTTATGCTCACCATATTTCATTTCTCTTAAACCAGGGTGTTCATTTAGCTTTCTTCTCTCTTATGACTGTTTTCTTCATCATTACATCTTAAGCAAAACTTTACTTCTGTGTAGAATTAGTACATAATTCTACATAAGTAAATAAACCTAAATTTTCCAGGTTTTAGGTCACACAGTCTTGTTCCATATTTAGTAAAATGGAGGTTTTGTCACTTTGTCCCTTCCTTGTACCTTTCAACAGTTCAGTGGGTATGTCATCTCTGTCTGATACTTTCCTATTTGATAGGTGGTCAGTTGCCTCTTCTTTCTCAGTATCTAGTATTTTCTTCCTGAATGTATTCTCTATCTACAAATATTTCTATAATCCACTTGTAAAGAGTTTCTGAATTTTTCCATCTTCTTTGAATGTTATTTGCCTCTTAGATTCCCCCCCCATAATTACTCTTGAGTAACCCACCTTACTTATATATTTTTCTGTTACTTTTTTCCAGTCATTTTCTTCCATTTAGTGACTTTCCACATTGAGATATCTTTCTTTGACCTTTCTTATCTGTGGTTAGAATCTGCATTCATTTCTCATAAAGCTTTGTCCTCTATCCTTTTCTTGCACTACTAAATTCAGGCAACCCTTTGAGATAGGCCAGGTCAAGAAACAGACATTGCAGAGACTTCAGGAATCTTTCTTCCTTATGGTAAGGTTTAATAGTAGAATGTTGAAAGTCTGTTCGATTTCTGTCTGTCTCATCTCTTACTAAACAATCTTCCCCATCTCTAAATTCCTTTACAATAACCAGACATCATAGCACCTTTATTTTGGTCATGCAATTGTCTTCAATTTTACTTTGGAAGTTTAAGGATCTGGCATCCAAATTTGTCTAAATGTTTTAGTCTTGCCAAGAGAGTTTGAGGTAGAGTTTGTTTGACATTCCATCTTTCAGCTGGTGGGCTTTTGTCATGCCTGAAGAGCAACAAATGCTCTTATCACTATAATAGATAATAGATTCGACCCCCACCCCCATTTTTAATCTTACTGGCAAAGGTGACACTACCTGGATAAACATAAAACTTGCATGTCAACTTCCTATATACATCTATTTGTAAGTAAACAGCATTATCTCCGTGGAAAGACCTATTACTCATTAAATAAGTTCCATAATTCGATTGCTTTTTGTTTGAGAAAATCGCTGAAATATTCTGTCTTTCTTTCAAATTTTAATTGAGATTTTAAAGATCTTCATTAACAATTCTGGAAAAAGAGATTGCCTACATTTTTTTATTCTTATTAGTGAAATATAACAAATAAAAAGCACTACAATTTTGATAATAAAAAATATACATTAGTGTGATAAAAATAAACAAAAATAAATAGATAAAAATAAAAAAAATCCATATAACAATAATGGAATGCTCATTTTAAATTGCCTGCATATTAAAGAATCACTTTATTATCTTTCCTGTCTTTAAACCACGAGGGAGAAATAAAACCAATGATAAAAGCATGGCCCAGAAACTGGAAGATAAAATTCTAGTCCACACTCTGCCATGGGATCTCATTGGATGAATTTGGGCCAGTCACTCACTTTCACCCATGTCATAGGATGGTTGCGTGGAAAACAGAAGGAGAGAACATTATGTATGCTATTGGAGAAGTAGATGATCAACAATAGAACATTAAGAACAGTTATTTTCAATCCGTAGTAAATGTCTCATTTACTGTGACATTGAATATGACATATATTTCAAAATGAATGGTTATTTATTGATTTATTTGGCTGATAGGTTGCCCATCTCAAACAAATAACTCTAGGGAGATTATATTATTAAAAATAAATAAAAATACTACATATCAAACAAATTAAAATATAGAGGGGGGGGGAAATCACAGCCATTAATTCAGCTGGGAAACAGGTTCATTCCCACACCTAGAGCCCAGGGCTAAAATACAAAACTAGATATTTAAGGCCAGCAAGGTTGGGGTCCATATAATCTCTAGAGGAAAGAAAAGCCTCTCCTTCTGAGCCCCACCAGGTATGCTTCTTAGCCAACAGGATTAGCCAATAGCATAAACTGTAACATATAGAAAACAGACAGTATCTTAGAATGTAACGTAAACTCTCACATTTCTATAATAGTAACATCAATCTCTTTTTTTACAAATCTCATTGCATACTAATGCAAGAAAATGATAAAGACATTTTTGCTGCTGCTTTTAGAAATTTAAGATATTATATATGTATGATTCTTATTTGTTAGAGACACACATGAACCTAAAGGGTATTGATGTCTGACATAAGAAACATAAAGATAAAAAAAAACTCCCTGCAAATTCTGACATTTTGCCTACCAATGCAGAATAAACAAGTTATTTTATAAAGTATAAATAAATTATTTTGCTGTAACAAAATCAACAGTAGTAAGCGAACAATATATATATAGAAGAAGAAAGATATATATATATGTCTAGAAGAAAAACATATATATATGTCTATGTAAGTTTTCACGGGTATATATGTGTGTATAGTTAATATTTCGGGTTTCTTCCCGTGTAATTGTGGTAGAAGCCTTTAGGGATATATCCACAATTACATGGGAAGAAACCCGAAATATTAACTACACACACACACACACACACACACACACACACACACACATTGATATTGATATTGATATTGATATTGATATTTTGATGCAACACTGGGAGAAAGGAGTCTTTGGGGAGGTGATATTATCCTTGGGAAGCAAATTAAAAAAAAACCCATATAATTGCTAGATTTCGTATCTTAGTATCTAGGATCAATGAAAATTATTTACTTTGCAGTTGTTGGATATTACCAAATGCAGCTCCATATGAAAAGACATGAACTGTCTTTACACTTATTTATAGAACATCAATAAATAAAAGTGCAAGCAATATTGCCAATTAACAAAATAGATAGCACATATTTGTTTTAATGTTTTACTTTAGATGTGCTTTTGAATAATAAAACAAAGCTTCATACATTTTGATATAAAAATTAAGAATTTTCCTTTAAAATAATTTAAGAAATCCATACAGTATAATTGAAAACTAGAGATGTACAATATAACAATAAGATTTAGAAAGTGAGTAACCCTGAATTGAACCAAATGATGTAAGGTATAAAATCAGAAGCACCATTCAGGAAATTAAAGCATCTAAAGCATTCAGGAAATTTTAGCATCTAAAACTCATAATTGACTCCTTTTGTTGTTCTCCACTTTCTACCAATATTGAATAAAAGGTAAAACAAAATAGATGCTTCAGAGAAGCTGTAACATGCCCATTCTCAAATAATTATTTTAAACTCAAGAAAAGGGACACATAGATTAATTATTTTGTTTTTTGATTAATTAGATAATACCTGCAATATATCATTACTTCATCAAACAGATCAAGCTCAATTTCCAGTACAGGACATAATACAGTTACATGCTGAAAGCTCATATTTGCTTAGAATTGATTCTGATAATAATACTGCTTCTTGAAGATTATGATTAAATATTAAATTCTGCATAATTGTGCTAATTAATGATACCGGGTAACAAACACCCTGATTCTTTAATATTAAATATTATGTTTTCTACAAAGAAACCTATAAATCCTATGTAACACAATCATGTCCTTTAACAATTGGCAAGTTGGATAATTAGGTATATTTACTCTGCACTGTCCATGACCAACTGCAGTGACATCAAAATGCCAATGTGTGTGAATTATGTTATCATGCAAATACCGTTCTTGTGCTTATATCCTGATGTCTGATTAAATATGTGAGTGTAGCATTTCTGATGATGTTCTGATTTACATTTCATCACCACACATATTTGTTTGCAATTCTGTATTTCACCCATTTCATTTCATTTCATCCTCAAAAATGAATAATGGTATATGGCTAAATGGGTAGCTTTTACTGATAGCTAATAGGATATGGTTAATTCCAGGCAATTATTTTTATACCTGTAAGTAATTAGTTTATTTTGTGACATATTTAAACTTAGTGAGTTTAGCAATTAATTATTTTTCATTATATATTAGTAGTAACTAAATGGTATACAGTAGTAATAGTAGTAGTGTGTAAATTTTTTCATTACTTCCCATTGGAAGTTTTGATGCAATATGACTTGTTGAACATAATAAGATGTACAAGCAGACAAATTTTCCTTTTAAGAACTTTCAACCAAACTCACTTCACAAGTTTGTAAAGTCAATATATTTGTACAGCCCAATAAAGTGTAGTGGCCTGATTTACGCTCTACATTTCAGTGGACCCCCACTTAGGGGACACCCTTCCATTAGCAATTACACTTTCTTCAGGTCTTCCCTTGATTTTATTATCTACACTAATCATGGTTAGTTTTGAAATTGCTGAATAATTGAAAAATTATTTTTATATTGCATTATTTCAATATGTTTTATTTATTTATTCAAGTTCTATAGCCATCCATTTCAATCAATGACTTTGGCTGGCTTACAATTAAAACATGTTTTTACTGTTTTTATTGTACGGGTAGTCCTTGATTTAAGACTACAATCAAAAAATTTCCAAAATTTCCATTGCTAAATTCTTAAGTAAGTTTTGCCCCATTTTACAACCTGCAGTTGTTAAGTTGGTAACATGATTGTTAAGTGAATGGCAATAATTCCCCATTGATTTTGTTTGTCAGAAGGATGCAAAGGGTGATCACATGACTCTTGGGCACTACAACAGTCACATGCCAGTTGCCAAGTGTCTGAATTTTGATCATGTGACCGTGGAGATGCTGCAGTGGTTGTAAGTGGGAAAAACTGTCATAAGTCACTTTTTTCAGTGCCGTTGTAACTTTGAATGGTCACTAAATGTATGGTTGTAAGTGAAAGACTACCTGAACAATAAAAATAGTTTAGAACACTAAAAAAATCCAAAAATAAATATACACTGCAGCCGCGATATTTGGTCAGTTGACAATAAAGCCAAGAAACAGAGCCCTTGACACATTCAACACCCCAGACTTGGGAACACAACCAAGCCTTATGAAAGATTAACTGGACTGGGGTCATTCTAATCTCCAGTGGAGGATATTCCAGAGACCAGGGGCTTTTGTACTCTCTTCTAGTCCCTCCCAGCTGACCCTCTTTGGTTTACGGGATCTGCAACATGACCAAACTGATAAACTGAATTGGATGGGTAGAATCAGGGAAAAGGCAGTACCTCAGATAGTTCAGTCTGAAGCCATGTAAGGCTTTAAAGGTAACAACCAACACCTTGAATTGCATCCAGAAACATACTGGTAAGCAATGGAACTCACACAGTAGTGATGTTATTGTGCCATATATCTACTGTGTTTCCTTGAAAATAAGACCCTGTTTTATATTTTTTTGAAGCCTGAAATAAGCGCTTGGCCTTATTGCCATGCGCTCAAAGACCGGATTGGTTTTATTATCAGGAGATGTCTTATTTTGGGGAAAACAGGGTAGTACCATTTAGTACCCGTGAAGTAATGGTGGGTTGCTACCAGTTTGCCCCGGTTCGGGCAAACCAGTAGCAGCAGCGGTGGAAGGCTCTGCCCATCTGCCTGGACGTCATCAAATATTCTCTGCACATGCGAACTGGTAGCAAAGGTAAGTGAAACCCAGCCCTGCCGTGAAGCCATGTTCTGTACCAGTTGAAGTTTCCGAATGCTCCTCAGGAGTAGCCCCATGTAGAACATGTAGTTTTACTATATTTTGTTGTATCATTCTAAGATACTTCAATATTTTCAAGTGAAAAGCAGTTTTAAAAGATTATTAATAAAGTTAATCATTGATTACAAATCAGTTGGAATATCATATTAAATCAAAACCGAGCTAGCATATGATACCCTAATATGATGCGTGAACAACAGTGACTAGATACATATATCTTTTTTTACTGATCCTATACCATGATTTATGGAGATTAGGCATAAACGCTATCCTTTACTGTCCCCTTTTCCCTTTCCATTAATCTAGGCATATGAGAGATGAAGAAATAATTCCTAATTAGTCTGCTAGATCCAGGATTAGTTTTAGCATGTTAGTACAAGCTTTTGCTTTGTGGATATTTTGTTAGTTGTGCAGAGGAAATGGAAAGATTAAAAATGAAGAGACTGAAAAAGTAAAAGGGAGAATGAGAAAACAAAAGTAGGAGAATGCAGGCAGCAGATGGGTTGCAAAGTACATGATGAAAATGGAGATTATGAAAGATCGGGAAGAGGATGAGAATATACTTTTTTCTGCTCTTTAAACATGAGCTCTTAACAGTCATCAGTTGTTTCTTTTTTTGCCTTTGCTTCTTTTAAATTGCTTCATATCCCTCCACTGCTCAGTAAACCAAGGAGCTGCATTGGATTTCCTGGCATGTGTTTTGTGGCAGCAATGCAATTCCCCCCGTCCCACCTCTGTATTTCCCTGGCATTTTAAGAACACAGTGCTCTTTTCAGGGACATCTCGGTGAAAACTGTATTAAACCCAGATTGATTCCATGGAGCTCTACAGCCTTATGTCCTTGTCCTCATTCTTCCCCAAGCAGATTACATCTGTGCATTCCTGTTTAGCAGGACCGAGATCTTTTAAGTGGAAAAAATGGAAATGATAAAACGTCTATAGCACAACAAATAAATTTGCTTATATTCATTCTGGGTTGGATATTAGCCAGAGTAATAGAATTGGCTTCTTATGTTCTAATTTAGATTATTTTGACTTTGTGAAAACTGAAGAAGACGACAAGCTGAATTCTTCCATCTACAAAATCAAGCCATGCGCTTCCTGGCTTCTTTGGATGGTTTGGTGTGAGGCGAGCTTTGAGCAACCACAACTGAGAGTTCTGTAAAGCTGTTTTAAAGTGTTATATGCTTTGGAAAAGTCCTTTCTACCCAAATTCTTTTTGATAATGCTTACCAACTTCCCTTCCTTAGCCATAGCTATAATTGTAATTGTAAATTATCTACACTAGAAATAAAATTTCTGGATCTTTTTCATCTTTTCCTGGTTATGGGACAGAAATGGCATTGGTCACTCTGGTCAATGACTTTCATCAGGACCCAGATAAGATGAGTGTATCCAAGGACCTATTGGAAGTGTTCAATCTATGGACCATGGCATATCTCTGGAGCCATCCGAAGGGATTCGAAGATGGGAACATTTGTCTTATAATGGTCCTACTTTTATTGTAGTAGGTGGTTCTAATCAGAGGTCATGGGCTTTCAACACTCAATCCCCTAGGAAATCCAGTGTATAATACCTCGGGAGCTCATTCCCATGTTATATAATATGATAGCACTAGTTGCTAGGATCGTATACTGATGACATATGGTTATCTATTGCCCCCTCAGGAAAATGTATAGAGATGTTGGTTTTTAATTGTATTACTTTAACTATGTGGATGCAACTTTTAACCTGACTTAGTTGTCAGATTTTGTTAGAACTAAGGCAGATTATAAACGAAGGAAGGAAATATTAGGATTGCAAAATGCCATGTCTATTTGAATGCAGTATCCACATAAACTTGCATTCAAAACCCTCTTAAAAATTTGAATGAGGAACTTATTTTGTGTTTGATCCTAAAAATATTCAAATGAATAAGATTTGTTTGAAAATAAAAATAAAAAGTATGATATAGCTACATGATATTTGTTACAATAATCAGAACAAGAAGCAAGAAAATGATTAACCTCATTGATTTAATAAAAGATAAAACTCTAATAATTATAATTTTTCAAAGTTTTTAAGCATTTCAGGTCATTGGGTGGCAGAAAAAATATATAGGTAGCATAAAGGATCTAATTCCAAAGAGAAAAGAATTTGAAAGTGTGAAGTTTTTAAAATCAGAATTCAGCAGTAAAAGTAGAGCTGTTCTGGGGTTAAAGGTAATAGTTTATCATCATTGCCAAGTTATTCATTAATCTAGATCAAAAAAGAAACACTGTCATATTTTATTACTTATATTTATCCACAAATGCCTTTTGTTATGGAATAAGTATTAATTCTTTCAAGTATATTTAATTATTGTTCATTCAAAGATGCAAGAAAAACCACTGCTTTTTATTTGTTATTTGGTTTTATTTTATTAGTTTTATTTTATATATAAAAAGGCACTTAAAAATATCAAGACAAAAGAACAAAAACAATGCAAGAAAATTTGAAGGTACAGAAATTAGAAAGAAATTCTTATAGAGCAGACGTAGAATAGAAGTCATAACTGAACTGGTTATGAATGTAAAGAATATTGTGGAACAACATGCAAAGAAGTGATTTGACTTTATCCCAGTTTCCCACAGAAGCACACAGCTAGAGAACCATATGAAGGCACATCATCCCTTCATGAAGACATGCATGTCTTCATGCCTGGCTCTCTGGAACCAATTACCTCCTGAGGTCCGGACCGCCCCCACCCTATTGACCTTCCGGAAAGCGGTGAAGACCTGGCTTTTCCGGCAGGCCTGGGGCCATTGATCTCACTACGGCGATCTTGCGAGACCTGGCCATGGAATGGAGTGTATGGGTTTTTAATGTTTTCTTTTAAAAAAAATTTATGGGATATTGTTCGCGGGTGTTTTTTGTTTGTTTTTGCTATAAGATGCCCAGAGTCCCTAGGGAGTTGGGCAGCATAGAAATGCAATAAATAAATAAATAAATAAATAAATAAATAAATAAATAAATAAATGAATGAATGAATGAATGAATGTGCAATGAAACTTTTAGTTGCCATTGTTGCCTATCATCTATCACTAAATATCAAAGCATCCTTCAAATGACATGTTTTATTTTTCAAAAACAGTGCTACCCAAATTAGAACATGTTAGAACTTCAAACCAGGATTAGGTTCCACACTTAAAAATATAACTTAGCATAAGGTGATTTTTTTTTTGTGCTCCCCTTCTTCCAATCCCTTTTTGCATCCAAGCAATATTCCAGATTAGGGATTTGGGGACAGTTGATAAAAATAACATAAACTGCAAGAACTAATCAAACAGTGCTGGACCAAATAAAGTCCAGATTTAGATTTGTTTGTTTGAGAAACTTTCTTAATTCATCTGCAAAGTTATAATCAAATGGTGATACCTGTATTCAAAAGAATGTCATTGAGTTTAAGGTAATATCTGCAAAATGAAAGAATGGACCCCCCCCCAAATCCTATATAATTCCCAGATTCCTCATCCTGTCAACCTATGGTTGTCAACTGTAGCTGAAACCAGTCTGGAGACTCCTGACCCCTGCTTAATAAGTGTAACATTCATATAAATTTGTCAGTGTGTATGTGTGTGTGCATGTGTGAAACCAGCACGAGCCACTTTCCAAAATAAGTTCAGGCCAAGATAAAAGATATTTTTTTATACATTGAATCAGTAACTACTAAATACAATTAATTCTCTGTAAAATAAGACATACCATTTACAAAATTAATTGAGCCACATGTTCATATATCTTCCATTCTTCACACACAAGTCATCACCAGGCACATAAGCATAAAGTAGATACAAGCATTCCCCCATTTCCCTTCCAGTACTCCCTCTCCCCTCCAAATGAAGAAAATCAGGATGGAGTAACAATTGTTAGACAGCAGAATGGAAAAGGAAATTGCTTGCACAAAAGAACAGACAGATTTAGAAAATAACATGATTAAGTCTAGCTACAACTAAGCATTTATATTGTAGGCTACTCTCACATATTGAGGACATGAAATGTACAAATCATTCAGAAGAGAAAGAGGACTGAATTGATGTCTGGAAGAAGTGATAAAAATACTTCTAATTGCACCTTATGCTTTTTTTTTTTCATCAGCCTCTTTTAATCTAATCAGCAAATGTAAGCCCACCCAATTCCCATCAAATCACACATAATTTTGGAAAGAAAAAAAAAACTGGTTTAGTATAACCTATTAATTAAATATGATGCACATTTTGTTGCTCATTTTAATTTAGAAGTTTTTGAGGAAATTGTTAAAGTTACATAACAATATTTAATATTTAATTTAACTTCATTACCCATATATCACAGGATGTAAAAGTACTGTAATATAAGAAACAAATTCAATTTTGGTCCTTAGCTGCCAGATTTACTATAGAAAAACATTGATAAATTAAGTATATTCCTTTTTGAGATAAACAGTACTTAAAGGTATTATAACAAATAAATGCAATTTTGGTTAGAAATATTAAATAGATATTCAAAATGCAATTACTATGATAACATTTAATTTACAGGATTATAAGAGTACATTTCACTTTGGCAACATCAAATGTTTTGGTTTCAAATATTTATTATTATTACTAAACAAGTTGCACGAAGACAAGTGTGTTTAATATGACAGATTTCTGTGCAAATATTAGCCTATATGACTTACCATGTACCACATACTTTGCCATTTAGGATCATTAAAATACATGGACTGGATGCTACCAGGTTTGTAATCTCTCTTTCTTCTTATTTTTACAATTTGCTGTTCTATCCATTCTACCTGTTAAAAACAAAAAAACACATATCAAAACAATATCTTGTATATTTAAAAACAAAGTGAATAGATACTATGATGCTGAACATAAACAGCATCTGAAGACATGTATCGCTGGTTTGTTTGACATATTTTTAAAAATAGTTCTGGATAATTATCATAACAACTTAAAACATTCTGCAAAAATGCTTTCCAGGAATATTTGTTTTTGATGCATGTTTATTACATATACATGATAAAACATAAAGGAAATGAAATAAATAAAAGAGAGAAGAAAGAATACCTAAATAACAATGATCTACCATTAAAAGGTCAAACAATTTTTTATGAATTTACTTTATCCCACTTGGGTTTCATATATTTAGAAAAGGTTGGTTTCTCAATGCCATTATTCTATATTAAAAAATGCTAAACCTGAAACACTCCAGAAAAAGACAGTGGAAGAACAATCAATCAGTCAATCTTTATTTAAGCCAGGGCCAATATTAAATATATAGAATGAAAACCATTCCAGGAATAAGAATTTATGGGGTGACAAAATGGAAAAAGAGAGAGGAAGGAGATCAAGTCCTCCTTTTATTGCCAAAATTATCATATAATCATATCATTGGGCTCTAATTAAATTACCCCCTGGAGTGATGTTAATCATGCAGGGTTAAGGGAGTAGTAGATACTGTTGTAAAATTAGTTTTTATAAGGTTTGAAAGTTATGCTAGCGACAACCAGAAAAATGGACTGAGAAACTGAAATGTTTAGGATGGTGTTGCATTCTCCCTCAACAGCATATTTAAATCTGGAAATGTTCCTGGAATTTGGTTGACACAGGGTTTGAATTTGGTTGACACAGGGTTTGATGTCTTTGTACCATTAAGGGTTCAGCATAGGTTGTGACTCTTCCTAAACTGGTTAATATTATTCATACCTTAATTACATAAAAGAAATAACAACGGGGAAAGTGTCCTGAAATTATATACAATAGAAATATCAACATCCAAGATACTTCAGAAGATTTCCCCTACTTAGAAGAACCTCTAGTATTAGAAGATAAAGCTTTATAATTCTGGTCATTACCAGTTTTGAAAGTTACAGAATTTTATAGAATTATCCATATAAATATGGCAAGCAACAGAAGATGAATCAGTAAAACTTCCAACCAAGCTATGTCAGCAAATCTGAAGAATAACACAATGGCCAACAGATTGGAAGATATCAATCTACATACCAATACCAAACGAAAGAGATATAATAGAGTATGAAAACAATTGAACAATATTCTTAATTTCACATTCTACCAAAATAATGCTTAGGATCATTCAGTGCTGTTGGTATATGACTCATTTAATAGAGAGCAAATTCCAGAAAAATCTTATTGTGCTCATGCAAAACATTCATTCATTCATTCATTCATTCATTCATTCATTCATTCATTCATTACGGGGTGGGGCCCTTATGAAAGAATAGGAGGGTTGGGGCCAACCTCACATTGGGAGGCAAGATATTCCAGAGGGCAGGAACAACAACAAGGTCATTAGACTCAAGAGGACAATACTAACTATTTTATACATTGATACAAAAGTGTTTAGAAAATAAAACAAATGAAGAGAATGAAGAGTATCATGGTATGCCATTGAACATAGATGTATTAAGATAACAATGGTAAACATTGCAAATCAGAGTTATAAAAAAGCAATTTTATTTTGGTTATTTAAGCAAAACTTAATTAGAACATCAATGTTTGGTTTATTAATTATAAATCTATTTTATAATTATAATCTGTTTATTGTAGAATGTTTCTAACAATCACAGTTCTGATAGATTTCGGGTAAATTACAACGAAATAACAAAGAATAACAAACAAACAAAGAAATTAAATTGCCATTATCAATGATCAAATAAACACGGTAAGCATTCAAGCACCTAATAAACTAATTTAAACTATGGACAGACAAATACTGGAGAAAAACTACAGTGCCTCTTTGGGACCAAAAGAATCCCAGATTACAGCATAAGTC
Organism: Pituophis catenifer annectens; assembly: GCF_029215685.1. Lineage (NCBI taxonomy): Eukaryota > Metazoa > Chordata > Lepidosauria > Squamata > Colubridae > Pituophis > Pituophis catenifer. The sequence goes on along the minus strand of NW_027256882.1, from coordinate 229,314,119 downwards.
ATTGAGTCATTCATTATAGCAGACTCTGCTCAAGTGGCATCCAAGCTTCCTTCCCACTTTGGGCATATCTCCCATGGCCCATTCTCAACTCTTTGCTATCTCTGCCAAAGTGCTGCATCAGAAACAGTACCTGGCATGGAATGTGAGAATGGGTGAAGGTTCCCAGAATGAGAAACTCCTCAGAATGAGAAACTTCAAGATCACACCTATGGAAGACCTATCAGGTTCATTGATGAGCTGCCAGGCTACTGATACTTTTTCCAATGCTGCACTCAATGTCCTGGCTTACTGGGCATTATGCCTACTGGCAAAATACTATTGTTTGCCACAGAAAATTAACTTTGAAAACTATGATCCAAGAGATTGCAAAGCTGTGCAGATGTTCTTATTTGCCAGAGAAGCTTTTAGAATATGTCCCTTATACCGATGCCTGACTTTTTGGCACATCAGAAAGCCTGCTTTGCTCCCAGCTAATAGAACCCCCTGCTCTGTGAGTTGAATTTCGCTTTAAGTCCCTCAGTATTTAGGAAATTTGTCAAGACTCCTCTCTTTCCCAGGCTTTAATTATTAAAATATGTTAGTACTGTACCTATTATAATGTTAATTTTGACCTGTGTTTTTAAGTTTTTATATCTGCTTTTTGCTTTCTATACTTTATTAGGTGGCTTGAGTACTCATCTATTAAAAGGCGGAATATATATATATTTTAAAAATAAACAAATAGAAAAAGTATTTTGATCTAGGGTGGTTCTGATTTAATGTTATAGTACGGCTGAGCAGTTCTTTGGGTTATATCAAGAATATATTGACTTAAGTATGTTTGGAATAGTCTAAATCTGTACAAAAAAGGTCCAGTACTACATAAAAGTACTTTTCTTTCAAATTATACGTACAGTAGAACCTCTGGTCACGAACTCTTCTGACCACAACCAAATCAGGTTCCGACCAAAAAATTCACAAAATTTTTGAATCTGGTCACGAATACATACTTGGGTGGTGGCCAATTTCCCCTTCCATGCCATTTTTTTGTAAGCACCAAACAACAGTTTCCTCGTATGGCTGCTGCATTAATTTTGCATTAATTTTGGTTAGGTTCGGATCATGACCAAATCGGGTTGCAACCAAAGTTATGGAAAAAATTATGGTTGTGACCAGAGGTTCTACTGTACTTCCTACTACTTATTCCCTGAAGGATGTTTTACGGTAAATAAAGAAAATGAAGTTGAAAAGAGTTGGAAGTTTGGATGCTTCATCACAATGTTGATCTGAAAGATACCTCCAAATCAAACCATTACACATTTAGGAAAAGATAAAGATTTTGGAGTAGCCTTCCCATTCCCTAGACTTGAATCAGGGCTGAAATCCAGCAGGTTCTAGCAGGTTCTGGAGAACCAATAGCAGAAATTTTGAGTAGTTTGGAGAGCTAGGAAATACCACCTCTGACTGGCCCCAGAGTGGTATGGGAATGGAGATTTTGCAATATTCTTCCCCTGAGTGGGGTAGAAGTGGAGATTTTGCAATATCCTTCCCCTGCCACACCCACCAAGTAACAGAACCAGTAAGGAAAAATTTTGGATTTCACCCCTGACTTGAATGTTATCTCTGAGATCTAAAACAGCAGCGCATGCAAGGACAATTAGGAATATTTCTGAGCCAGAAGATATCTTCAAGGAAGAGTAGAGAAAAATATAAAAATAAAAATACAAAGTGTCCTAATCTGATATTTGAAACATCTGAAAAGATTCTCAAAATAATTCTTTTAGCAACACTCCAAGTCCAGTAACTATCCAGTAACTGTTCTTTGCAGTTCTTTTTCTATGATTTTTCATAAAGACAATGGTTTCTGTTCCCAATAATCCCAATATAAAAATATTTTGCTTTATCGGGAAAATATCTAATAGGATATCATATTTTACTTTACTGTTGGAATAAATTATTACGTCTTAAATTCTGGAAACCACAGGTTTAATCACAATAAGACTGGTTTTAAAACTGTCACATACAGTACTATTAAGGCCTAGTCCTGTGAGTCCTAGTGAGTGCATGCCAGAGGTGGCACGCAGAGTCCTCTCTGCTGGCATGTGTGCCGTTGCCCCCAGGTCAGATATCCAGGGCGTTTCTTTCATGAGTTTGTTTCCCTGCAAACGACAGAACAGAAGCTCACGAAAGAAAAAGATCTTATGTCTTGCCGTGCTGCTGCTGTTAGGATGCCCCACCTCCCAGCTGGTCTTTGGGTCTCTGCTGCGCATGCGTGCATGTCCCCATTTCGGTTTGGGCATGCGTGCACGTGCAGTTTGGGCACTCGGTGTCTAAAAGGTTCACCATCACTGCCCTAGAGGATTCAAGTAGGGTACAAAATGTGTTCAAATAATAGTAGGTAGGAGTAAATCACACAGGTCCTTTACATTCTTCAAAGACCCTATGATTATCTGGAGAAATATTGGACAGTATTAATCCTTTATGTAGAATTTAAAAATGTTCAAGAAAGAAAAACAGGGCCTGGTGGCTCAGCAGACTGATAGCATTGTGATTAACACCAGCTGTCTGCAATTACTGTAAGTTCGAATCTCGCCAGGCTCAAGGTTGACTCAGCCTTCCATCCTTTCTAAGATAGGTAAATTGAGGACCCAGTTTGTGGGGGCAATAAGCTGACTTTGTATAAATATATAAAAGTATGAAGGCTATTGCTTAACGCATTGTAAGCCACCCTGAGTCTCCGGAGAAGGGCGGCATATAAATGAAATTAAAAAAAAAAAGTGAGCTACATAGTAGTTAGCTATAAATAAACTTGAAAGTCCTGTTTAGGTTGCATTCTAAAATACATAGAATAAATTCTGCTTTGTCTTCTGTACAGGGAACTTTGGTTTATGTGTCCTCATTTCCCATTGATCAGAATTTTGATGTGTAAACTTGCAGTTACATCATGAAGTAAAGGAAAATGTAACTTTCTCAGAAATGTAATTTTTATTTTATATTTAAACTGTGAGAACAGCTCCCTCTATAATAGTTTATAATAAAGAGTCACATTTTAAAAATTGTAAATCAAACATCAAGCATTCTAAGCAAATGCATTAGCTTAGAAACTTAAATTAAAGAGGTCAAAGAAATTATAAATAGATGTATAGACTGTTTTTTAAATTTCATATGCAGTTTATTCAGTACATACTGTATATGAAATTTATACTGCAACCATTTCCAGTTCATTGATTAATGATGTAGAAATATATTTTCTACTTTAAATAAAAAATAAAACAGTTTGCCCAGATCTAACACATTTAGGCTTTTTTCAACAACCCTGGATGAATCATGTTGAAATCATGTCTTTGAAGTAATAATTGTTTTGTTTAACCTGAATCAGTACTTCAGTGGATCAAACATACGTGGCCAAATCATTCAAAATAAAGGCACTGAATTCATACAACAGATAGGCAGAAAAAAATAGCTATTGTTATATTTTGGAATATGAATTTTCTAGTCCTTATTTTTTACTTTATGGTTCGAAAGCATGGAAAGTGATTTTAAAATTAAAGTTATTTTAAAATTGCTTTCTTTTGAAGTGAGTATTTTCTTCCTCTGAATATTAACCTTGTGTATTATCACTAATAAACTGGCAGTTTTTGTTGTTCCCAATTTCCTGTTGCTTAGCAGGCGAGCTGCAAAATTGCTATCACATCTAATTAAAGCTCTTTAACAAGGAAAACAATGCCCAGTTTTTCCTGGGCCAGTGCAGAGCTTTATCCTCATTTGATTTTCTTGACCTGAGGTCCAGTTACACATTATTTTTTTTTGAACTCTGGACTCCCTGATGTGAGTAAGGTTGGTGCTATCAAAACATAGAACTAAAAAGCTTTCATCCTACCTTCCAGGAGAGAGGCATAGGAAAATGGTCGACCCCCAGGAACAAACTACATGGTGACTTTTTAAAAACTTTTTTTTTCTGAACAGAAGTACACAAATGTATCTAGAAAATAATTAACAACTGGATTGCAATTCTTCTGTAAATAAAAGATGTAGCAACATTACATTAATTAGATTACAGTGTTGTGTTTTTTAAAGGGCTGAAATGGGCCTTTTCTGGATGACATGAGCTGCCAGGGATGAATAATTTGTTGATTTAGCCCTGCTTGTAAGAAAAAGAACTTTGGAATCAAAAGGATCCTATGAAGATTTTACACTGCAAAAAATTGTGAACAGGAATCCATGCTAATTTTTAAACTCTTTACTGTTAAAGTAATTCCACTGGCTCTTAACTACGTTGGGAGGGAAGGAAGTGTGTTTAGCATATGCAGGAAATCCTTGACCTATGACCATGAACGAATGGTTGTTGACCAATCACTGGCTGTCCCAGCATTCCTTCAGTCGTATGATTGCAACCTGGGAATTTGACAACTGGCCTGCGCTTACAATTGGTTGCAGCATCCCATAATCACATGCATTTGCAACCTTCTCTGCCAGTGACCCCAGAAAGTCATTGGGGAAGGGAAGGTCAGAAATAGCTGGACTAACTTCTCCCTTGCACCTTTGTTTACCCTCCCCAACCCATGCTGCATCTCCTGCATATGCTTTTGCACCATCTTACAGCCTCTCAGATCCTTACGGTGCCCAAATCTCTCATCATGCCCTCTCCTCATTATGCCCTCACCACCAGCAATTTACCTGCCTGCTGCCTCCCCTTCACACTTTTTTTTTTAGCTAGCAACTTCCTGATGGCTTCCCTGCTGATTCATTGTAGGAAAATGGCAGGAATTTGCCTTGTTTAATGACCCTGGAATTTGGTTAACAATGGTAACTGCCATTGTGAAGCAATCCAGACTACATCACCTATCAATAGAAATTCTGGTCCCAATTTTTGTCATAAGTCAAAGACTAGCTGCAATGAAAATGGCATTTTTAGAAGTTGTTCAATTGTTATAACTTTTAAGTTAAGAAAAAAATAATTAAGACAAATACTATGCAAAGAGTACAGAGTTTAAGGGGGAAATAATATAAAAGCAGTAATTAGAAACAATTTCAATCTTTATAAATGTGTTGATGTAATCATCAGTAGGGAAGAAATTTAAAACTATTTAGTTTTTTAATTTTGCGTTTACTTATTTTTCTTTTTTCTCTCTCTTGCTTCATTTCCCCCCCCTTTTCCCTTGTTTTCCATTTACACGATTATGTATTATTTTTGAAAGACTGCTGACAACAATATTAATATATTTGAGTTTTATTGAGATTTCTAGTTATTTCTTAAAATTACAATTAATGTGGTTTCTACACACTGAATTAATTATATAATATGTGAATTTTATGATAATTGTAAACTTTGTTTATTTTCTCATATTTTATTTTTTTATCCACTATGTGTCTTTCTGTCTTCTTTTTTATATGGATATTTATCATGTTTTTTTTTAATTTTTAATAAATAATTTATAACTAAGGAGAAAAAAAAACATAATGCCAATCTGAACTTTATAGATAAATATAGTTTACACGGAAAGCAGCATTGCAATAAATATGAATGATGTTAAGTACATTATATAAATGGAATTTAGCATGCAATATTTTATTTTAATAAAAATGGAAGTGCAGCCTTTCATAAACTATCCTGCAATATAAATGGAATATTTTCAATTAATGTGGTTTAAAATTGTTTAATATTAATTATTTCACAGAGCATATGTACACTTCTTTCATAAAATAAAAATGTTAAGCACAATTATCTACCTTATCCCTCAATCATAAAATGATAAATACAATTCTGCATAATAATTTACACATGCATGAATATGCATCATCGTATATCCATAAACATGGCATATCATCCAATACCATTCTTTCTTACGATTAACTATATAATTCAAAGGGTAGAAAGAATGTAGGCTAGTAAGTAATAGTAATTAAAGCCAATGTTTTGTAAACTGATCCTCATTCATGCTCTCTCTAAGACTAAGGCACCTTAAAGCTTTCTTATTTGTCACTTTCGTATTCAATCAACACTCCTTCAGTAGCCATTTCCTCTACTCTCATATTACAGGTAGTCTCCAGTTTACAAACGGATTCCATCCCCAAGATGGAATCTCCCCAAGCACAGAATGGATTTCCTATAGGATCAATTTGTCCTTAAGTCAAATTTGTGTGTAAGACGGAACAGTAATACTGTGTAAGTATTGTATAAAGAACTTGAATCATTATGAATTTAACTTGAATTGTGCATTTAGCTCAAATGTTGCTCTGTTCTTAACTATAGGTCATCCTTAACCTGGAGACTTGCTATATTTGTTTTGAGGTTTTATCCTCATTCATTCTCTCCATTTGACCAAAACAACTTAAAGAATTTCCTATTTAGACTAATCTCTCATTAGATTCTTATATTTAATTCACATCCATTCAGCACTAATTTATTCTTGATCCTGTGTCTTTTTGTTTGAGTAGGCACATTTCTTATATTATCTATTACAGTTGCATGCAACTTACTTCTAGGTTTCTCCTGACATACTCAAGTCTCATGTCCACATAATAAAATGGTTGAAATCAGCTTACATGAAGCAGTATTTTCTTCTACTGGAAAATGTTTACTCCTCACAATATGCTATCTACTACACTAGGATTTGATTTTTTTAAAAATCTTTCTCTGTCCATTTCTGTTTTTTTAGTTCGCATTCTGCCATGATATGCTCTCTCCTTTCTTTGTTTTTTCCCCCAACTTTTACATATAACTTGAAATTGTTCATCCTATTTCTCCTGTCAAACACAATTCTGGATTTTGCTGCATTAATTTTCAGACTCATCCTCATTGTATCATATACTCTTATCTATAATTTGCTGCAAAATTACAATATACACAAGAATTGAAATGGGTAACAATCAACATGACAAACAAACATACACAATCAGGGCATACAAATTTGTACTTTGTAAGTCAGGAGAAGCTCATTTAACCTCTTAGACCCATTGCTCTTCATTGGAAAAGAAGGAATTACAGGAAAGTAAGCAGGCACACAGTGGGGAATACCCACTGAAATAATGCACTGGCAGCTGTGAGTGCACTCAGCAAACAGTTTAGTGTATTCCCCATTGTGTGCTTATTCATTTTTTTGTAATCTCTTCCTCTCCAATCTTTCTGCTCTGTGGGGTGGGGTTGGGGGAGAGAATGTTCAAGCATAGGATAGATTGGAGAGAGAGAGAGGGAGGGAGGGAGGGGGAGACAGAGAGAGGGAGAGAGAGAGAGAGAGAGAGAAAGCGAGCATGCTGTGGATGTTTCTCTCTTGTTTTGCAGACCTGCGCAGGAGAATGCACATGGATGATTGATGAGGTGAGAAGAGGCGACTTCCAGTCATGCATACAGGCAATGTGCAAGACAATTGGCTCTTCCTTGTTTTCTGCCTTATCTTTCTTTGCCTATCATCATCCTAATAGGACTGCACATTCCACACTACCACCCCAATCCCCCCTGACCTAGGTTGATCCACACCTAGGCCTCAGACTCAGCATCTCTTAGATCAAGTATCAGCTACCTCACTGCCCTTTCTTAAACAACACATCACCAACCATCCTCTCTCTGAAATCCATTCTACCCTCATCACTCTAATCTCACCAAAGTGGGGAAGGGGAACAACACCAAACTACAAGACTCAGGGTCCCTGCCAAATTTGTTTCTTGCCCAGGAAGAAAACAGTAACCGTGACTCAGAAAGACACCTCCACAATCCTGACCAAAAAACGTTAAATCCAAATCACAATACTTATATATACATACTTTTCAAACAATGAGGAAAGGAAAGTCCTGGAGTTAGTTATAATTAAAGTTCAGTAAGCTCCTGTAACAGCAGTCTAGCAACATGAATGAAACTGGCAAAGAAAGTGAATGTGACAAAATGCGTGGCATAGGTTCAGGTTACCTGAGTAACCATCTCATCCCAATGGGATTGGTTTGCCCCATTCACGTCAGCAGAAGGGGCATGCTGAGGAGCCCACTGGCCAAAGAATTCTGGCTGCCAGTCAAGGAAAAAGAACCTTTTCTGCCATCTCTCCCTCCTTCTGAAACACTGAACCCCTTGAGGTGAAGTCCACTGCAACCCAACCCATAAGGGCCTTAAAACCTGGCTCTGCCGATTGGCCTGGGGTCCAGGTGAGGATGTGTCATCCTAGAGATGGATTAAATAGAAGAGTCCCATGTCCACACCACTGTATTCTCTCCCCTGCCATCTAAATTATTTCTCTGCCAATTTTAATATTATATTTGTTGTACTACTATTTTAATCTTTCATAACATTGTTTTATCACATTGTAAGCTACCTGGAGTCACACGAAGTGAGACGCGTGGCATATAAATTTAAACAAATAAATAAATGACTAGGTTGCTACTCCATATGGCCAATCCAATGGTAGCCACAGGTTATTGGTTGATCCCATTATGAAGCTTCCTGCTTGCTCCTGTGCCCTCTGCCATCCCATGCCCTGGACCAGGAGACTGAATCAGGTAGAGTCTCATCTAGTTGCTAATATGATCCTGCTGCTGCCCAAAAGCCCAGTCACAGCCCCATTATCACCACCTTCTCCTGTCTGGCAAAGCCACGCCAGAGTTAATATTGTTGCTGCTGTCCCATTATAAAATACATTATGTTGCAGGTTTTATCATTTTGATGTCCTTGTGGTTAGGAATGTATGCCTATATCTTGTTCAAATCCAGTAATTAATTGGTTCAAGAAGCAGTTGTAATGCAACAATAACATAAATACTGCCTATTACTAAGCTTCCAAGAATAACAAGTTTTGGCAAGTAGTGATCATTATTCATCTGTTTGGCTTAGGCACTATATTACCAAGAGTGGGAAGCCTATGTGTTATGCTAGATTGGATTAGATTGAAGAACATCTCAAGGAACCCTGCAATGCTATGCTCCCTGGAGAAACACCAGTCCCTCATTTATTAATCCTAAAAGCAACAGTAAGTTACTGTAATATACATATTATCTTCTACAAACTGTCATTAAAACCCAGTTCAGGTTGTTTTTTTAGTCCTGTCTACTTGAAATGATATGCGATCCTTGCCAGTATGATTTCTTCTTTGGTTATCTTTGAAGTCCGATTTGAGAACATTCTGGCCATATGAAAGCTATCAAAATGTAGTTATGCATCTTATACTGTGAAGACCTTCTGCTTGCCTGTATAGAGGGCCCAAACAAAACAGCTACTGTTATGCTACATTGATATGGAGTAAAGAGCATTTCAAAAATTACATTGCATGTATGGCTCAGGAATTCTTTTACGATGTCCATATGGTAGCTATAACACTTGAATCAACATTCAGGGTTTAATTTATTAGTTTTATTATGTTGGTCTATCGCCTTTAATGCATAATTCTATTAACTCAGTAGATGGATTACACAATAATGAGTGTCCCGTAAATTGAACTTGACTTCTAGTGACTTCAGGAATCTAAGTAGTTTTCTTGGCAATAATGTGGAAGTGGTTTGTCATTGCTTTCTCCTAGGATATTTTTCAGCTTCTCTACTGAGAATTCTCTCTCTCTTTCTCTCCCTGGAACATCATATCTGCACTACACTAGATACTGCCTATTTTGTCCTACTACAAGACCAGCCAGTACCTCTCCATGTTTCTTTGTCCCCTTTCAAACTCTTCTTTTGAATATGTTATCTCCCTTTCATTAACTAACAACAATGAAATTATTATAACAAAGTTTTAATTAAAAATCAAATGTAACCCATGCTAATAAAAATATTAACCTTCAGAACATAAAGCTTGATAAAAAAAATTATCTGGGGAATATAAGCTTTGAACCAAAGCTCTGCTTATTTCTTTGTCAAAAAATATTCAACCATAGTAGGCTTTGCCAACTGTCATTATTGTAACTGTAACTGTTTTAGTTATCGTAGTTTTGCCATCTACACTCCTACGGTCAACTGTACTACCAATGCCATTTGCACTGCTCACTTCTACAAGTATAGATAGTCCATTTCAAATGTTTGTATCTAATGTGCAGATGATAGGGAAAAATGCAAATAGAGCAAGGCTATCCCTTGAGTAAGTAGTTTAGCAATTAATCTTTCTTTGTATATTGAAAGTCCCAGTTCTTTCTATTAGGGATTGTGTGTATAGTTAGAAAGTGTAGAAAATGATAACAATAGTCTTAATATTATGAGAAAAAAATCCAGTATTCTTGTACATATTGTTGCAGTTTTAAAAGAAAGTAAGCATTATTTCTAAGGATGAAGTTTGTTTTAAATGTACTAAATGTACACTCAGCATACACTATAGGAATCTCTAGAGATAGGTACTCTTTCTAGAAAAGGTCAAGTTATGCAATTAGTCTAAGCAGTTTTCAGCAACAATGCACCTGTGTTAATACTAGATGCTATTTCAATGCTCACTTCCCAAAACACTTTGCCTGACTCTCCCTGCATTTCATTCCCTTGCAAGATTCTAAAGGGACTTTCATTCTCAAATATCAACAGATACTTTCTCCCAACAAAAGTTTCTCCAAAGGCTGCTCCATGTAGAATATGTTGCAGCAGCCCAACCAACTTGCAACCCAAAGGTTGTAAAAATACAACTTCTTCAGAGGAAGTACAATTCCACCTTTAGTAATCCCAGATGATGTTATTGTTATTTATTACAAAAAAAAAAGTGATTTGGTATTTGTAGGATTTAATTTGGGGTTGTTTCACCTGATTCAAGAACCTCATAGCTCTCAGACATTGGTTGAGGCTTTCCATGGCATCATGTCTGCCTAGGCTAGTTATGTATAATTTGTGTAATACTCAGACTGATGACTCCTCATTCTGAGCTGACAGATGATGTCTCCCAGCAGCTTCAACTGCCAAACTTTCAGAAAAACTTTCCAAGCAGTCTCTGAAATCTCTGAATCTCCCTGGATTCATTCATCATCAAGGTCTCACTAGTGATGCAACTACAATGTGTAATTTGACAAGTGATCTGACCACAGCAAAAACAAATTCCAGTATCCTTGTACATTCCAGAATAAAGTGGGTCAACCATGGTCACCATGGAGGCTCTGAATTGAAGATCCAGATCACTAAATTACCTTTAGGAACTTTGTAGTAATCATGACTCATGAGACAATATACATGTAAAAGGCAGCTGCTAAATGGTCAGATAGTCAGTGCCAACAGCAGTGCAGCTTATTTTCCAGCCCAATTCCATACAAAGGCACTCACACCAGCCACCTCAAGGACAATATGTTAGCTCTTCAAGGTAGGCCAGACAAGAAACAAATCAATTACAATACAGAATCTTCCTGCTTTCTTTTACTCGCCAGAAAACTAGGGAAGATCTGATTTGAAATGCTTCCCATCTGCTTTTGTGGCCTGAAATATCCTTTGAATGATAGTTGTCTAATCTGTCTCCCAAGGTCAATCCCACATACCAGGGGTGAAATGCTCCCGGTTCGGACCGGATCACGCGATCCGGTAGCGATGGAGGCAGGTGGTTTGGAGAACTGGTAGCAAAAATCCCTGCCCCCCCCCACCCAGCTGAGCCGCTCGATCATCATAAGCTTTTTTTTATTTTTAAAAGCATTTTTTCTACAACCTCTTTTGCCGAAAAAATGCTTTTAAAAGAAAAAAAAAAGCCTCTGATGATCGTGTGGCTCAGCTGGGATCATCAGAGGCTTTTAAAAGCATTTTTTTCTACAACCTCTTCGGCCGAAGAGGTTATAGAAAAAATGTTTTTAAAAGGAAAAAAAGCCTCTGCCGATCAGGCAAGTAAGCTGGGATCGTCAGAGGCTTTAAAAAAAAAAAAGAAAGCCTCTGCCGATCAGGCAACTCAGCTGGGATCGTCAGAGGCTTTTAAAAGCGTTTTTTTTTATAATCTCTTCAGCCGAAGAGGTTGTAGAAAAAATGGTTTTAAAAGTAAAAAAAAAAAAGTTGGCCATGCCCACTCAGTCATATTACACCCCCCCCCCCACCAAGCCATGCCCACAGAACTGGTAGTAACAAATTTTGCATTTCACCACTGCCACATACTATTACACAATGCTCCTTACCATTGTGAGTCTTCTACATAAATTTATGTTGTGCTGCTGCAGGACCCTAAACCTGGATACAAAATATGTGAGCTACATCTCCATTGCTGCTAGTCAGTAATACCCAACAGGTCTACATGCTCATCAACAACCATGTTATAGATGGATATAATCTAAATGCCACAGACCTGACATTTACCAGCATCTTAGAGACCAAGTTACCTGATAATGTTTCTACCTGGACTAGGACTGGGAAATGCACTTAGATGATACATGAACATGTGGATCTCCTACAACAGCTTACTTAGTGGCCTCCCACTATTCGTGCCCCTGCCCATCACAGTCCCAATTTGGGAACCATTGCATCATCTCAACGAAGAATTATTTCTGCATTTTCATCCAGCACATACTCCATTGGTCTCAGCCATCATGTGCACTTTCCGCATCCAGAGCCAGATTATCCCAGACTAGAAGGTAAGATCTAGTCTCCAACTGTTCGCAATGCCCCTGCTCAGCCTCTAAGAATGGTGATAACAGCTCTACTTCAAAGCTCCACATTTGCTGTTACTAGCACTGCTTTTCATAGTATTCCTCACAATAGTAGTAGCATTCTTCATAACAACACACAACTAGAGACAAGGGCAAAGTAGGTATCAGATCTTTCTAAACCCTTTCCCCTGAACCTTCTCAGGTCTGCCATCAACAGATCCGATTTCTTTCTCCCTTCTTGTGTGGTCCAAAACAGAATGCAACATTCCAAAAATGTGACACAGTCTATCTGTGTTTGTTCACATCTACTTTATCTTCTGACAAAGTATAAGCTAAATCCAAATGCTCATTAAAAGCAAGTAGCTGCAGAAATGTGCACCACTTAGAAATAATCATTTTTGATACTTATTTTAATTTTTAATTAAAAGCAGTTTTTGGATGTTGAGGAGAATAGTAGTATATAAGATGCTTAATTTTTCTCTCATCCTTTCTCTGGTACAAACTGTCTTTCAAAGTTTTGTTTTCAGATACATTTTGGCAGAATACTTCCTCACTGAATATCTTTTATCCACTACTTCAATGCTCTAAACTGACCCTACCAAGTATTATGGTCATTAGGAAACAAAAACAATTCAGACTCTATTATGTGTGTTTTGTGGATAATAAGTTATAATAACGGGAATCAGGATTTTCCTAAAATATAGTATAAGACAAGTCCATGCAAAGATTAAAGCATCTTTGCATTTGGAGAAAGACATCCAACAGTTAGCTAAGAAGCCAGTCTTGAACTTTTGAGTATATAACATTTTCAATCTTGAGTGGCCAATACTTGTCTGTTTTCCTTCTTCAATGAGACATTTCCTTTTTTTTTTTTTTAATTAAGAGCTTCAAAAAATATGATGTTTGTCTTATATATTCATTCTGGTTGGATTCACATATTGTGCTAAATCATAATATAATCTCTTTGGTTTTAGTTCAGGGTGTCACAATATAGTCACTGTATATTGTAAAATGATTTAAATTTTAGAGCTATGTGTGAATAATAATTGTTTAAATTAATTGTAGCACTGCATCATATGTAAACATACATATGATATGGGCAGTATATCTTTATTAAGACAATAGTCAAAATATGAATTTCTTATTCAAATACTATTTTAGTTGTAAATTCCTAGATGTCAGTAGGTTCTGCTTGAATACTATAATATATATAATGTGTAAGAAGTATTACTTATGCTTAGCTAAATTGGCAGATCCATTATAAAAATAGATACAACATATGTGAAGTGATTTTAAGTTTGAGGACTTGATGAAGATGTTATATAAATACTTTCTTATCTTGGTGCTGAAATAGAGCAAAAGTGAGGTAATTTTGTTTGGCTTTTTGAAGTGGAGTATACTGAGTGTAACCCAGTTGAAAAAGCAAAATAAAATACTTCAACATCTGTGTCTTAAATGTTTATATTCCATCAGGATACTATTATATTTGTTCAAGCCAGTGCAAGAATAAATTGTTTTCCTTTAGTTTAAAGTTCAAATACCTTAATCTGTCGTCAGTACTGCTGCTATCAACACTGTCATGTACGATAACATGATACTTGCTTATTTTCTAGAGCTTAGGTTTCTAAGATGGTCTGATAATAAGGATAAAGTGGACAAGAAGGTATCATTACCACTTTTTCCACAACAAGAAGCAGCTGTATGAATTTTGCCAATCTCAAAATGATATCCAGGCCAATGAGCAGTATAAGGGAAGAAGAAGGGGAAGGGGAAGGGAAAGAGAAAGGGGAAGGGGAAGAGGAAGGGGAAGGGGAAGGGGAAGGAAAAGGAAAAGGAAAAGGAAAAGAAAGTTTCCAGCTTCACAGATTGCATTTTACATGCCAATCTGGTTGTTATACTAATATGGACAGAATAAGTATAAAGTTTGTTGCTCAGTAATACAAAACATCATTTTTAGTATGATAAATCATTGCAAAGGGGTAGGAAAGATGGTTGGATTTTCTAACATACCATTTAAGTAAATTAATGTGCAATTGATTTGTGTCTTTTGATTATTGTGAACCACACAGAGTTATTAAAATATGATGGGATGTAAATGCTACATTAATTCAAAGTATGATAGCTTCAATCTTTAAAGATATGTTGATCAGAAAATTATATAAAGATAGTGAAGTATAAATATGAGGAGTCACATTATTTTAAATATAAAGCAACTTTTATTTTTCTAAAGGTTTGTCTGATTTATTCCTATCCTATTTATTCCTATTTTATCCTCATATGTGGGGTGCCGCAAGGGTCGGTCCTCTCGCCTCTCCTGTTCAACATTTATGTGAAGCCGCTGGGCGAGATCATCCGTGGTTTCGGGGTGGAGTACCATCAGTACACTGATGACACCCAGCTGTACATCTCCACCCCGGATCACCCCAACGATGCCCTTGAAGTGATGTCCCGGTGCCTGGAGGCCGTACGGATCTGGATGGGGAGGAACAGGCTCAGGCTCAACCCATCCAAGACCGAGTGGCTGTGGTTTCTGACGTCCCGATATAGTCAGTTGACGCCATCACTGACTATTGGGGGCGAATCATTGGCCCCCACGGAGAGGGCTCGCAACTTGGGCGTCCTCCTGGATTCACGGCTGTCTTTAGAAGAGCACTTGACGGCCGTGACCGGGAGGATTTTTTATCAGGTCCGCCTGATTCGCCAGTTGCGTCCCTTTCTGGATCGGGACTCGTTACGCACGGTCACTCATGCCCTCGTCACCTCCCGCCTGGACTATTGTAATGCTCTCTACATGGGGCTCCCCTTGAGGAGCACCCGGAGGCTCCAACTGGCGCAGAGTGCGGCCGCGCGGGTGGTAATGGGAGCGACATGGCGCTCCCATGTAACACCTCTCCTGCGCGAGCTGCACTGGCTCCCGGTGGTCTTCCGGGTGCGCTTCAAGGTTTTGGTTACTACCTTTAAAGCGCTCCATGGCTTAGGGCCTGGTTATTTACGGGACCGCCTACTACCACCAATAGCCTCCCACCGGCCAGTACGCTCTCATAGAGAGGGACTCCTCCGGGTGCCGTCAGCCAAACAGTGTCGACTGGCGGCCCCTAGGGGGAGAGCCTTCTCTGTGGGGGCACCTACCATCTGGAATGAGCTCCCCCCGGAGATACGGAGGATCCCGGATCTGCGCTCCTTCCGCCGTGCTGTGAAGACCTTTTTATTCCATCAAGCGGGCTTGGCCTAATCTCTTCCCTTTTTAAATATGTAAATTTTAATCTGTTTTTAAATTATTGGGGTATTTTAATTTGTCTGGGCCAAATAATTTAATTTGATTTTATCGGGTTTTTAAATTTTGTGTATTTATGTATTTTATTGTTGGCTGTTCACCGCCCTGAGTCCTTCGGGAGTAGGGCGGTATACAAATCAAATAAACTAAACTAAACTAAACTAAACTAAACTATCACATTCCTATCTTGCCAATAACATTTCTCATAAGAAATTACCCTGACTGTATTTTTAGTTCACAGCTAGAAATTTGTTTATAATCAATGAAAACACCAAAGTAAAATTTAAAAATGTACAAAGTATCAGTTATCCATATCTTACTTAAATTAATTTTTAAATTAATTTTTGTGGGAAGCTTTTAAGATATTCTATGAAATGTAGCCTGACCAAGATTACCTGATTATTAATTAATATTCCTATCACATTATATATAACATATAGAAAAATTATCAACAAGTAATATCCATAAAACAAATGACCAACTACTAATACATTGCAAAAAAACGAGTATCTAACTTTTAATATGAGGCTATTCCTCTCACATTATAACATGAAATAACATAAAAGTGTCTTAACATTTGTTTGTGAACAAGAAATAAAACACAGCCAACTTTATACCCAGTTAATATTTGCAGTACACCAATATATCTTCTTCAATCACCACTATCAGCATATGATTATCATAAGCAGATACATCATGCTGGCATACCAATAGAATTAAGATGCAAATTAAGTTTTTTAAAGTTGATATATTTTAAATAATCAAATATTATAATATAATTGTTGCCATGAGAAGAATTCAAGTGATGATAAATCCTTGTTATACTCACATCTATTTGTTTCACTACAGTAAAAAGAAGCATGATTCCTTATATACAAAAGGCAGTATTTTTAAAAAGCTTTATTGTGGGGAAGGTTATAAATGAAAAACAAAAATTATAAACCATTAACATGAGGTATGCAGTAATTTAATAAAAGCAGTTTAATAATAATAATAATAAATAATAGCGAGCGAAGCAAGTGAGCAGGGCGCGTGCGCTTCCGAACCAGTAAGGAAGGTAAGTAGATTTCACCCCTGAAATGGAATCTTAATGAGCAAATGACAATCAATTCTTGTAATTGTAGATGTTATCCAGGTAAACATTCCCTGGCATAAAGTTTCAAATTAAAATTGCAGAGGGTTGCATCAAACACGATTGACTAATTAGATAAGCTTACCTTTGGCTCCATGGAAATGAAGTTGTGAGTACCTCTACTTGAGAGAACTGACCTTTTTATTGTTTTACTATGGTAAAAATGGTAATAATCCTTCAGTGCTCCAATCTGTAAGAGAAAAAAAAAGATTTTGGAGTCAAGGGTAAGGAGAAAAGAGACAGAAAATTTATGAAAAGCAGTTTACCTCTTTTTCAAAAGGTCTATAAATTATGCAATTACTACCTGGACTGAAATGTTACTTGAACCCAAGTACTCATCTTTCAAAAAGAAAGATACAATATGGAATGGTTGAATGTCCTTGAGGTTGTAACTATATAACTGGAGATAACAACTGAACTTGCTGTTTTGTCTGTATCCACCTTTTTAATGTTTAATTTATATGCAACATTTTATGTACCAATCAAGATCCACATTAGCTTTTCAAACCCACTAATATGGTACTAAAATCATTCAGCTTAAGGATATCTATTGTAAAACTATAAATATTTAATTCATGAGAAAAATTCATCTCAACTTTGATAAGAAAAGCTTATTAGAACATTTGATCTTCGAAAATAGATTAAATTATTTAAAGACTTATTGTTTTCTAAAACGAATTAGGAAATGGAGACATAATTTCTGAATTGTACATCCAGCTTTTTTTGCATTGAAAAAAGCATTTGGTTTGCAGTCCATTGCATTCATAGAGATCAGCAGGGCATGGGAGAAGAGGCAAAAGATATTTCATGTGTCAACACAAAACCTACAACTTGCATCAGCAAGACAATCTGAAAAAATAGTTTGGTTCTTGATCTCACCATGTACAGGTACTCCTCAATTTACAACAGCACAGAAAAAAAGTTATTTATGACCATTTGCCATATGGCCCATGGTGATTTACATTCAGATCAGTTGTGAGTTGCCCCCGGTTCAGACCGGTTCTATAGAACCTGTAGTAAAACCAGAGGGAGGCTCTGCCCACCCACCCCGACATAATCAAGTGAGCGTGTGCAGCCCCGTTGCGAACCAGTAGTAAAGGTAAGTAGAACCCACCCCTGATTCAGATGCTTAACAACTGACTCACATTTATGTCGGTTGCAATGTTCCAGATTTATGCGATCCTGTTTTGCGACCTCCTGACAAGCAAAGTCAATGGGGAAGCCACATTTCCTTAAGAACCGTTACTAAATAAAGAACTGCAGTGATTTGCTTATCAAATGTGGCGAGAAAAGTTGTAAAATGGAGCAAAACTCACTTAACAAATTTCTCACTTAGCAACATAAATTTTGGGCTCAGTTATGGTAATTGAGGACTACCCTACTACAGAAATCATTGCTTGATATTCTACCAACAGGATGTATTTTAAATAAAAGGATTGTTCTATTAAGTAAAAGGAGAGACAAGAAATTGAGCAGATTTTTTCCCCCTCAGATTTTATTTATTTCATGTCACTGTGTTTTTCCCCCCAGTTGAATCATCAATCATCACTACAAATGAAACAAGGGTCAAAAAGTGTAAGCAGTTTATCTACTACCTAACAATATTCTCCTGTTAACCCATTTGATAAGAGATCTTACTGAAGAAGCAGCTAAGGAAAAATAGAGGATTTGTACCACATCAACAACTCATTGTGTTGTTGTTAGTTGTGAAGTCATGTCCGATCTATCGCAACCCCATGGACAATATTCCTCTAGGCCTTCCTGTCCTCTACCATCCATTGATTTTGTAAGAACTACCAAATACTATCGATTTCATTTCTATTCCTTATATAATAGTAAAATTTTCACAAATTATGATGATTCATAATAAGCAAGTAAGCAAAACAGGGATATCTACTGACAAAATACTTACCTACTCCATTGAGTCATGTTTGTCTCCTAGTGACTTGATAGGGACCTATATGTTGGACCATATATGCTTTTCATTGACTTCTTCCAATACATATTTCAATATTTCATGGAGGTCACTGATCTTAAATTCTAACCAGACTACTTGATACTTCTAAACCTTACAGTAAAAAAGAAAACTTCTTTAATCCTGAATTATTCAATTCAATATTATCCTTATGACAGTTGCAGTATTTTAGGGTCATGTGATCATGTTTTGTGATCTTCTGATAAGCAAAATTTAGGGGGAAGCCATATTTACTTTACAACTCTGCTACTAACTGAACAACTGTGGCAAGACAGGCTGTAAAATGGGGCAAAATTCACTTAACAAATATCTTACTTAGCAACAGGAATTTTGGGCTCAGTTGGGGTCATAAGTTGAGGACTACCTGTATTTGCATGTCAAACAAGCTTATAGCATTCATTGTATTTGATACAGTAGGCTACAAAAATAATCCTTTTAAGATGGAGCACTTTATAATAATATCAACAGACCATCAATAAACATTTTAACGTTTTTAATCTTGCCTTTATTATTTTTATAGATAACTCAAGGCAGGGAACAGCAACCTTGTGAGGCTTGGGCTGAGAGAGAGTGACTGGCCCAAAGTCACCTAGACAGCTTTCATGACTAAAAAGGGACTAGAATTCAGTGTCTCCTAGGTTCTAGCCTGATGTCTTAACTACTAGACCAAACAGGCTTCCTATCACTCCAAATGTCTAGTCAGAATAAATGCAATATTTTCCTTTTATTAACCTCAGAAGAAAATTTAAGTAAACAATTTACCTAGATAATCACTCAATAAAACGAGAAGCATTTATTTATTAAAGTTGTACACTGCCACAATGTCTATCTGCAATAGCCACAAATCCAGAAAGACTGCTAATAGTGGACCTACTTCCTAGGCACAATGTCATCCCTTCAAGAGTTCAAGGCCGGGACAACTGCAATGAACAAAATGTAACTATGTCTTGCTTGAATTCAACTTTAGATGGCATCATCCCATCCACAGCATGATAGCCTCCAGTCACTGGGACAGAATGTTGAGACATTCTCCTGGTGGGCCTTGTGAGGGGAGAAGGTTGCAGTACAAAGCTGAGTATACTCAGCATATGATGGTATCACACCCTGAACATTTGGATGATTTCCCAAAGCAATTTTATGCTGAATAACAAGGGAGAAGGAAATAACCCCTGTGGCCCATTACTGTAGGGGAAGAACAGGCAGAACCTGGGGACAGAGTCAAGTGAGTAATTAACCCAGAGTTGTTATATTTCCACAAACGGTCTAAGTCTAACTCTTCTTGCATTTGTTGATTTTTATCTAACCAATTTAGTGTTGACCATTAGTTGTCTAGATTCTTTGAATAGGCATGATTAATAAACCATTTTAACTGGAACCTGAGGTGTGGTCCTGATTCTTCATGCCTGACTACAAGGAAATGACCACCAGGTCAAATTGCCTGACTGCTAGTGACTGGAACTGCCCGTTGAACAGAATGACTATAAAATACTGCCACCCAACCCTAACCCTCACAGACAGTTCCTAGGAATGCCATAGTTAATGGTCTAATAAGCAACAGGAGATTCAAAGATCTCAACAAAGAGATCTTTGATTAAGGAAACATTAAGATCACAACAAAGTTCATCAACTATAGCAACTAAAGTCATAACCATTCTGTACTCGGGCTTTGAAAGAGGCCAAATAATCTGTTTTCTTCAGGCTGCATCAATCGCCACATATTTAACTACCTTCACCCCAAAGTGAAGTTTGGGATAAATAGTCTTCCATTAAGGAGAGGGTGCCCAGAACTTCTTTCAAGGATGCTGGAATCATCTTTTACCACAGAGAGCATTAACTATCTCTTGGATCAATCAAGTCATCTTTTCATCTTCATATAAGAGCTAGGAAAGACATGGTTCAATACTGTAAGTGGTAAGGGTCATAATGCAAGTCATAATGAGTCCATATAATAGAGCTAGGATGCCCCAAACACCACATTAAACTCTGCCTACCTTTGGCAAATCTAAGTGACTTTGTTAGCAAAATGCATCCAAAGTGATCATCCTGCCCATTCTTTTCTAAAGCAAGGCTGTTGACCCACCTTACTAACTCAATCAGGTAAGAAAAATAATGATGCTATAGGCTAGGATTTGAATTTCTACTTGTGCTTGGTCACATTTACTTTTTATCTTTTTCAACCAGTGCTTTAGCTATTATTTTTGGTGGTTCAGCTCCCATAACTGCTCAGAGAACTAAAATGTGCCTCCGGATCAGGACACCAAAGGGAATCATCTTGGAGAACATTCATTGAGAGCCTGGGCTACAGGAAAACAAAGCCATTGGTGAACTCACCTCTGACACAACTGGGAAATTCCTCAAGTGCTTCCAAGAAACCATCTGAATTCATACATTTAAGACACATCCAACCTAACTGATCCTATTCTGCAGAAGTCTTCATAGCAGTTAACCTTAATTGAACCAGAAAGAGATCCAATTTGACAATGAGGCAGATCTAATCTTGTCATGTTCTATGCAATTGCTTTGAGCCTGTGTCAGGCTTGAGATGACAAGTCCATGGCTGCCAAAATATAACTGACCCAGACCTCTGGCATGGAGCCTGAAGTCAATCAACATCCTAAAGTGATGTTTCTCAACCTCAAAACTTTTAAGATGTGTGAACAATTGCAAGAATTCCACAGGCAGCATGCTAGCAGTTCAGAAAAATACCCACCTCCTCTCTAAAGCCCAACTTAACACAAGGTTCCTCACACCTCCACTACCTCAAGAAGAATGTCCCTTGTCACATAACCTCCAGTAAGATCAATACCTCCATCCCAACTCTTAGCTCAAGATTGTTGCAGGACTCAAAACATAGAGGGCAAATGTTCAAAAGTATCACCACTCTCAACCAGATCTTACTAATAAATGTCTGGTCCATCATCTTATCCAGAACCAAGTCATAGATTAAGCATGGGCTTGGACCTGGCATTTAACCAGCAACTTAAATCCAAAGTTATGAATGATTCAACCATCAGGACTCGACTGGGGCTGCCAAGCTGGAAATTTATTTATTTTATTTTTTTATTTATTTTTATTGAATTTCTATACCGCCCTACTCCCGAAGGACTCAGGGCGGTGAACAGCCACGAAATAAAACACATACATATAAAAATTTAAAATCGAATAAAATGAATTAAATAAAGTTGGCTGAATTAATACCCATAATTTAAAATACCCATATTTTAAAACAACATTAAAATTTAAAATTTGCACTTAAAAGGGAGAAGATTTAGGCGAGGCCAGCTTGATGAAATAAAAGAGTCTTCAGCTCGCGGCGGAAGGTGTGCAGATCCGGGATCTTCCGTATCTCTGGGGGGAGCTCGTTCCAGATCGTCGGTGCCCCCACAGAGAAGGCTCTCCCCCTACAAATGGATGTTCACAATAAATTTTGATCTTTCTTCCCTGAAATTACCAAGAACCCCCTACCATATCTTCCAGGTACCTGGGATACCTGACCATAAATAGGATTGTGCTATCTATGCCCTTCAAATTGTGGACCCATATTAAATCTAACTAACCACCTTCCAATTAAAATAAAAGAACCACATTAAGAATCACAACACTAAATCACACAGTAACTCAATCACAACTATATACAACTCATACCCACAACCTCACTTAACCCACAGCACCCAAAATAAACTTCTATAAACATCTGATCCCCAACTATTACTTACTACTCACATTCAAAAGTGCCAGCCATTTTACCAGAACTCTGCCAGACTGGCATCAACAATAAATCCCCACCTATCCAACATTAACAAATGCTACTGTGTTCAATTCTTTTCCCCAATTTACCATATCTGATCAATCAATACATTATTCATTAGGAAACCAGATCTGATCAGTCTCCCTGAATGAAGTCAAGACCACTAACTGTTCTCTTGTTGAGAGGTTTCCTAACTCCCTTTGAGTATGATTTGATAGACAGTTTTTTTTCTTTTCTCTCTCTTTATCCCGCACTCCCTCCTTTTTTTCTTTCTTAATCTTTATTTAAACTGAATTTTATATTATAATAAATCTCAGTAAAAGTCTTTAAAAAAATTCTGGGGCTTTGTGCCTTAGGATGTTTGTTTGATCAAGAGTGGACTAATTTGTAAAAAAAAAATCACTTACAATTCAGTGCTTAGCCTCCTCATAGTATCAATATTCTGCAGGTTTATTCATTGTTCAGATTTATTCTTTACAGTCCATGTCTGTCTTATTATAATTTTATTGGAACTAGTGTGAGACATTGGAAATAGTACCTGATGGAAAAGAAACTACAGGTAGTCCTTGACTTATAATAGTTCATTTACTAACTGTTCAAGTTTACAATGGCATTGAAAAAAGTGACTTATGACCATTTTTCACACTTACAACCATTGCAACATCGCCATGGTCACGTGATCAAAATTCAGGTGTGTGACAATTGACTCATATTTATTGCAGTTGCAAATGATCTGGGATCATGTGATCACCTTTTGCAACCTTCCTACAGGCAAAATCAACGGGGAAGCTAGATTCACTTAACTGTGTTACCAACTTAACTATTGCTCTGATTCACTTAACAACGGTGGCAAGAAAGGCCGTAAAATGGGGAAATACTTACTTAACAACTGTCTCATTTGGCAACATAAATTTTTGGCTCAATTGCAGTCATAAGTAGAGGACTACCTATAAAGCATAGACATTTTAAAACACACACTAATAACCTAGTGCTTCATCTCTATGTCTTTTTTTCTAAGAGGAGATTCTGGAGCTCAGCCCCAAAGTTCTCACCAAAATATCAAACCCTAAGCAAATTTCATATATAAATAATGTATATGTCCATTGCTATTAATCCAGTCAACTTCATCTCCCAAACATCCTCAGTGATGATTCACTATCTGATTAAAGATAGGGGATTCTTTTGCTTTCTGTGCATGCTCTTTGATCTTACAACATTGGAACCTAATAACAAGATACGCCAGCAAAAAGTTCAGGAGGGCTTAGCTGCTTCTGTGCTACACTGGGCAATGGCATCTTTCAGAACCCTGGAAATCCTTTTTTATTATATCTATAACTTGGTTGTTTATTCTCACTATTCCTTGACTGCCTTGGATTTTAACTTCTTCTTGTGCAGAATAGCTCAACAACTAATCTTAGTTGGGGGGGGGGAAGGGGAGCAGTTAATGATTATGGATGGGTGGATACTGTCAGCAGCAGCTGCCACTAATGGAACCCTCTCTATATATTGTGTGTGTTCTCTATTAAGCCAAATATCTTGAGAAGAGTATAGCTGAGTTGTGGGCTTGGGTATCTTTATTGGTTTATCAGTGTAAAGATTTGGGCATTCAGAATGGTGAATAAAAGAGAACAAAGGTCTAGGAACTGAAAGTCAACAAAATATAATATTTCTAGTGTGTGTGTGTATGATTTTCATGTGGTTATGTGCGTACAAGAAATGAATGGAAAAGGGAAACAAATTTTAACACGGGTCATGTCTGTTTTACATCAAAACATGGAAGCTGAAAATTTTTTAAAAGATCATTTTGTTTGCTTTAAACAAAAATAAATGAACATTATTGCTTAAATTAGGGGAAATGACGCTATATTAAATTTGAAGAAAAGTAATTTGTTTTACTTTGCCCTTTGTCTGACAATAGATTATTGCTGCAGAGTAGAAAAATGTGAGCTTAAAGGATTACATCTGATCTTTTCTATGCTCTGGACTCCTGCTGTGGTGCAGACAAATTCAGGTTCAAGGCACTGTTATTGTTTTGTAGCTCAGATTCCATAAATACCCCTTTGCTTTGCATTCACAAGGGTCCTTAACTTGCCTCAGTAGAGTCTTCTTTCTGTTTTCTAGGCTCCTGCTGGGAGATGGACAAATGTGTGTGCAAAGCAACATTTTAGGAGTGAGACATCACTCTCCACGAAAAACAAAAAACAAAAAACACCAACCTCAAAACAAAGTAAAATCTTACTGTTGCTTTTCACTTGTTAAAAAAATTCAGTTTGCCTGGTTTTTTTGAGGGGGGGATTTGATTTATAAGCCACCCTTCTCCGGAGACTCAGGGCGGCTTACAATGCGTTAAGCAATAGCCTTTATACTTTTGTATATTTTATACAAAGTCAGCTTATTGCCCCCACAATCCGGGTCCTCATTTTACCTACCTTAGAAAGGATGGAAGGCTGAATCAGCCTTGAGCTTGGTGAGATTTGAACTTGCAGTAATTGCAGGCAGCTGATGTTAATAACAG
This sequence comes from Pituophis catenifer annectens, assembly GCF_029215685.1. Classification (NCBI taxonomy): domain Eukaryota; kingdom Metazoa; phylum Chordata; class Lepidosauria; order Squamata; family Colubridae; genus Pituophis; species Pituophis catenifer. The sequence goes on along the minus strand of NW_027256882.1, from coordinate 229,289,000 downwards.
CACTTTAGTCTGCTGCGCCACCAGGGCTCTTTGTTTTAAAACAATTACCATTCAATCCTGTTAGTTGGACAGGAAAATGTGTATTCCATGAATTTACATCATGGCATTCATAATGTGTCTGAAGTTATCCTTCAGAACTCTCAGCAATATATTGTTGCTGTAGTGGATTAATGTATAATACATTCTCATGTGTGATGCTATCTCGTAGATGTATAATGTAGCTTCACCTACGAAGACTGCTGTTAATGACCCTGCCCCATAGCCTCAGTTGTCAGTGAGTATCACTCTTTAAGAAGTAAGAAACAGTAGACATGAGACCTATTTCCTGATAAAGGTATATAGAACTTCACCAAGTAGCAAGGATCTTTGCTAATTATGCTGATAGGATGTGAAAAATCATAGGCTATTTTAGTAAGTAGCAAAATATTTGAAAACAGCATTAAACCATTCCTGATTTCTGAGCTTTCTGCTCATTGGTATTGTAGTACAGTCAAGACACCTCTCATGAAACCTTAATCCAAGCTTTCTGCTGAATATCTTGCAGGCAGGCATACATGTATACATGCTCACATAGTTTTAGCAATGAGAATTCTGTATCTTAAAAATTCTACTGGCAGCACAGAATTTTCTTCAAAGCTCAGTAGAAAATTTAATCACACAACTGAAGCAGCTTACAAGCACTCAAACAGCCAATACACATATAGATGGTCCTCATTTTCTATGAGATTTGGACAGTTGAAAGGGAGAGAGAGAACTCTGCCTTTATGTTATATGAACATGGGAAGTGAAACAGAAGCTTAATTTTAGTTAGGCAACCAGGTTATGAGATTAATCAATGACAGCATGCAATACTCACGTTGGCAACAGCTGAGTTTTAGCCCATTTGCCTCAAGAGTGCCTGCTTAATGGCATCTATTAAGATGTTTTGCTTGACATTCTCCCAAATAATGTAGCCATGGATGTTTGTGGTGGTGGGTGGGTACAGTAGTTAAATTACAAATATGCATGATGATGTCATTACACAAACACTGTAACTTATGGGCTTGTGTCAGAAGACAGGACAAGTTATATAATTGCAGCATTTATGTGATACCTGTTGGAAAATTAATGTGGGTAATTTCCAGTTTAGTGTGCGCCCAGCAGACTTCCAATCAATTCCTATACCAAGGTCAGAGCAAACCCTCATGCTACTCAGTACAGCTAGCAACAAAATAGCTTGAAATGCATGTATTAAATATCAGCAAACACTAAAAAATGTAACTGTCAAAGTGGAACAAATACAAGGCAAAAGCAGAAAGAGAAATAAACATAGGCAAGAATTTACATTATCTATATATCATCTATATATAGAGATAACACACACACGTGATGGTATTCAGCCAGTTCGCCCCACTTCAGGAGAACCGGTTGTTAACTTTCTAAGCAGTTTGGTGAATTGGTTATTGGAAGAAATAATTAAGGCAGAGAACCGGTTGTTAAATTATTTGAATCCCACCACTGACACACACATATCCAAAGACACAGAACTTTCCAGAGCTACTGAAAACAATACTGTTGGTAAGTAGCATGGAGAGTACCAATTAAGTGGTTTTTCTAACTTTAACCCTTTTATGTACATAACAGCAGCAGAATAGAGATTATTCTTCCTCTATTCTGCACCAAGAAGGAAACAATTTAGCAGGTTGGGAGGATGTATTTGACAATTAAGACTTCTTGGCATCCTTGCAGTTTGTTGCAGATGCCACTGGGGGCAGCGAACATTGCTTTACAGTAGGGGAGAACCAGATAGACTTTCAGTCACAGAGTGTTGAATGCAAGACTAGCGCTGGTCTTAGATTACATTACAGTATTGAGTTACAACTATCAGTAGAAGCAAGCCTACCAGAAAGACTACTAGTGTAGATAAATGCATGCCTAAAACAAGGACTTATGGTAATTCTTAATTCTCATTCTACATCAGTCTCCAAAATAATTTAACTTTTGAAAAGCAAAGATATTGAACCTTAGCTAATTACATCCCTTCCTGATTTGTGAAATATTATAGTGGTATTAATGTAATGTTCCTCAATTAAATTGTCCTGCAATGTGTTATGTATCAAGAAAGCTTTAGTTTGAAGACCCAAATGTATTTCTGGCACAAAACAATGTTTACAGGAAATGGGGGAAGCCACAGGACTTAAGGATACATCAATATACTGTAATTTTCATGGCTGCATTCCAATACTTCTATTGTTGCAATACTTCTGTGAATTTAAATTTAGGTGACAAGACAGTTTGGTTGACAAACTTTAATGAATCTCTTCAAAGGATTGCAGTTTTAAGATATACATTCCTAAAACAGATTTTTCATTGTGACAAGTAAGATCCAGCTGGTCCAATACTTCGAATGTCAAACTGAATACAGAAAGCCATATTGAGTAATACCGGTACTTACAGAAAAAAATTAAACCATACTTTTTAGAAATCCTAAATATTAAATCCAAGTAATATCAATACCAATGCAGTCATTTATTTTAAAAAATTATCTTACCCTGCTCTTTTTTCCCCAAACAAGAGTTAGAATTTCATGCCTTATTCTTCACTGGTGTGTGTGTGTCTTATGCCCTATGAGGGAGATGGGTGGTTTCTAAATATGATATATAATACATACATACAATATGTATGTGTATGTATGTATGTACAGTATGTATGTATTTCCCAGCTTAGAAGTTATTTATTAAATTTGTTTGCTTCCCATTTCTCCACAAGAAATTTACAACATTAAAAGCAGTAAAACCATAAAAAATCTACATATAATAATAATATAAAATTATGATTTAAAAAGTGAGAGGACAGGGAGGTGGATGTATGTGGGCGGGGGAAGGTGGGATCCATTATTGTTCCATAAACCACCTGCAGAGTGTCTTCATGTAGGTGTTAAAATGGAGTGGAAAGAATACCAGGCCCCTGCAGCATGTCACAAAAGAGCAGCCATGGACTGGATCTTTCATTCCCTATTAACACCAATTGGAGAAAGAAGCTTTCTCCAATTGGTGTGCTGCTCAACTTCAGAACCACTATCCAGCTCAAAAAGGATACCATGATTGATGGTATCAAAGGTTGCTAAGAGGTCGAGAACAAAGATGGTTGCAGTACCTGCTTCCCATTCTCACCAGAGATCATCCACAAGTGCGACTAATGCTATTTCTGTCTCATAACAGGGCCTGAATCCTGACTGGAAGGGGTCCAGATAACCCTCTGAAGCTGCCAAGCAATCACTTTTTCTACAACGTTTCTTAAAAAGGAAAGAGTAGTAACTGGATGAAAATTGCCCAGGCAGGTGGAATCAAGCCATGGTTTTTTTAAGGAGGGTTTGAACCAGGATCTCCTTAAAAGGTCCTGGGAATGTCCCCTCCTGCTGTAAGGAATTTATCACTGCCTGGACAGACCTGCTAGTTGCTGACCTGGAGGCTTTCACCAATCAGGATGGATCAGGGTCTACTTGACAGGTGATTGCACTGACTGGGTTGAGGAGTTACTGCCTCAAGTGGTAGTGGGACCATTTTGCCTCAAGTGGTAGTGGGACCATTTTGACAAAGAGAGAAGGTGGGGGAGGGAAGGGAAGAGAGGAAGGGAAGAGAATTTAATTTAATTTAATTTAATTAATCATATTTCTATGCCGCCCAACTCCCAAGGGACAGAAAGAAAAGGAGGGGGAGGAGAAAGAGGGACAATGAGGAAAAGGAAGGAAAGACTACAATTCCCATCATAGCTGGGGAATTCTGAGTTTCAACGTATCTGGAGAGTGCCAGATTGGAGAATTGCTCTGTAATGTGATTATAGATCAATGTAGATCAGCATTATCTATACCAAGATTATGCAATCTGTCTTATGGTAGATGTTCCTGATGGTATACTTACCAGCAAGCATTCCTACAGTGAAATATGCTAGAAATTTTGATTCAGCAGCATTTGGGAACTATAGGTTGGCTACTCCAGATCTATAATGACTAGTAGCAGTTCTGGACAGTTTCAAGCAAGACATTTTTGCTAGGCCTTCTTTAAAATGTCAGATATTAAACTGAATCACAGTTCAATGGTAGTTAACATTTTAAAATATAAAATTAATTTTTTTTCTTTGAGAGAAGTCTAAAGGAATATTTTAAGTTAATGTAACACTGGTTATACTCCTGTGAATACTTTTGATACCAATTGTGCATTAATAAATTAATCTGTTAACTCTCATTTAAAGTTGTCTCGTGTAACTTTATTTGGACTCTATTCCATAAAATAAAACAGACCAATTCCCAGGAACATGAACAGGTTAGTAAGTAAACGAAAAAAGTCACCAACCAATCACTGACTGATTTAGAGTGTATGGTGATTCCCCAATTAAATTCTTTTTGTAGGATATAATGTCATATAGTCTCAAGCAATCTCAGGTAAGACTACATGAATGCTCTTAATGCAGGGATATAAACATGGATATACCCAGAAAAACTAAAATCTAGTTTGGCTACCAAAAATGGAAGCTCCTGCTACTTTTGCATTCAGTGAACAAGTATCAAGCTCAGCACATGAACATACATGTCTGTTGGGATGTTATTTCAGATCATGCTGGCCGATTGGTATGCAGTGTTAAATCATAGTTTAGTATTAAATGAATGAACATTAGACTCTTCAGTTTTGCTTTCCCCTGTCATTTTCTGTTTGGTCACAGGAGGAGAAAATAGGAAGTTTCCACCACTTTTAAAATTACTAGAGTTCCACATTACATTCACAGTATTATGGTTAAAAAGGTAAAACAGAAAGATGTTTGGAAAAAAACTAAAGGTAATAAGATCACTTTTAAAGCTAATCCATTTGCATTTGGTCATTACAGGGAAAATTTCAATTAAGTCAGAAAAAGGGTATATTCAAGTTCATAGCTAATGTTTATCTCTCTACGGGTAGTCCTCCACTTACAACTATTTGTTTGGTGACTATTCAAAGTTACAATGACACTGAAAAAAGTGACTTGCCACCTGTCCTCATACTTACAACCGTTGCAGCATTCTCCAGAGTCATATGATCAAAATTTGGGCGCTTGAAAACCAGCACGTATTTGCAACAGTTGCAGCATCCTGGGATCATGTGATCACTATCTGTGATCTTCCCAGCTGGCTTCTGCCAGGCAAAGTCAGTGTGGGAAGCCGAATTTACTTAATGAAAGTGTGATTCACTTAAGTGCAATGATTTTCTTAACATGGCAAAAAAAGGTGGTAAAAATCAGGCACCACTCACTTAACAACTGCCTTGCTTAGCAACAGAAATTCTGGTCCCAATTGCAGTTGTAAATCGAGGACTACCAGTAGCTCTTAAAAAGTCCATTCAGGAGGATTTCTTTTGGGTTCTCTAAACATTCAGTTTTTGAAAAGTCTATCTATAATCATAATACTTTCATTTGTATTATGTAAAAACCTCTACACTTCTGTAACTACACACACACACACACACACACACACACACACGAAAACATATGTAGGATATAACATTCAGTCTAATGGAAACAGTCTCTCTGTCTCTCTCCCTCCCTCCCTCCCTCCTCCCTCTTTTTTCTTAAAAGGAATTGAATATATATATATATAACAATTGTAGGAAATAAAGTGTTATTCCAATTTCTTGCTTGTTGGCTTAGAAATTTAAGAGGGAAACCTTAATATCAGAAGAATGTAACACAGGTTGTGGAAAGAAAGCTTTCAACATATAGAAAGATGGCAGTCTTTACATTTGTTATGGGTTTTTTTTGTGCTCTCTTGGCTCTATAGAATAAACATAACAAATTATTACAATGCTATTTTGTTTAACAATATGCTTTAACAGTATGAACAATTTCAATTTCTAAGGTAACCTTAATTTGCCAAAAGTAAATAACCCTGACAAGAGAGAAAAATGGCTACAGGTTTTGTTGTAATTGATTGCACTATATCAATGTATCCAATTAGGTATAAAAAAGTCACAATATTTCATGTACTAAATGGACACAATGCTAATTGATATGCACTTTTTTGAGTACAGCTCTACAGAAAAATGATTATTAAGAAAAACTTGTTATTTTTGAAGGAGAAGTTGTAACAATGTAATAGCTCTCCTTTTGGCCTCTCATTTTGTCCTAAAAGCAAATGAGTCAAAATATATCCTTTGGAATATTTGCTGTTCTGTGGAATATAAAGAACAGATATCTTGGGTCAATAGGCTGCGGAACAATTCTATAATCTTTTATCCATCACATAATATTTTATGTTCTAGACTCTAGAGCATTCACTATAACTTGGGACTTCAATCCATATTATTTATTATATAACTGAATGTTTTTTTACATGACCATTATTTCTAATTTTAAAAATTCTTAACAAGTATTGCAAATTATTTTATATTTAGAAAAGACAGAGATGAGGTATAAACACAAATCACAATAAAACAAAGCAATCAACAGGCAGTCCAGATGCCCAAACCAATATTCTGTAGAAATATTTTATATATATATATGTATATATATATATATAGGAACTCTCATTAAATTCATCAAATTGCTTGAGCATGTGTACATGGAATATTTAATAACTTTTTTATTTAGTAGTTTTGGGTCTAGCAAGTCCAGGAGTTTGCTAACTCTGTGGATTCTACTAATTCAGGTGTTTCTAAACTAGCTAGTATGATTCAGACCAGATCAGTGTCAACTTATTTAGCTGATCTGAACTAAAGCCAAATTTAAATCTCCCAAATACAACTGCATTAGTCAGACTTAATCCACTCCTTTATATAGAATTAAAACAGTATAATATCACTAAGTGCTTTTTCCAAAACACTTATGCCTATATAGCATTCACTAATAGTTCAAAACATTTCCTATCAACTCAGAACATTTTCTTTTCCGTTACTTTTCTTTCACCTCAACAATTTTTATGATTTCAACATGTTCTTTAGCAGAACGTATTTCCCCTACTCGTTGAACTTCTGTTCATGAGAAGTTAATAAATTAACATTAACAATTGGCATGAGAAAGTATGTTGTAACAAAAATAGGTAACTAAAAAGCTATCAATAACCATTCGTTGTTATGAGTATTGTCACCAACATTTTTAAAAAATATTTGTAAACATTGGGGGTCTTTGGCACTGATGTTATGTTTGATGATTTATTGGATGTTTCTAATTGGACACAGCAGGCCCCAAATATTGGACCGATCAAGTGTTTTATTTGATCCAGTAAGAACTATTTTTGTTCTCATGAACTTTACAATTTCTCTTTTTCTTCTGCTTACCTTTCTGTCAGATAAGTTCCTATTTTGCAATTTATGAATGGAAAGAATGATGGATTAAACCTGACAGCTGCCCAAAGGTTCTGCATCAACTCTAGCAAGAGAGCAAAGTTAAGTGTCTATGGAGATTCTCAATCATCCAGGATGTGGTTGTCCCAAAGGTGCTTTTCCAAAAAGCAATTGGGCTTGTTTTTTTTTTTTCTTTGAAAACATTTCGCTTCTCATCCAAGAAGCTTCTTGGATGAGAAGCAAAACATTTTCAAAGAAAAAAACCAAGAAAGTCCAATTGCCTTTTGAAAAAACACCTTTGGAAGAGCAATGTTGAGGGTCCCAAGTCTCCTCCAGGGGAAAAAAACGTGACTCAGCTACACATGCTTTCCTTTCTACTTCATGTTCTCTGTTTACCTGAAATGAAGTTTAGCTTCTTAATCTCGCCTCTCCCATATATCAGTCTTAAAATGGGAAAGTATGCGAAAGCATTAACCTCTTTAGGGGTGTCCTCTTAAATTCAAGGTTATCTTCCTTTTGGAAAGGGCCAACCTCAGCAGTAAAATGTTCTGTCTTGGCCCTGATGAGCTATGTTACAAATTAATCCCTGTCTCCTCCCTTTCTCTGTTATGCTGGCACAGGCTCAGGCAAAATCTTGGCCCTTCCATGAGGAGGGACACACTCCATCTGTTTGTTGAAAATTTGGTTTCCATTTGCTGGGCTCAAAGTTCACTGTGGAAAAAGTAAGGGAAGAGTTCAAGACATGGGGAGGAGCCAAGTCAATATGGCTGGGGATGATGGGCATTTTATTCCAATGCATGACGAGGATTTGAGATTGGGGAAAATCTGGGACAGACAGTAAAGCTTTAACTTGCTATTTATCAAATGCCATTAGTTTCCCAAATCTTTTATCTTCTTGATGACTATGTCACAATTATAATGGGGGGGGGGGAAGGGGGGAGAACAAATACCAGAATAGGTGCAGTACACTAAATTCCTCCAGCAAGGAAGGGGCCAAGGTTTCCAAACACAACATGGAAATCCATCCGGTCATCTTTTACAATCAAGGAAGCCCCACAAAATATGCCATGTTTCCCACTTACACATCTCCAGCCCACAAAGTATCTGCGAATTCTAACGCTACCTTGATCAAGTGGCACGAGTGAAAATCAAGAAAAAAGAAGTTCATAGCATACCTATGTTTAAGGAAGCCAAAAAAAAAAAAAAAAAAAAAGGGGGGGGGAGCGCGGGATGCTAGGAATCCTAGAAATCCTCAAATGGAGACTGAGCTCAAGGAGACTTCTCTAAACCTAGCAATTAGGAAGTAACGAGTGCTTTTGAACATGCACAAAGGAGGTCCCGCCACAGCCACGGGGCTCCCAAGTCAACAACAGCGTCAGGTAGTTTGCTTGCTGAAAGAAACCCAAAGTAGCAGGTTTGTGCGCCTTTTCGCCTTTTTTTTTTTTTTTTTTTAACACGGGAAGTTTGGAAACGTCTCCCTCTCACTCTCCTGCAAGCCCCCACTTGCCTAAAAATACGCCCTCTCCTCCCCCGGGTTCGGGTCTCGTCACCGACCCCCCAACAGGTTCTTTGCTCGGCTGCCTGAAAAGCTCCTCAAGCGGCGGTCGAGCAATTCCAGCAATCCCCCCCTCCCTCACTCCTCCCCGCCTCTCCCCCTGCGGGCTCGGAAGCGTCAAAACTATGTCATCGCCCCAGGACGTGCGCTGTCTTTCGTGCAACCGCTCTCTCGTTGCAAACCGGCTGCTTTCCCCCCTGCTCTCTCTCTTTCCCCAAGTCCTTAAGCCGTCCGACCTCGCCAGCGAGCTCAGTTCTCGGCCGGGAGAGCCAGGAACTCGTGGAGGACGTGACCCCGGCCAGTTTACTACCTGGCCCTTCGCGCCGCCTCCTTCCATAAGCTCCGCGGCTGCCCGCGGGAGATGACAGGGAAGGGAAGGAGGGAGGGGGAGAGAGAGAGAAGGGCGCCCACCGCCTCCCTTGCCCGCGCCTACCGCAGCACCAGCACTTTGCAGCCGTCCTCTCGCCCCTCACCCGCGCAAGCTGCAGGGCGAGAAAGCGCGTGGCCTTCCGCCCGAGGAGGTTACCTGTCCTATATTGATGTAGCCGTACTTGCTCGCTATCCAGTTGGCTTCTTGGAGCCCGCCACTTATCCTCACAGCCCAGTGGTTGGTGTACAAGCGAGTCCTGCAGGCGGGCAATAAGAAACCCATCAAGAGAAGGAGAAGGCACAGAAAATCTCCTCCGCTTCGGACACCTCCGCAGCAGCAGCTGCCCTTCCAGATCATCTTCTCGGCGCTTTATTTGCCCCCCACAAAAACAGGCAGCTGGAGTGGGGAATGGGGGGGGGAGAGAGAAAGGAGAGAGAGAGGGTTTTCAGCCGAAACTTTCTCCCTCTTTTCTTTTCCTTCAGGACTTTCTTCCAAGGTTCTCCCCGTTCTCCTCCGGGCACTTTTACTAACGGCGGCAGCTGCAAGACTTCCCAAAAGTTACCTCAAGGAGGAAAGCCAGAAAGAGTCCGGAATTAGCGCATTGAATCTCCAGAAGCGCTGAAGTGACCGGGGCATGGAAGGAGGCGAATTTCTTCCTCCCAGCTTCTCAAACGGCTTCGGAAAGTTACGAATCGGTCTCCCTCCCCCGCGCGCCTCACACTTTCCTCGGCTTCAGCCTCTTTCCTTGAGCCATGGAGCAGGAGAAGAGCGGATTCTTCCCTTCTTTCTCGGGGCTTCCCTCTCTCCTTCAAGCTTGAGTTCCCTTCTGGTTTTCTCCTCCCTTTCCCCCCCGCCCTCCTCGCTCTGCTTTCCACACTTGTCCAGAGCAGGAACAGCAGCAGCAGAAGCAGCGGGCAGTGGGAGTCCTTGGCAGTCCAGCGCTTTGAGTTCAGCCAGCCTCGGTAACCTCCCTCTCCCCTCCTTTTCTCTCTTCTAAGCGGGGAACGCGAGGAGAAATGGCAGCGGCAGCAGCGGCGGCGGCAGCAGCAACCACTCTGCACAGAAGAGATTCCAGCGGTCTCTCCGAGCCTGCTTGGTCCTAGCGCTTCCCGATTCCCTTTCTCTGGAGAAGATGTCAGCAAGTCAAAGGGAGAGAAAGAGAAATTGGGGGTGGGGGGGGTGGGGGGGAGAAGGTAGCCAATCACTTAGTCTAGGGGGTGGGGCTGTCTCCTCCAGAGCAAGGACCTAGAGCCGAACCTTTCTGAAAACCATTTGCCTCGGGATTCCGAGGGGGAAGAGTCGCCACCATCAGCCTATCAACTGTAGCATTTATTTATTTATTTATTTATTTATTTATTTATTTATTTATTTATTTATTTATTTATTTATTTTTATGCACTAGATTTTTTTTTGTCCTGCCTTTATTACTTTATGAGTAAGGCAAGAAGACAAACATTCGCTACTCCTTCCTCGTTTTTTTTCCCTCCCACAACTCTGTGAGGGAGAATGGCCCAAAGTCACTCAGCTAGCTTTCATGCCTAAGGCTGGACTAGAACTCAGAGTCTCCTAATTTCTAAGCCAGCATGTTAACCACTACACCAAACTGGCTCTTAATTATTTTTAGTGGGACTAACTAAAAATCAGTCTTTTTTAGGTGACTTAAATATTCTCATCTATCATCTAAGATAGGTAGATAGATGGAGGGATGGATGGATGGATGGATAGATGGATGGATGGATGCTTAATAGTGTCCAGATAGTGGTTCATGCAGTGAACCAACAAATTTAACTAATGCCTCCTGTTTGTTGATCATATTTTTAAAACTTCTGGCTATTAGAATATCAATAAAGAAATAACTTATGAAAAAGCAATATAACAAAATTAACAAAAGCCACTTGCCTCCTTAAATTTTTTCAACTAGAACATATCAAATTAGCTAGATGTTGGGATATCAGAAGATAGAATAAATTAAAGAAGTTATTAATGAATGTGATCAGCATCTTGTTTAAAAAATATTTGAAATTATCTACTCGTGTAATCATCTGACATGCCAGTATTTTCATAATTGGTTTAAGCATATTTCCCCTTATAATATAATATGTTAAAATGCCATTGTAAACAGTATGGTATGGTATGATATGGTATTGAGCCACTGAGTCCTAGTGGTTCAGTCATTCGAATGCAATACAGCAGTTTAACTCTGTCCACAGTCTGGGGTTCGATCCTGGCAGGGCTTGAGGTTGACTCAGCCTTCCATCCTTCCGCGGTTGGTAAAATGAGGACCCAGATTGTTGGGGACAATATGCTGACATTGTAAACTGCTGCAGAGAGTGCTGTAAAGCACTATGAAGTGGTATATAACTCTAAGTGCTATTGCTGTTGCTATTGTTTCTTCCAGTTCTAATCGGCATGAGATTTTTTTCTAAGAAACTCTTGATGTTTTAAAATAACCCTAGATCCAAAAGATAATCTGAAGTGAAATAATCATTCACATTTTAAGTAACATAACAGAATTCTAATCATACCGTTGGCATTTTCTCCAAGGTATTAAAAATGGCAAAGGAAACCCTGTGGATATTTTAATGATCAATACAGATATTCTACCTATTGCTGACTAGCATTATCCACTCAACTTGGAGCAAAGGGACTTCAGCTGAATTTATAAACTGTGGATTTGGGCTAGCAGGATTTCCTCCTTTGAAGGTGGTTTGACTGGTTTTTCCCTTATTTTCCTTCTGAAAGTGTAATATAATGGGTATAGTGGTAAACTTTATTCAATTAGGAGACTCAACAGATTTTTTTGCTTTGATCTCCCTGCAGGACTCTTTCTTTAATGAAGAGCCAGAGGAGCTTCATCCCTAATTTGCCTCATTAATATACAAAAGCAGGGTGGGTCCCTACTTCTCTTAGCCAGGATGTGGACGATGTTTTAAATCTGATGCAGCCATCTTTTCTACCTTCCGCTTTGCTATTCCCTCCCTCCCAAATAGCCAATGAGTCCTGGGCAGCAGCATGTGGTTGGAAAGAGGACAGGGACATAACCACAACCAGGGCAAGGTTTTTAAAAACTTCCTAAAATTCCTTTCTCTCCCATCTGTACAGACTTCATCTACTGTCATTTGTGTAGCAAAAACAAAACAAAAACCCCAATCCATCACCCATCCTTTTTTCTCACAAAAGAGGGATGGTCTTTACTCCAGAAAAGCATTTATATCATGTGATTTCTAACATCTGTTTTTTTTAACCTGTGTCCAGCACAGAATAACAATCCACTGGTTTACCTGAGAATCTTCCACCTCTGATGCTGCAGTTTCACTTACTTTTAAAAAACTCTAACTTTTCCACAAACTGTTGGGCTCCCTATTTCTCAAGCAAGTTACATACCCAGCCATCATAAAACCTTAGTTCCATAGAAGTAGCTCCAGGAACCCTTTCACCACAACCCTTGTCCCTACTTTTCTGTTGTTTTTAATCATTCTCCAGTTCTTGCTCAACTGTGATAGAGTGCCTCTCTTCAGGGAATTCTTTTACTGTAAAAACATATTTCACATCTATGCTACTATACCAATTTTTAAAAGCAACAATATTGACTTAACTACACATAATTATTCAAAACTATATGGGGGGGAGGTTGTTAATTTTTTTCATCCCTCTAGCTACAGCAGCCAGTAGGGGAGAAAAAGGTGGGTGAGCCCAGTGGAGCCTTTTATGGATTTATATAGCTTCTAAGTAAGCTATATGGTAAGACAAAGACCAGTCCTGAGTTCATGTGCTGATTTACCATAAAGAATCTTCAAATAGGCTTTTTTCAGCATTCATAGAATGTATTTCCATCCACTCCTTCCACCATCAAGGAGGTTCTAAGAGGTGATTTCTTCAGGGGAATCCAATAAGAAAACATATCCCACCTCCAGAGGTCAATGTTAATAGCATGAACAGTAGCATGCAAGTAGATTATAACTTCAAACTTCCCAAAAATATTGAATTCAATTGGAATGAATTCTCCAGTCTTACTGGGGGGGAATTCTTATACAATCAACTGAACAATCTCCCTAAAAGTGTAGTGTATTTCTGTAGTAAATCAATCCCCCCCTCTCTTGCAAATACTCTCACTGTACAAGTAATCCCTAATTTAGAACAATTCGTTTAGTGACCATTTGAAGTTACAGTGCTGCTGTATAAAACTGACTTATGACATGTCCTTGCGCTTATGATCATTGCAGCATCATCTTAGTCACTATCTGAGCTCTTGGTAACCTGCATGTATTTACAATGATTGCCGTGTGCCAGGGTCATGTGATTGCCATTTGTGAACTTCCCAGCCAGCTTCTGACAAGCAAAGTCACTGGGGAATCTGGATTTGCTTAACAACCATGTGGTCATCTTAATGACTGTGGGGAAAAAAATAAAAAATCATAGACAGTACAGGATGACTCACTTAGCAACCACCTTGCTTAGCGATGGAAGTTCCAGTCCAATTGTGATTCTAGGTTGATCACTACCTGTAATTTGTATAATGTCAAGTCCCACTTGACAGGTCGTCTTTCAGGCTCCCTCCTGAATTAAATCTTCAATCTAATTCTGGTAGCCCTCCAAGCCACAACAGCTAAATCTACTGGGCCATTCCATAACAGGTGGAACTTCCAACTCCTCATGCTCCTCATTTACCAAGCTGCTAACTCACAAACCAGATTTTTTTTTTTTGCACAAAGCCTCTTGCCTTGTCTCCTTTATGTCTTGCTCATGGGTAGCTTTTGCCAATAGGGAGGAAGGGGTGTCCCAGCTCTGTTAGTTCTAAGCACCCTTACTATGTTCTTTCCCTCTCCTGTCTCACCTGCCTCACCCTAACCAAAGCTTGCATATACCATATATATTTCAAAGTATGTGTGTGTGTATTTCTGAGCAAAAGCTTTGTCTTGCCCCTAACCAAATCAGCTTATTTTTCCTCCATTTTATCCCCCTTTTCACTACCTGACCTACTTATGGCTAGTTAAACAATAACCAGAAACCAACAGGTCTCACAGAAAAGACAATCCAGTTCTTATTTTCTACATTCTGTATTTTATCCCCTTCTTTTCTTTTCTTTTCTTTTCTTTTTTCTAGGCCTGTACTATCTATACTTCAAACTCTCCATGCAAATGTATACATTAAATGTATACTCAAAATGACAAAGGTTTAATAGACCAGACATCACTTTCTAGAGACTACTGCCTAAAACAGGAAGCAGATAGTCTTTAGATGATGGGGATTATATTGTTACTATTGTCATTGTTGTATCTACAAGTGTACTTACAAAATAGAAAATAGAATACAATTCATAATTTAAAAAATAACATTCGACTGTCAGCAATGTCAAAAAGATCAAGATGGCAGTTGCAGCAAAGTCCAGCTTGATTTTACATATTATATAGAAATACATCAAGGAACTGATAGAGGCATAATAACAGTCAATCCTACTCTGCACAAACTTTATTAAAAGGCAGTTGTATGTAGATGTATTAAAAAAATAAAGATGCTCCTTTGCCTGAATGCTATCATCATGATTATGTGAAGTTTTGTGTGCAATTTTGGAGATAATGATATGGAAATGGGTTGCTATGCTGGTTTTTGGGATTTTCTCCCCCCCCAACTTTTAATTTTTCTTTTGGGCTGGAATTCCCATTCCACTTTTAATGAGACATGATCCTTATTCATTTCTGAGCCCTGGTAGCAATTGAAAAGAGGGTTCTATTAGAATACCTTATAATCTAGCCTGTGAACCTGATCTTTTCAGAAAAGTATGTTCTTGAAAATGCAATATAATCTAACAACTGAATTCCAAATCCATATGTCTTAAGAGTTATATGGGGTCAAGCTCTAGTCATGTTTAGTACATGACTAGTACATTTGCCTTTAGGACTGATGTCTGGACCAGAAGCCCTAAGTATAAATATTTCTTTCAGATGCTGAGGTGAATGCCTCTAATTTAAATCTGAATGTGAAAAAGGACTAGTATTACATTTTTAATTGGTAATATAAAAATTAGGATATATCTAGATACCCTTCAGTCTGACACACCCTTTAAATTTAAGAACAGTGATTTGGAGGGAGAGACATTTTGGACTGAAATATATGTTGAGGTCTGCATTTTCATGTTAGGTTTTCCTAGAAAATATTAAGTATTCTTGAGGTAAAGTTATTGATTGTTTTCTATAGGTTAAAAGAACACTCAAATTTTTATATATCTGTAGGTTTTCATTTATAGGAAAAATAGTAGCTACCTGGCAGATTTTCAAGGGGAAACTGTTGAGCATACGTAATTGTCCCACACCAAACCCCATGGCTTACACTAATGTGAGATCACACATACTGAGCCTTGGTAGCGCAACAGACTAAAGCACTGTTATTAACATCAGCTGCCTGCAATTACTCATCACCAGGCTCAAGGTTGACTCAGCCTTCCATCCTTTCTAAAGTAGGTAAAATGAGGACCCGGATTGTGGGGGCAATAAGCTGACTTTGTATAAATATACAAAAGTATGAAGGCTATTGCTTAACGCATTGTAAGCCGCCCTGAGTCTCCGGAGAAGGGCGGCATATAAATAAATAAATAAATAAATAAATAAATAAATAAATAAATAAATAAATAAATAAATAAATAAATAAATAAATAAAAAATTATGTCAAGCCTCATGTGCAGCTTGACCTTCATTTAGCCTTGTTCCAACCATTACTGACTTCAGATTTTAGGGATTTGCTGATATGATGGGAAGACTAAATGATTTCAGGTATCCGATATAGCTTTGATATAATGGGAAAACTAAGTGACTATAATCAACATATAGATAGCAAACATGCTGCAAATGATTGACTAGTCTCATCCAGCAGATTAAAAGAAAAGCAATAAGCAAGTTGGAGGCAAATCCCCCCACCTTAGAAGACTCCACTGTTTTTCTGAGTCATGTTTTCTCTGCAAATGTCTACACAGAAACATCTACAGTGAGATTACAGAGCCTCACATATGATCAAAACAAGGTTCAGTACAGCAAACAGATAAACTGGAATACCACAGGATTTACCGCTACTTCTAAGTAATCACAAACGTTTTTAATTAATCTGGGTTGTTAATGATTAAACAGTTGTTTCTTTCAGTCCCTTGTAGGTCAGTCCTATTACATTTAAGGCTCTGTTAACAGAGTTTTCTCTCTAGAAGCAATACAAATTGGCTTAAACCTAGCAGTAAACCATGATTTCTCAACCTAAGGGGAAAAACTGCCACATTTGTGCACATTCCCTCCTCTTTATTTAAAAGGGAAGGAAATTTAAAGCTTCTCAACGTGTGTTAAACTATAGTGTTTATACTTTTGTCTGGTACAGGTGTGGTTTTTAAAAGAATTTGTATCTTTATCTGCAATTTATAAATCACACTTTCCTAAAGTAAATGAAATACGATACTAGAGATGAAAATATTCAATGAATGGAAGCTTTAAATTTCTATGTGACTACATCAATCTAAAATTTTATTTCTGTTCTTCAAATGATGCTTATTAAACAAGCTATGGTTCATTGTCCCATTTAATTAGTATCTCTTGCACTAAACAGAACTGTTAGACTTATCAGCTATGTTTCCCCGGATAGTTTATATAGCTTTTTGTGCATATGATTGATTTTGGGCTTTCATAGATTCAGATGAAATAATTGTCTATTGACAATTACTTTGTCATGGATTATTGTCCAATAATACTGTACGCACTACTGATTGTATAGTGGAATTCCTATGCTGCTATCCCACTGATCATCTGTATTCATTAGAGAAATAAGACAATTAATTGAGCAACTGAAGCCTAATAACACCCCTCCTGGTGATCTTATTCCCAGTGAGATTTTCAAAAATAACATTGATTATTAGGGCCCAGTTTTTTCAGTATTTTGCATATTTTTTGGCAATAACACTCATATCCCAGAAGACTGGAGCCCAGCTATCATAATCCCAATCTATCAAAAAGGACAAAAGTAAAATTCAGCCAACTACCATCTAATCAGTCTGGTGAATGTAATCAGCAAAATCTATGCTAAATGTCTACTTGAGAAATTATATGGACTGAAGAGATTGTTATCCTAACTGAAGAACAGGCAAGATTTAAAATAAGTATATCTACAACAGACATGGTCATAGCAGAACACCTAGGAGAAGAATATTCTTATTGATCCAAAGGCTTTCTTGATGCAGCTTTTGTAGATCTTAGATCTGTGTGTGATTCCATATTGAGAGAACTACTGTGGAAGAAGCTGCTGCCTACCAAGACAACAATTACTTTTAGTGATATATAAATTCTATAGTAATACTCAGAGTTAGACACGGTCCAGAAGGCAGTTAACTAACTCAATCATTACAGCATGAGGAAAGCAAGGATATATCTTTGCTCCATTACTTTTTAAACTTTTACATAAACTCAGTTACAGAACAGCTCAGCAAAGCAACTTTTATCCTTTTATCAATGCTAGCCAATACTTTCAATTCTCCTGTATTCTAATAATGTCATTATTCTGTCACTTTCTGTGGTAAGGATGCTAGGAGTTCTTAGAGGGTTTGCTCAATACTGTGGAAAAGAAAAATAGATGATAAAATAGAGGGTTTCATTCCAGTTTTTAAAATTGGTCATACAAATCCTCAGATGCATCTCAAATGCAGCTTTAAGATTAGAACAAGGAATTACAAAGATAGAGGCCAAAATTTAGATAGTTATATTTAGCTGTGAGCTGAAACTATTGATTTACTGAACCAGTCTGACATTTCTGGTTAATAGGAGTAACTTCCAATATCCTTGGAAGATATCCATCATAGAAAAACTGGAGGCCTTTGGCTTCCCTAATGAGGAAATACAAGGACAGGATATGTTTAGGCAAAAAAGATCACAAAAAGAAAGGATCTTTTCACACAGGGTGTCAACAAGATATTAGCTTAGCACCAAGACAATGTAAGTCTTGAAGCTTGTTTTTTACCACACGGCAGCTGATTATTGCCAAACCCTAGTAAACCACAGATATCATGGAACATTTGTTCTGGCTAAAATATTCCTTTCAGCAATCATTGATGGTAAATACAAGGAAATCTTTTCTACAAACAAATTGGCCCTGTGATTCCAATACCATTGAGGATGTACAAAATGTTCTGTTGCATTGTGATTTCTACATGAACGTGCATGATGTACAAATCCAGCCCTCATAAAGGAACTTCCAGGAAGAGGTGATCTTTTCCTCATTGCCATTAAATTGAGGCAGCAAACATTATCTAATAAAATTGCATTTCTTTGATACTTTCAGAATTTTGTTTAGTTTGCCTCCCTTAATTCCTTTTTAATTGTTATTTCTATGAACAATCTATTATCTTATGTATATGTGCATATATGTGCATATGCTGGTCAAAGATAGCAATAAATTTACCCACCCACCCACCTGTATGCTGATTAACAGAAGTTTAGCAGTTAGGAGTTTAAACCATAGAGTTAATAGAATTAGACAGAGTCATGTAATACAGTGAGTCTACTCTAACCCTTTGCACGTTGGAAGAATTGCAGTTACTGTGCGGAAAATAGGAGGAGGAAGGAATATTAAGTATCTTCACCATATTGAGTTATTTATAAAAATAATGAAGAGAAATAAATAAATATCTAGCCCTCTACTTCAACACAATTACAAATGAAGCTCACACCACACTAAGTAATTGAAACATGTCAATGTTCCATAGTTTTATCTCAGAGGGCTATTTTCCAGTCCCCTGAGCCTTGTTTCTCATCTCAAAACTCATTTTAGTTCGTCTGAATGCTTCAGGTATAGTCTCTAAAGCTAAGCATAGTTCTATGACTGTGCAAACCTTCAAAGAAATGATTCATTTTGAAGAAAATTAGTCAATCCCTTTGAATTGGATCCTTGAATCACATCTTCAAACCAAGAGATTGTATCAAATCAAGGACCTTTTTAATGATGATGTCAAAATGATGCTAATAGAGTCACAAAGTCTCAAATGCTGTTATAGTTTTCTTTCCTTATAAGGATAAAACAAACAGTTGAAGGTTGAGTGGTATGATGGGCTTTCTGATACTTATTTAGTCATTGGCTAATAAGTTTTATGTCCTTGGAAATCCTTCTCATAAAAGTGTACTGTTCATCTCTTAATGTGTCTGAGATTTTTTTGTTATACTTTATTCAGTCAACTTTATTATAAGTATAAAATAGATTGTGGGAATATTGTGGTTGCTGAAAGCTATTTACATCACTGTCTTTGATGTACATAGTGTGTAATAGTGATAATACACTTCCCAATTTAAAAAAAAAATAAAGTTGCATACGCAGCTTAAAATGCTTTAATTCCAAGAGAATTTTAAATCTCAAATTGTGTTGTATTTCAATGTCAGACTTAAACTAAATCATGCCAGACTTAAACTGAATCGTGCTAAATCTTGGATGGTTAATACAGATCAGGTTCTTCTCAAATATTTTTCTGAAAATAAGATTTATTATTCTAATGGGATTCTTATTATCTACTATGGAAGCAACCCAATCACAATAACCTACATTAATTTTGTTAACAAATCTATCCCAGTTTCTGATAAATGCATTATTTCTAGTTCCACAGGTATTTCTTTTCCCTGTTTTTGATAACATTTGTTCTCCTTCAGTCATCATTATCTACATTCCGAGATCCAATAATTATCTTTTTTCCCCCCCACGCCACAGGATGTAGCTCAGTTGACCAAAGACATTTGAATTCATTCATGTAGCAGACTTCAACTATATCTCTATGCAACTTTCATTGCAATTCTGATGCCACTTTTCACATTTATTCATGTGAAACCCTTATCCACTTATTGGAAAAGATAGGCCCAAAATAAGAACGAAGTTCTGATTTTTTTTTAATTGATAACTTCATTTAGCAGCGGGTGCTCCATTTATATTTATGGTACAGAAATATTCCTACATGCCATGTAGAATTGTTCATCAACAATTGTCTCTATTAGGATTGTAAGATCATGTTCCAACTGACCATAAGATCTTAATGAACCTGAAAAAGATTTTATAAAACCATGATATACCTGCAGATAATATGCATATGATTACTAGCATAAGTTCACTGAACATATAATGGGAACTTTCTGGCAATTTGCTGTTCTTGTTGAGTCAGTTGGGCAATACAGCCGTCTTCCTTTAAAGCATTGAGTGTAACTCTACAAATTTAGAACCCATCTAAATTAACAAACTGTGCAACTCAACTGTTTACTTAACTGCAGTTGAATTATTTATATAAAAAGGGGGGGGGGAAATTGCCAAGCATTTTTAAATCTTATCTTTTAAAATACTTTTATTTCACAAATCTGTCCTTGTTTGCAAGGGAAGAATTCTGCTTAGATAAATGCAAATTACTTTAATGATGATTATAATGATAATCAATGTATATTTCTAACATGCAACTTCTCATACACTGTTGGTATGTTCTAATCATAATTACAATTTGATGTCCTATGGTTAATTTTTGTTTTTTAAGTTGTTGCATTTGAGCATTACATTAAAAAATGCACTGCATTTTCTGGGGATGTATTATTTAGAGTGCAGGCAAAAAGGAAGCTTTCTTTTTAGTACAGTACCTCTTTTTTAGAATATATTTTAGCATACAAACAAATTTTAATCTAAACAAAGAATATTCTAGACTGGCTTTTTTGTTGATATGCTATTTCATGATATAGGTGTTCATAGATTCAGGTGTTCTTTATTGCCATCCATTCTTTCAAAATAAGAAAGAACTAGTTTGATGGACTTGATTTACCTCTTTAATGCTACATCCCATCCATTATGATTTAAAAGTAAATCTGACTATATTTAAGAGAGTTTACTCCAAAAAAAAAAATTAAGCCTAGCTTTTGAAACATTCATTACATATCATTAAGATACCACGGTATATGAAATGGAACTAAAAGGAAATTAGAAGCTCTCATATAAAGGCCGCAAAGAACACAGGCAGCATAAATCATTTTATGTGCAATATTAGGATTCAGGCTCAAATCATTTTATACCAAATACAGTATCATGTAAAGCATTTATTACTATTATATAAATATAGTCCAGGATTGAAAAAATATAAGGAGTCACAGTAATTTTGTGCCAATAAAATAAGTTAACTTTTTAAATGTGGGAATTTTAAATTTTTAAATTTTAAATTCGTCTTTTTATAGGGGTATGGGTAAGGCATTTTAAATTGGGGAGCCATTGTAGATTTAATTCTGTTTTAAACGTATTTTAATAGTTTATATTGTATGTTTTTAACTTTTGGCTGTGCACCGCCCCGAGTCCTTCGGGAGAGGGGGCGGTATAAAAATCTAATAAATAAATAAATAAATAAATAAATAAATAAATAAATAAATAAATAAATAAATTAAATCTG
Source organism: Pituophis catenifer annectens (assembly GCF_029215685.1). Lineage (NCBI taxonomy): Eukaryota > Metazoa > Chordata > Lepidosauria > Squamata > Colubridae > Pituophis > Pituophis catenifer. Next base: position 229,267,374 of record NW_027256882.1, on the reverse strand, counting down.
CAGAAAATGATTATGAGACTACAAAGAGCTCCAATATTCTTGGAAAGGTGATATTATTGTATTAGATTTATGCCATAAAAGGTTACCTTAAGAGACACTATATTATGAAAACCATCTGGGTGATCTTGGGCCAGTCAGTTTCTGTCAGCCCAAGCCACCTCAAAGGGTTTTGTGGAGGGAAAAGGAGGAGAAAGGTGTGTGTTGGATATCTTTGCTGTCTTGAGTTATTTGTAAAAATAATAAAGGAAACAAACAAACAGACAAAAAAATTAAGGCAAAGAATCACGAGAAAAAAATAAGCAAATATATTACTTTTTCCAAAACCTATTCAGCCTATTCTTTTTTTTTTTTCAAATCATTTTTTTATTTTAAAACAAAAAAGAAAAATAACATACAAACATCATTCATTCAATCAAGTACAGACAGTACATCGGTCGGTTTGCATCCCCAGTGCCCTCTCCTCTCTTCACAATATCACTACATATCCACAACTTATTTTTATATAGAATATATCGGTTGTATCATCATTTAAAATATTTCAACATTTACTTATATATCACCATTTTTTATTATCTAGCCAATGATAAAATAAATCCCATATCAAATAATATTGTTTTTCTTCCTTCTCTCTTATTTCTAATGTCAGTTTACTCATTTTGGCACAGTGCAACATTTTCCTAATAATTTCTTCATCTGTAGATATCATTTCTGCTTTCCAATTTTTAGCAAATACATTTCTAGCAGCTGTTAGAAGATTCACAATTAAATACTGTAGTTCTTTGTTATATATTTCTGGTAAAATCCCTAATAAAAATATCTCTGGTTTAAAGTCTATGTGTCTCTTGGTCATTTTTTCCAGCCACATATGTATCTTAGTCCAATATCTCCTTGCTTCTAGACATGTCCACCACATGTGGTAATAGGATCCTGGGGTCTGATAGCATTTCCAACACCTCTCCGATTTGTTCTGGAACATTCTGGCGATTCTCGATGGGGACAAATGCCACCTGTAAAACATCTTATACAAATTTTCCTTGTATGCTGTAGACATTGTCATTTTATAGTTATTCAGCCTATTTTTGATTCTGTTTTGGATACAAAAAAATTGTCAAAAATATGAGCAATAATAAAGAGCGCTAATTTGCATGTCCACAATTTGAATTCTCTATGCAAACATGTAATTCCCCCAAGAAGCACTAAATATTTAGTTTTTATTTGTAATATTTGCAACAAAAATCCTGACATAATATACTGTAGTTTTTCCCTATAGTTTGAAGAAGGAAGTTGTAAATGGTCCAGAGTGAGGTGCCCTGAGCAATTGTTTTGGGTATAGCTCAGTACACATTTGTTTTGTGAGCTGCACTAGTTTCTAGTAGGCTTCTGGGTACAATTCAAGGTGAACCTATAAACCCCATCATAGCATAGGGCAGGATATCTGAGAGATTACCTTTTTCAATTGTGTCATCAGATCTGGTATGTGGGGCATACTTTGTTCCATCACTTAAGGAGTGTTACTTTTTGGTAAGGGTGTATGTGTGTCTACATTAATCTAATTAATACATGAATGAATAAGTAAATAAAATCTGGTGAACTTTTTAGGTTGCTGTGTCTGGTCTTTAGAAGGCCCTTATGATCTGACAGTTCTCCCAGGCATTGTAGTTAGGAGATTAGGTGTGTTTATGACTTATTGGTTAATGGTCTTGGCTACCATTTTGTTTTTGTTGCATATTGCTATCTTTTGATTATGTTGATGCCTTTATCTCTGTTCACCCCCAGAGTCAATTGTGTGAGATGTATCTAAAATGAATGAATGAATAAATAGTTTGTTTCAGAGGGATATAAACTGAATAAATAAAGAAGAGCTAGTGTTATGCTTGCAAAATACATTATTTTAAAATGCATGTTTTAATTTCTCCTGTTTTTTTTAAAAATGCACTTGGCTTATTTCATATAATTCTGTTTCCCACAAATAGCTCTTTATTTGAAATAACTTTATCCAAATCAGGAGGTTCTAAGACTGCATACACTGTTTTAATCGTGCTTATTGGGTTCTTACAGCAAAACTAGCAAGGCATGATGCTACTGGTGGCAAGGGGCTATTTACTAGCCCTGTTGTCACAGCTTTGGCACAAGTCAGTCAATGGTTTCTGCAAAAAAAATACTTCTATTTTTCTTTTGCATTGCTACCATAAGAAGAGAAATATATGAAGATTCATCTGAATGCATTCATAAATGCTGATTTTGATATAGTTTAAAATACATCTGAATACATCTGAAAAACCTTTGGGCTATATGGAGTATATAGCAAGATAACAATACATAAAGTAGAAATTGAAAACAAATTATCAATATTAGATGGATTGCGGAATAACAATATGATTCTTTACCTAGCCTGTCCCTATATTTGTCTTTTTATATTATTTTGCTATTTTTGGAATTTGTAGCTAACCATTGCTTAGTACAGATATAGATTTTTTTTCATGCTAGCATTATTTACTAATCAAAGCACAGTTAATCATGAGTTATCAAATTGTGTTCTGTGATAGTTCTATTTTTAAATACCCATTTTGGTTAAAGTATAACCACCTTCACCTATATTATATTCCTGGGAAGGCCACCTGACCAATGAATAAATTCAACACATGACATCCAACATCCAAGTATTTTTCTTAAGTGCCTATTCTTCTACAATGAAACTCATGGCATAAATCATGTCTCTTATTCAGATGATGATCAGACACAGTTCAAGTCACTTTAAACTGGGGATTTATTGGTTTTATGCTGTGTATTTTTATTGGGGCAAACAGCCTGGACTTAGCATATGAGTTGAACAGCCATAAAAAAGTATTTAATAAAGAAACCTTGGATTACTGGACTGATACTGTATTTTTGGATTTTGTGGTTAGGTTATGCAATCTGCATAGATGACTTTCTCTTTTACATTCCATGATGATTAATTCCTTTTATTTGGTTTAGTTTGAAACACTATGTGACAAACTCGAGTTTGAAAATATCACTATAACAAAATAGTTTTCTTGTAAAAAGAGAACTGGTTTTCAACCCCATTCAGCAACATGACAAGATTCATCTTTAGACCATTTTGCCTGAGGCTGTAATGACTTGTTTTCTTCTAAAATAAAAAGGACCTTTTTTATTTTTCTGGAATAGAATTGTAGTATTTAGGCTTTGGTAATTCTAAGGTAGCAACGCTATGCACAACTTTGTGAAAGTAAGGGAAACTGAAAAATAGTACTTTCCCCCAAATAATGCACACAGGAGTGTTCCATGGCAGTTTGGACAGACAAAGGCTCTTTTATTAAATTTACTTCTTGGATGCCTTATATGGCTTGTGTGGTACCAGTGTGCCTAGTGTTGTCTCTCTTGCTGCCCACTTAGTTCTCCTTTTAATTATAAAATAATTGCTATTTAACTAACACCCAGCAGAGCAAAGCACAGGGTCCACTATTTGCAGTCAAAGGTTTGAGCTCCAAATAGACTCAGGTGCATTCTTAGAAAATAAAATAACAGATGGCTGCAGCCCAGTACTTTGGCAATATGCCCAGAATTTTCCCAGGGAAAAAAAATACAAAGGTAAACTAGGTGATAGAGAAATTCCTGGAAAGCTAGAACAGGCTGCAGAGAGCAATCTCACCAGTTTACCTTTAGATAAATGGATACTCTGTTATTGAAACTTGAAACCATAGCAGAAATTTTATTGCAATGCCTGTAGCATGTTTTCAAAACCCCAAGTCTCTTCACCAAACATGGGGACATCTGACTTGGTAGTCTCAAAGGTGGGTTTTTTTTTTTTTTCAAGAGGCAATTGGATTTCTGGTTTTTTTCTTTTACAACATTTCACATCCTATCCAAGAAGCATCTTCAGCTCTGGCTGGATGGTGGGGAATGGAAGGATTTATAGTCCTTGTAGACAGCTGGCCATTTGCATTCTTTTAGCAAGTTGTTAAGGCCACCTGGAGGTTTATCTTTGTCATCAGGGTCACCTGAGTGGTGCAAATAGGCGTGGAGCCTTTTTGGAACTGTTGAAAGGACTGTATTGTGGACTAGAGATAGATGACATTGTATCTCTCCCCCTCTGTTGAGAGAGGGCTGTTCAGTTTTGACCCCTTGATGGCCTCTTTGAAACCAACAGTCCTCTCTGTTCAAAATGTGGACTACAACACAGCCCTTTCAACAGTTCCAAAAAGGCTCCACACCCATTTTCACCACTCAGATGACCCTGATGACACAGAAAAAAACCTCTAGGTAGCCTTAATGACTTGCTAAAAGAATGCAAATGACCAGCTGTCTGCAAGGAGTGTAAATCCTTCCATTCCCCACCATCCAGTCAAAGCTGAAGAAGTGTCTTCGATGAGAAGCAAAACATCTTTAAAGAAAAAAACAAAAGTCCAGTTGCCTTTTGAAAAAGCACCTTTGGGACAACCATGACCTGGATGACTGAGAATCTCCATAGACCTCTGACCTGGTACTATTTTTGAATGATACATTTTTAAGAAGACTGAATATTAAAGTGACAGTACCCATTATTCTTACCTGGTTTAAGAAAACTTATATAATATCACAGTTACTTTGAAAGATGGAGTCACTGAGTCACCTGTCTAACCTGCATAAATTTTGTAATGTAAAATGTCTAAGTTATGTGGCAAGATTTTACAAAGCAAAACTTTTGCACTGAACATATTGTTGATTCCTGGGACAATGTAACAAAGATTAGGTTTTTTTACAACAGGCCAAACCATATTTCTGAAATATAAAAACCCAACTAAACATGGTTTCTCTGGCAGTGATTCTCCTTTCTACCAGATGGCCTACCAAATCCTTCAACACTCACTACCAGTTTGTGACTTTGAGAAAATGGATCAATGGATAGAAACGGATTTACTGAGGTGTACAAGTGTCAGCAATTCAGGGTAGATCAGGTTAGTTATGAATACTAAGACTACTTTCATTGTAAGGTTACAATACATTTGAATGTGTTTCTTCTTTTCCTCCCTTCTTCCCTGTATCTTCAAGAGAACAAGTAAGGCTCAAGTCTCAAACACTTTCTCAAATTATATTTCTGCCCTGGACTCAAGTTTCTTTTGTCTGACTTTTGTCTTGGTTGTGTCTCTTCCTCCTGTTCCTCCGGTCATTCCTACTGCCCATTTAAACAAGTGATAATATATGCACATTCTATGATTTAGAAAACTGACAATAATGAACAAATTGGCTTGGCTGTTGTAATGCTGAGTCCTATACAGATATAAGATAATGCCTAAACAGCATTGTCCTAGTGAGTTTGGTTATTTCAAACTACAATGGGGAAATTCAGTTCCATGGTTCTAATTGCTATGGGAAATCTTACATGCATTGACAAAGAAGTAAAGTCTCCAAATATCACCTTACTTATAAGAAAGAAACAAATACTAATATCTAATTACTGAATGAATAAATATTATTTTCCTAAGAGAAAAGAAAAAAAGATAAGAAATAATTCATATTTACTGGAAAAACTTTTCTTCCCTGTTTTTTCTCTTCTACCATAGCTCAAAGCCATTAATTTGATTTAATTAATCAATAGGCTACCAGGACAATTCCATATATCAAATGTATCCTTCTGAACTTGTAGTTTTTAAAGAGAAAAGCTATTTGTAGTTTGATGAGAAGCTTAAAGCTTTGTTGAATCTTTTTTTTTCTTATTCTCTGGCAATATTTCTACCAGTTGGATGCATTTTTTTATTACTCTCTGCAGTATTCCTAGCAACTGGATGTATTTTCTGGTCGCAAATAGTGGGACTGTTACGATTTGATGACAGTCTGTTGTTTCACATTCTGAAGTAGGAAAGAAAGAATTAGTATTTTACTGTATTATTGCACCTATGGCAATAGTATCAGAACTAAAATATATTTACAGTGAGATTGCTTTTATAATAGAATAGCTGTCTTTCATGGATAAGGTAATGTTAGTTTTATTTATCCATTAAACAAAGAAATCTTCCTGAGTTCTGTAACAGAGTGAAGAAGGGAAAATATATTGTTTATGTCAGAGAGAAATTATTAGTTCCTAAGCCTCTGACTTTATTTTTTTAATGGCGTGACCATTATTCTTGACCCCAATCAAACAATGTCATATTTTAAGAGTTTTATTTTGTCTGAATGAGTATGCTTTTCAGGATAGAATTGATGTACTAGGAAATAAATATAAGGCATGTAAGACCAAAACCATTTTTTACAAAACAAGAATATATTGTAAACAATTTGCCCGTTGAAGTCTACTTTGTGCTAAGTTTAATAGCCATATAGAAGATATAAATAGAGTAGAACAGAAGCATCAAGGGAGATTTTAACAAATTTTAGTAGGAAAAAGTTTTGCTCCAGGATACAGTCAAGTTGTGTCGATATGTTATTAGAGAGCTTTTTCCATCATCCCAAATCTAGCAGAGGAAATAAGAAACACTAATCATTAAGTGGATCAGTTGTAGTAGAAATGTGAGAGCAATATGTCATGATGCTGAGCTATGAGATAACAGGATGCTGGAGGGGTAGATTTGGAAGTAAAAAGCGAAAGTTAGCCAGGGAGAAGGGACTAAGGGAAAGGGGGGGGAGGGGGAGAAACAAGAATATGATGTGTATTTTCTTTTGTGTATATTGATCTCTACATAAGTCTTTTATGGATTGCAGGGAAAGGGGAAAATTAGCCAGAACAACAAATCAATTCCAGGAAATGGGAAAGGAGAAAGGTCAGGGCTACTTTGGCTGGACAATCATTGCCATAAAATCATGATCCATTGATAAGGTTGGAAGGGTCCTAGTTAATTATGTTGTCCATTCCCTACCCAGGGCAGGTATCTGCTCTCCAGCCTTCTGACAGATAGCCTGATTCTATTTAAATATCGGCAGCAAAGGAGAATCCACTACTGCCAAAGGCATTTTGTTCCACTGTTGAACCAAACAACTCTCTTTGTTCAAAAAAAAGTTTCCTGGAAACTAAGCTAAATCTTTTTTCTTATAATTTAAACCTGTTGTTTTGTCTCCTGTCTCTGCCCCATCTTCTACAAACAGACCTTGAAATACTCCATGATAGCTATGAAGTCTCCCTGAAATCTTTTCTTTTTCATGCTTCTTTTTCAACTGTTCCTTATAAGTTTTGATCAGATCTTGATCAATTTCCTCTAGACTTGTCCCAGTTTGTTATGGCCCATAGTGAGCAGTACAACCAGGGGTGAAATCCAAATTTTTTCCCTACCGGTTCTGTGGGTGTGGCTTGGTGGGTATAGCAGGGGAAGGATATTGCAAAATTTCCATTCCCTTCCCTCCTGGGGGAAGGATATTGCAAAATTGCCATTCCCACCCCACTCTGGGGCCAGCCAGAGGTGGTATTTGCTGGTTCTCTGAACTACTTTAAATTTCCACTACCAGTTCTCCAGAACCTGTTAGAACCTGCTGGATTTCACCCCTGGTACACGCACAATGTTTTATTTTTCATTTTCAAAAACAAAGATTAAGGCAATTTTTAGTCTTTCTCCCAATGTTTATGGATTGAAATTCCCCTCAGCAGGTACCAATTCTACAAAGGAATAAGACAACTGTTTGTCTTTCTCTCTGTTTTTATTTGGGTTCCACCTCCCAGGAGGGTTAATAATAGCTTCTGGTGAAGGGGCAATTTTGACTGTGTCACATTTATTTTGGCTCTAACCTACTGGGTAGTATGTTTGTTTTAAGTCTGTTTGGTTGATATAAGATTTTGAGTATATGGTCTCGGAAAGAACCTTAACTAGTTTTAGAAGTGAAGATGCATTTTCCTGTATATTTCTTTATATTGAGGTCATCACCTATTCTGCAGCTGGAAAATTAAATTGCTACGGTTCAGTTAGAAATCAAATTAATCATAGAAATGTTTCAGTTATTCTGGGTGAAAACCAAAGAAGCAACCCTATAACTCAGCAATCCTTATTTAACTTCTTGAGCATACAAGTAGGCAAGGAGAGAGACACAAATAAATACACATATGGACATAAATGCAATGAAATTAATGCATGATCACATAGTCATGCTTTGCTTTTTGCATTGTTTCAATTTATTATGTTTCCTCAATTCTTAGCATTTTAATGTAGAAAAGAGCAAAGAAGGAGGTAAATTAATATTATTAGTCAAAAGCATTTTCCTTCCTTCCTCTCCTCTCCTCTCCTCTTCTTCCCATCCTCATAAGGTTACAATTTTATATTTTTCTTTTGAAAGATTCATTTTGCAATGAATACTTCATAGTGCCAAATAAAAAGTCATATTTTTCCATTACAAAATAATCCATTCATTTCTATGATGTATTTTTTCTTATTCTTTAACACCATTTTACACAATCTTGCAGGGTTGATCCTAAGATTTTTCAGCTTATTTTCAGATTTAGAAAGGCAGGAAGCAAGCGAAAGCACTTGTGAGATTTTCACTTGTAGTTTTTAGTACCCTAATTTAAGGCTCGCCCTGCCAATTAAAGATTATGAGACACTGGAAGAATGGTAGAAAATGAAATGTTCTGAGTCCTATATCTGGAGCTCATTTAGATTTTTTTTGCTAGGTGGTTCAATATATTTCCTAGAGCTTGAGTTTCTCAGGAAAGCTAAACTTTTAAAAGAATGTGCTTTTCATATTTCTTTAAGACTTTGTTTTTGCTGCTCAGGAACAGTGTTTGATGACAAAAGGGCAGAGCGCCTGAGAGATCCTATGAAGGATGAAACAACAGATATGGAATTCCAAAAGCTGAAGCAGTTGGAAACAACATGTCTAGTAAGTTGCATGCAGTCAGGCTCAAGTAGAGACAAGGAAGCAACTCTCAGAGAAACCAAGGACAAAGTTCAATAAAAGATATGGAAGAATGTAAGTTAGTGACCCAGCAGGGGGCAGCACTTGGCCAGCAAGACAATGAAGCCCAGGACATTCCAAGTTGGATGAGTGAATGAAGCAGGATATCCTAAGAGCTCATAAAGATACACAACTTCATTATTTCACAAAGGCCTTAACTTCAGCTGAGACTGGGCTTTATTTCTAAAGCATTTTATTTATTGTTGTATAACTCTATGACCTTTTTTGTGTTTTATATTCTCATTAACAATCCTGTCAGGCAGGAAAATAGGGACAAAATTATGACATACATCTTATCCAGGCTGGGATACTATGCTGACATTACTAGCAGCTGATTCATCTTACTGGAGAAAACAAGCCAGGATACTAAACTTAATAAGGATTCTACAATGTGGGTTTGGATTCCCAAATCATGTCCTGAAGGCATGATACAGAATAAATTTAGTAAAATACATGTATAATACATTAACTTTAATTAAATGGGTTGTAACATCAATCACAAAATTTGTTATGCCCAATATTTCTAGAGGCTTCTATTAGGGTTAGACTTAAATATTCTAAATAGTTTTATCTGTGTTTGAGGTCAGTGAGATCATCAGGTTTATTTATGTCCAACTAGCTTAGAAAGAGTTTTGTGGTCCCTTAGCTGCTTCTGATGCATCGTGGCAGGTTACAACTTAAAAACAATTCAATGGGATTGTAAAAAGTTACTTCTGAGTAATTATCCTTAGGAACTGTGCTAGAATTGGAACTAGAAGAATCTATAGAGTGACTCATTGGGTGTGTTTCCATTAATCATTCAAGTATAGTCCAAAGAAATGACCTTTTTCATCAAATTATGACCTGTTCAGAATACTTGGTTTATAAAGTACTGAGTCTAACCCCAGGACCATTATTTTATAGGAAATTATATTTGACTGGAAGACTCCTCTGTCTACCAAAGACAGCATAGTCTGCACTGAAAGTCCACAGTGGTGCTTTCTTCTTCTGTAGAATAGAAGTAGGGAGATGCTTTAAAATGTTTAATGTAATATTTGATTTGGCCTCAGTCCTAAAGCAGTTCTCTTCTCTAAACAATAAAAAAGTTGAATTGTTACTGTAGTTCTACATGGCTGCTAATATAATACATCCAACATTTTAATGGGCAGAAATCATTTCAATTGGCTTCAGGCCTGGCTATGGAGTGCTACTTTGGTAATCTTGACAGTGTTCTAAGCCAAACAACGTAAAAGCAAGCGGTGTGGTACTGTATGACAAAAATATGCTCTCATGCGGTAACAGAAACATGTTACAGGCCTGTTTACATGGGGAAATGTGATTGCAATTTTCAATAGTTCAAGATGATGCCAAAGTCAACTCTTTATTAGACATCACCATGAATTGCCAAAAGGTTGACCAAAAGCACTAAGATATAATGTGGTTTGTTCATTTTTGGTTTAGTTTTATGCCTGAGTTTGATAAGCCATAGTTTATTTCTTGCAAGGAAATACAGAATCATGGAAATGGTTCCATATTAATATAAGACATATAATAAAGGCTTAGTAATTTAATACCATCAGCTAACTCTAACTCTTAACTTTCCAGAGAGTAATGAATATAAGTTGATCTGGAAATGCCTAGTGTTATGTAGTTTTTATATTTGCCACCACAAATTAATGCAATTAAATTAGAATTTCAGGCATGCAGCTACAGTAAAATCCATGGATGTGATGAGTTTGCAGGCTACAAACTATTTTTTGCTATACAATACCAAGAATCAACTCATTTGTTTCTGGCTTTGTGTTTCGAAGTTTCCAATTTTGTAGAGGTTACAAGAAGGATTGAAACACTATTTATGTCTAGAATAATTAACAGCGTCTGAGGTGAGCAGAGAAAAGACGCACAAAGACATTGATGTATTAATCACAGAAGGTAGGAATTAAAAGTCTGTGTTCATGCTTGAAAATGACTAGGAAGAAGCAACAGCTTCACCTTGCAGGAAGAAAAGATGTTGCTACTTTAGGGAATCTATTCATTAAAGCTAATATGATTCTAAAAGTAGCACCTTTTTCAATCACATGTGGAAACCTGAAAAAGTGGCTTCTTTAATTAAAAAAAAACAGAGGATGTTATGCTGAACTGAGGTTCAAAGCACTATTTCTGAAAGGTGATTATCACTGGTTAATGTCATTTCTTTTTATTCAAAATTTGCCATAAGCTCTTTGTAAGTGGAGACTCTACTAGAAGGGACTTTAGTCATTTTGACCCTTAGTTGACTTCAGTAACTAGCCTCATATGACTAAAGTAAATAAGAGCCAACATGGGATTTAACTTGCTTCTGATATAATTTTTTTGCTCTTATCCCCTGATCAATTATTTTGCATTTCCAGTATGTGAAATCCTCAGATACAGTAGAGACAATGTCACTGTCCAGCTGAAAATAATTTGCTTTGCTTACTAACTGATCCTTTCCATATGCAGAGATGTTTTTTTCATATCATAACATAAATGGGTGGATGGTAATACCATAAGTCAATCTGGAAAGGATGCATGGTGGAATGCAGTCTGGAGTCACAGGAAGGGGAGCAGAGCTTGGAATGTCTGGTAAGCAGGAAGAGGGCGAAGGTGGACCTTCCTAGCAATTCAGAGAGCATATCTATAGTTAATATAGATAATTGTCTGTATAATAAAGCAGAGGTCTCCAGCCTTGGCAAGTTTAAGTCTTGTGGACTTCAATTCCCAGGAACACTGGGAGTTAAAGTCCACAAGTCTTAAAATTCCCAAGGTTGGAGACCCCTGTAATAAAGAACTACTCAGAAGTTACTCCACATGTCATTCTTGATTCTTTGGGCATGATAGGGTGTGTTCCAGGGATATGTCAAACAAGTGAAGATGGTACTTGTTGTCATGTGATCAGAGCCTTCTCCTTTTCTCTGACTGCTGATGTCACACTCAAGTATAAGGTGAAACTTTAATCATGGAGGTACAACTGCCTTTTTGACTTTTTTGACACTGTCCCCACTAATATCACTGTTATTATCAGTAATAGCAGACATGCCATCTAACCAAGAAAAATCATGGTCAGGATTCATTTGAAGATGTATGATGGAATCTAAATAATGAATTAAATAGGATATCCTTGCTAGAAACTAGTTGATAACAAGATAAATCATGTTATCAAAGTTTAAATGAATTAATATTCTGAAGCCAACAATGCTCACATTTAGTAAATTTAAAATATTGTTAAACAATTGTGATACTATTAAAGTATTTGTTTTTACTGTGAACAAGTGGGAATGAAATTCCTTTATCAACCCAAGCAGCAGTTCCACGAAATCTTGCTTGAAAAGAGTTGCAATTTGGGATTTTGTCATTAAATATTTTTTCTTCACTGATTGGATATGATTGCAGCTGCAGACTGATGGAAACTCATATGCTGTCAGATATAAAAACTTGAAACAAAGTATCTAATGACTGATGCCATGAGATATCTTTTTATATATTATGACATTTATTTTCCTTTGGTGTAATAGATAAAAAAAAATAGGTGCAAATATGATATGTAGCACTTGTAGGTCACATCAAATTTTTCAACTTTCAATTTCCAAACATCAAAAGTTGTGACATGCCTTGGGGATTGTAAAGATATTTTGGTTACTTTAATGTAATTTAGATGTGCTAGATGTAAATAACTACATAAACATCATAGCTTTTTAACATTTTTGTTTATTTCACATACAGCCCCAAAGAATATTAAAATGATGTTAGGAAAATGCCTTAGGGGTATTTGGAATCACACTTTTTGACAATTTGGCTCAATACTATCTAAGTATTGAGGATAGGAACAGTTTTTCAGATTGGAAATACTGAGAATTACATTTGGGACCACTGGCACATAAAATCTGCACTCTGCCACTTCTCCATCTTTCTGTTGTGGGTAGGAACTAACCAGGATGTGGCTGGCCCATTTGTTTATTACAATGGAAGCCCTGTAGGCTGTGGTCAGGGTTTTTTTTTTTTTGGTGGGCATTTTTCAAATTCTTTCTTATCTACTGATAAGAAATCCATCATGAACATATCAAGCATTTCACTTACAGGCAACCCTACTGGGATTAGATCAGTGATATGGGGCAAAAAATAACTCATTGTCTTTCTTCCAAAATAATACTAATGAAAATAATTTTGACCACATCCATTTTTCTTTTGTACTTTTTAAAAGATGTTGTACAATTCAGCATGGAATCATGTCATCCTAGAGAATGTTTGTAAAACACTTTAGGAGAATAAATGAAAAAAAATGTTATACATCCATGCTCTAGAAAGGGATCAACTGGATCACATTTATACACAGCATTAGGTACAGGTTTATTTCTCCTTAAAATGCCATTAGCATCTTAAAAACAGTATCAGCCATAGAAATAAGCCTACTTATATTCAAACTGATTCATATTCTGGATTGATGTCAGACTGTATTTGCTACAGAAATTAGAGTAACAACCAAAAAATATATTGTACTTGATTATAGAGAAAGTTGGCAAATACATCCAACAGGGCCTGTACTATATCTGGCATCCAATTCCATCTCCATATTCTCACTTTTACATGATGAAGTTGTAAAAATAATCATTTAAATTTCTCACAATGCCTCATAAAGGCCAGTATATATCAGTTATAATGTTGTGGGAAGTTTAGATGGATAAGTCTAGGGAGATACATTAAGAGCAGAGTTACTCTTAGCAGAAAATGTCAGTTACACAACAGCCCGCATGTATTTAATATCAGATCTGAGAAACACACAGCAAGGTGTCCATTAAGACGTGGGAAATAAATGATGCATTTGAACTACAGTGAACATAAGTGGACCTAGTATTCTCCTACCGACAGAGGACAATGAACTGCTTAAAGCAGTGTTTCTCAATCTCAGCTGCTTGAAGAAGTGCAACTTCAACTCCCAGAATTCCCTAGCCAGCATGGTTGGCTTAAAAATTCTGGAAGTTGAAGTCCACACATCTTCAAGTGGCTGAAGTTGACCAACACTGTCTTAAAATGTGTTCAACCTAAAACCCATTCTTATCTAACTGAGCCATGATAAGTGTCTGAGTACTTCTGCTAAGTTTTAGCTGAGAAGTCTGACTGCCCCATTAGGCTAGAGCAGAACATTTAAGGTAGCTACAGAAAAGGCTGGAGCAGAGAGTGTGGAGATCAGCCATGATATCACACCCTGTCAGCTTCTCCAAGGTCCCAAATGAGATACTTGACAGGACCTGATGGAGACAGTTTGATTGCAAAATTCGCAAAAGAACTAGAATTCAACTCAAACATACCTTAGTCACTTAAAAATCATCTACTAGTTCTTCATTTTCTTGTCTCCAGATACTTTTGACCTGCTAATTCAATCATTCCTGACCATTGATGGTGCTTATATTATTAAATCTCAGATAAAATAAGGTGAAGAAGCATTTTTGTCAAGCTTTCTGATTCAGTCCTAATTTGTAAATAAGGCAAAGACATTATAAATTCTTTTTACACTGAATTCAGCCCTAAATTCAAGTTTATGTACAAAAACTTTGAAAAACTATCGTTTGATTTCAGTCAGGACTTACGCCATAATGAGAAAGCGCAGGTGTGCTTTAAGATTGGTTTTGTCAGATGCTAAGTTTTCTCCACCAAAAGAAAACAGAAGTTTTCTCCACCAACAGAAAAATGATGCCTCCATTTTTCTGTTGCGATTTTATATTCCACAAGCCTGCCTAAAATAAGTTGTGTTGTGTTTAGATGCAGTACAAAAATAGAAAAGAATGTGCCCAAAATACATTTTTGAAGCTGTGTGTGCACATGTGTGAATATAATATGTATGCATCGAAATCAAGGGATAGCAAGGGATTCAATTCCACAAGTCCCTCAATTCTGACAGCTTTCCAGGTACTAAGAAATAGCAGCACAAGCAATCTGCAGGATCAGCCTGAAAAAAGTAGCAAATCTTAGCCTGTGCTGAGAATGTTTCATTCAAACAAAGCTTCAAGGACATTTTTAGTCTTTTATGGATGTTATTTTTCATCTCCAAAATTCTTTGATAGCTTGAGAACTCCTTTTTTCCTTTGATAGTTTGTTTATCATCTGAAGAACAGTATCAGACCAGAACCTTTTGATGTTCAGCCCAGTGAATACCAAAAAACCCGAAAGCTTTGAGAATGAAAAACGAAGACTCAAATGAAGTTCTCAAGGTTCTTTGCAGTGCACAAGAAAAGTTGAATGAAGCAAAGTAGTCTCCTTCTATGTTGACTTGTATTTTCCCAGTCTGAAACTAAGTTGAGGAACTGTCCAGCAAAGCAGAACATTCATGTGCAGCTGTCTGTGCAGTAAAAATGCAAATTAAAATACTATGGGTTAGCTCCTAATGACAGGACATTGGTAGTACACAGTAGTCCTCAACTTACAACACTTCATTTAGTGACTGTTCAAAGTTACAATGGCACTGAAAAAGAGACTTTATGACCATTTTTCATACTTATGACCATTGCAGATTCCCCATGATCAAAATTCAGATACTTGGCAACTGAGTCATATTTATGACAATTGCAAGGTCTCTTCTGACAAGCAAAATCAATGGGCAAACCAGAGTCACACAGCAACCATGCTACTAACTTAACAACTGCAGCAATTCATTTAACAACTGTGAAAAGAAAGGTCGCAAAATGGGGCAAAATTCACTTAACAAGTATCTCACTTAGCAACATAAATTTTGGGCTCAATTATGTTCATAAGTTGAGGACTAACTGTAGAATTTAAAAATTGTCACATGTTTCTCTGGTATGTGTTGAAGCAGTAAATGGGAACAGTGTTTTTCTTACTAATAATATTTAGTTTTAGCAATTAGGATTTCTTTTTTTTTAGGTTTTTATTCTACCTTTCTTCCAAGATACAACTCAAGCAGTGAACATACCAATAATCCTTATTATAATACTAACAGAATAACAGAGGTGGAAGCGACCTTGGAGTCTTCTAGTCCAACCACTGCTCAGGCAGTGATGGCGAACCTATGGTCCGTTCACTAACTTCCAGTGGGACCAGAAGTTGGCAAATGGGCCATTTTTGGCCTGGGGGGGTGGCCATTTTGCAGTCCCCAGACTCTTAGAAAGGCTCTGGAGGCTGGGGACAGCAAAAAAACAGGACTTCCGGTCCCACCGGAAGTTGGCAAATGGGTCTTTTCGGCCTCCAGAGGGCTTTCGGGGGGGCGACAGGGAGGCCATTTTCGCCCCCTCCAGACTCCTAGAAAGGCTCTGGAGGCTGGGCAAAATACGGGCCTATCATGCCATCACGTGCCAGGAGTGGAGGGAGTGGGGGGGTCGTGTGCACATGCGTGGAGCATGGTGCATAGAATTATGGGCATGGGCATGCTTGCGCATGATCCCCATGATCCCGCGCTCCTGGAACGTGATGGCAAAAAGGTTAGCCATCACTACCCTATACCATTTCAGACAAATGGTTGTCCAATCTCTTCTTTAAAACTTCCAGTGTTAGAGAATTCACAACTTCTGATTAATTGTTCAGTCAGGAAATTTCTCCTTAGTTCTAGGTTCCTTCTCTCCTTGATTAATTTCTATCCATTGCTTCTTGTCCTGCCTTCAGGTGCTTTGGAAAATTACTAAAGACCCCCTGTCTTTAGTAATATTTCTTCTATTTTCTCCACAACAACAACCCTGTTGAGAGAGAGTAGCTCTTCCAAAGTCACCCAGCTGTTTTTTTCATATCCCTAAAGCAGGACTAACATGCACAATCTCCTGGTTTCTGTGCCAGCCCTTAATCACATTATCTTACTGATTGTGTTTTTAGAATTTCAGAACATTTTAGAACTTCTCATTCAAAACCCAAAGTTTAGCACAATATAGCAAAATGTATCTTTCTAATTTGTCCTCAAATTATTTTATCTACATTCATCTTACTATCTTTGATGATCAAATAATTCAGAATTTATCAAACTATACATACTAAAGAATATGTTATTATCTTAGAGAACAATTGATTCACTATAGCTTACATTCTTTCTATAAAAAACTGGGTTTAAACATTTCAATGTGACCATCATTATCGTTCTCATCCAATAAAATGTAGAATATTTAGCATTATGTTTTTTTGATGAATTCTAAGAAAAGTGTGGTGTTCTCAGAATGATAGCTGTTTTAGTTAGGAGAAAATAAGAAACAATACCTGAGAAATCTTATAGGTGATATTAATTTAATGGTATGCTCAATTTAATTTTTTTTAAAGAGCCGCCAAAATTATTGTTTTCAAGTACTCCATAATCAAATGGAAAATCATATCAGATCCCATATACTGGATTATCTTCTCACAATTGTAGTAGGGTACAATATTTTCCACATGTGATGACCCAGGACAAGGCACGAAGGTCACACAGCCAACTGAGAGTTGAAACTCCCCTTTAATGCTCCAAATTTCCCCTCCAATGCTCCCACATTTTTGGCAAGTCCCAGAGCAAAGCATACACACACACATCTCCAGCAGCCTCTGACTGCAAGTAGTCCAGCAAATGCTGTTAGCACAGTGGCTGCAAAGCAAGACATCCAACATGGCAAGGAAATAAATCAAAGAGTTCAGGAAGCAAAGGAATAAGGCAATGTTTCATGAAGCAAGGAATAAAGCAAGAAATCCTACAAACTCCAAATGTCTGTACCGGCACACCAAACTCTACCAATTCAGCATTTGTTCCTGACAAACGCCCTTCCCCACAGCAACTCCTTAAATCTTAGTCCCCAGGTTTGCCTTGTGAAGAGGAGCAGGGTGCTTTCCTCCTGAGTCATAGGGTCGGCCTGTGCTGTTCCTGCCTTCTCTCCACTCTCCATGCTCGGGGATTGGCAGGGGGCTGTCCCTGCTCATCACCTGAGCTCCGTTGCTTTTCATTTCCATTGCTTGCCCTCTCTAGGTCCTCCTGCCCCTCAGAAGGCATCCTGAGGGGCAGGAGGCATTGGAAAGCCATCCCAATCCTGAGGGGCCCTAGGCTGTCTCATCTTGCTCCTCCCCACATTTCTCTGAAGCCAATAAAGCTGTCCCCTCCATCTCCATCGGCTCCAGATCCAGCTATTCCTCCTCTGCAGATTCAGGCTCCAAGGGGGGCATGACACCACACAATTATCAGATGATTCTTTGCCTCTTCTCTTCTGCCTTTCATTTCACCTATCAATTTGATTTCCTACTTCAGCCAACCCTCCAGTACTTTGCTGGATGATGATAGCTCTTGAAGAAAAATGAATTCAGGTCCATTAAGCAGGTGATTAAAGAATAATGTACAGTATTAATTGGATTTAGAGGTAGCTGAAAAGAGACAGAAATTTGGATTCTTCTGCTTGCCAAAACTCAGATGAGTTTCCTACTCCAGTGAGTAGGAAATGAGGAAATTTTAATTCTTGGTATTTTAATTCATTGTCCTAGAGCTTAGTCTAGCTCATTCTGTACTTGTTATTGTACAGAAATATTAGAAGTTAATTAAAATGGAGCTTTTCCAGAGGGATTAAATTGGAATGATGATTATATGTTTATTGTTTTTGCTGAATTCTGAATTATTTTGTATTGTGAATGTTTAATTAATTAATTGTTATTAATATTAAGCACTAGAAGTATTTGAAGATTACACTGTATAATACACACACTACACACAATACAGAGTCACACGTTATAATAAGAGCCAGTTTGGTCTAGTGGTTAAGACACCAAGCTACAAAGTGGGAGACCCATGAATTCAAGTCTCACTTTAGCTATGAGAGCCAGCTGGGTGACTTTGGATCAGTTACTGTCTCACAGCCCAACCCACCTCACAGGAAAATGTGAAAAATAGGAGTATCAGGTATGTTTGCACTCTTGAGTTATTTGTAAAAATAAAGATGGGATATAAACAAACAAACAAATAAACAAATAATAACAAACAATAATAATAAACAAAATACAAGAGTAAGCAGACAGGTGTTGTGTTTGCCCCTGGTTTAAAGAAAGGATATGAATTTAATGACTAAATAAGATATATAACTGTAAGAAATAAAGGAGTTACATTAAAGGATTCAAATCCTGTATTAATTGCTTTTATAGCCATCTCCCAATGTTGTAATTTGCTATAGATTCAAACACATTTACTGTAAAGCCTACTCTGTCATGGTGAATTTAAGTGATTTATTTCTGTCTTTAAGCTTCATCAGTTAAAATCAATCTTGTTTACACATATTTTCCAGTTGGAAAGTCCAAATAATGTTTGCTATATTTTATTAAGCTACATGATTCTGAACCATACCATTGAAACATATAGCAGTTAAACTCTGCTCTCCAAGGTCTCAGCAAAGAGCAGTTAATCTGCCTCAGATCTTTGCCAGTGGGAGTGAGGGAAACTGAATCTGGGGTTTCATGCAAGCAATTCAAAATTCCTGCCCCTGAGTTCTATTCCTTCTCAAATATGTTGCTACTGACACCAATCATGTAATTGGAAATATGGACCAATTTCAGCAATGAAATCAGCAAAAAATACTGGTTATGTGTTGTATTTTTTTAAAAAAATGCCATTTCTTAATAATAATAAAATTAAAAAGTCACTTATTGGCGAGATGAGTAGCAAACAGGTCTAATAAATAAAAAAATTAAAACCATCATCTCTTTTGTGATTCATCTACATTTCCTGCTGAATATTTATTCCTATGGTTCATTGTGCAATCAGCCAGATGTGCAGATTGGACTTGATATTTTTATTCACTTATTGAGTCTTTCCGGAGGACTTGGGATACACAGATGTTGATGTTTAATGGTGTTAGGTATATCATTGCAAGATGTAGGCTGTTCCCAGTAAAGCTGCTTTTTGCAATTGGCTGATGGTGAATTTGTCAATGCCAACAGTATTCAAGTGGAGCTCCAGTTGTTTTGGGATTGCAAATTACTATTGAGTTCAATCCCAAAACAGTATTATTATTATTACCACCACAACAAAGCTGTGGCTGTTTTGCTAGACATGAATGAATGAACTTTCCATCACCAGGTATCCTCTAGATACATTGGACTTCCTATAGTATTGCTGTTGAACAGGGGTGGTATTCACTTAACTTTTGCTACTGGTTTGCAAATGTGAGCATGCATGCCTCCTCCATGCATGCATAGAGCCTTCTGCACATGCGCAGAGGGTCAAAAATGGGATGTGATGACGTCTGGGCAGCTGGGTGGAGCCTCCCGCTGCTGGCGCTACTGGATTGCACAATCCAGATAGAGCCGGCTGAATTCCCCCACTGCTGTTGAAATCTGGTGGAAAAGACAGTTATAGAAATATCTATTATTATCACAATGATATTATGATAACATGTACTTCAAATAATAAGAAAATATAATAGCACAATCTGGTTATGAATTTATTCCGAATACAATTGTGTTGCCTATTTGTGAAGTATTGTTAATTTTATTTTCTCATTGGGATCCAGTTAATAGCACTAATTCTTAGCTAGAAAGAACTTAAACTTGGTTCTATTTGCAGTTTTTCATGTTTTCTTTAAGAGGGATTTCATTCATTCTGTGAAATGATTTAAAACTTGGGGCTATTTCAGAATTCCTTTCCAATTTGACAGAGGTTTAAAAATATTTGTTCAAAAGCCTGAAGATGAAAAAGCAAGCATAACATAATGGAATATCTTAAGATCTTCATGTGTGGTTTAATATATGTTCTCTTTAATCTCAGAGATGAATTAGTTTAGTACATTAAACAATTATTTTAACACGTACATATTTACTGACTATCTCACTTCTTAATGTATACAGAGTTTTTGAAATGTCATTTGTTCACATATTAACCATATTAGGATAGACCTTACAGGGAAATTAATGTACATTTTGAAGTCAAGAATTATGAAACATAGCACCAGGTCATTTACTGGCAGGAAAATCCCAGAATATCTGCTGCGTTGGGACGAAGAACAGTGCAGTATTATCTAGTGTGCTCATTAGCAATATAATGACTGTAAATTCAAAAATGAATACAGTAACTATGATTGCTGTTCCCGCAGTGCTCCAGTCATACTATCATTAGTGGAGATGATGTTACTTGGAGCTACTGTCACCACTGAGAATTAATCAATACAAAGCAGTAACTGAACACTCTTTATCTAATTTAACCCAGCATACAATGTATCATCAGGCTACCTTGGAAATACTTAACTTTCCAGTTGAATGTAAGTCTAAGATAAGAGTGTACCATCCATACCTCTGATTTTACACATTGATGTTGCTGGTTCTAGGAGAAGAAATGGAATTTTCCAGGGAAAGAGAGAAGCAGTAACATCTGGTGCTACAAGCATATTCCTAAATGTTTTATGAGCATTCTACTTATTTATTTACATTGTTTGCTGTACACAAATATTTTTATTCTTCATTTTCCATCTTAAGGGAAATCTTTGGGATGTAAATGATAATAAATAACAGCAGCCATACAAATGTGAACAAATTAAAATACATACACCAGACAAGTGATACTAAAGCAATAACTCAAATATGAGTATAATACTTGTTATATGTAGCCCTACTAGGATTTGTTTGGGGTTCACTCTTGATGATATTTGAAAATTACCTACTTTTTACCTAATTTTGCAAGTACTAAGTAACTTGACATAAAATAATGGAATAGGCATGATTTACTTTATAAAATCACACAAACCCAATCTCAAATGAGTACTCTTCCTGTGTGATGAAATGTTCATCAAAACATTGGACAGTTAAGCATTGAAAGAACTACTAAATTTATGAGCATATATTGTTATCTACCATGCTTAGTATATGATGCAAGGGTTGAATCTGATGAAGTGTAAACCAGTATTTAGAGATGACAATTCCATTAATATGTCTGAGCCATCCAAGGCCTCCAAGCAGACCAGTATGTACCTGTTCTCAGAAAAGTGGAATGAGAATGCCTGAAGTTTAAACTTTGTAGTACAGAGCACCTATATTAAGGGTTTGACTTTTCTGGGAAGAAATCAAATGTTAGGCTTCACTCCACAGCTCAACAGTATATCTTGACTTTTCAACATTTAACTCCTTATTCAGCAATTGGCTTACTTGACCTTAAATTCTCAGACATAACTTGGCTAAATTTAGACCACCCGTATCTCTACTTTCCAGAAACTAAATCATTGGTTCCTACTTCTCCAGCTTCAGTCCTTACATTGAGTAAAAGGTTATTTGTCAGTTCTCTTGGATGACTCAGAAATGCTTATATTATATATGGTCCTTCCTAGCCTGGTTACTGCTTGCCAAATTTAGACCTTACACATGATGTCTAAAGAAGTGTGAGAAATATATTCAGTATATAATTCTACTTCAGAAAACAGCATCACTTACTAATATGTCTAATAACAAATTATTGGATTTTATTGAATATAGATCACATCCCTTTGAAACCTGATACTAGGATTATTGGCAATAACTTAGTTGTTACTGATTTTCACACATGTTACAACCAAGATTTTGTCCACAAAAAAATGAAAAAGCTAGTTAAAAGTTGCTAAAATTCTAGGAAAAAAATATTTTATGTATTTAGTTACTAGATTTATATGTCAGCCCAATCATTTTTTATTTTGAGTAACTGATATAGGTATTCTGTAAGTAAGGTTTAATATATATATATGCATATCTTTCTCACATATTAATATTTTGCTAGGAAAAGTAGTGCTAAGTAAGTAGCAGCCCTTTGCATTTGGTTTCATTGGCCTTATGAGAGATAGTATCACACAAAAGCAATTTCTATTCTAAAAGTACATAGCATACAGGGAAGAAAATGTGTAAAAACAAGGAAATAATCTTTGCATTTTCCTCCAATACAAGCTTCTGCTTTGGGACTTCAGAAGTTTGGCAGCCTTTTTTTCAACAATTATCACTGCATTTTTTACAATTATTTATGGACTAGAAATGCATAAGTTTCAAAAGCTGGGATTTCTGATTTTTTAATGGCATGCTTAACATGAAAGAGCTCCCAGGACTTCGAATAATTCCAAAGACTGTGTCTATCTCTAACAAATACAATTCTATTACGTTTCTAGTTCCAATTTTGAAAACTGTTTAAAGTAAGTCAAAAGACAAAAGTCTATACATCGCTTTTTATACAATACATCAGAAAATTTTCAGCAGTGTTACACTTACCGTATTTTTCGGAGTATAAGATGCACCTTTTTCCCCCCTAAAAGGGGGTAAAAATTAAGGTGCATCTTATACATCGAATGTAGCCCCGCCCACCCACTGGCCCCCACCCTTTGGCCTCTGCCTCGCAGCAGTTACGTACTTGCAAGCAAACAGCAAGAAAAAAACAGCTCCTTTCAGCTTCAGCACAGCCTAATTAGCACAAGTTGATTCCATCAGCCTCCCGACTGTCAGCTGATTTGCTCTCAGCTGTTTTGCGCAGGGCTCTGCTGCTTTCTGCAAAGAGGTATATTGCTGGAGCAGAATTTTTTTCCCTTGTGCTAATCAAGCTATGCTGAAAACAAAAATGAAAGTAAAGTAGGCTGTTTGCTCTTTGCTGCAACGAGGCAACATTGCTCAGAGGCAGAGGGAGATTTCTTTTTCTTCTTTTCCTCACCAAAAAAGGTAGGTGCGTCTTATACTCCGGTGCGTCTTATACTCTGAAAAATATGGTATTTACAGTTAAGAACTCTATCACTTATTTACATTACCATTTACATAAGACCCTGTCTTATATTTTTTTGAACCCTGAAATAAGCGCTTGGCCTTATTGCCATGCGTTCAAAAACCCGATTGGGCTTATTATCAGGGGATGTCTTATTTTGGAGGGAAACAGGGTACTATTATTGTCCATTAGGAACACAGCCAACAAAAAATGAATTGAGACAGATGGATATTAGATGGGTATTTGTTCATTTGTGTCATTTTGTTGCAGCTCATTATAGACCTCAAAGAATCCTAATTACTCAAAAATTCACCCTCCAGAAATGCATGGACAAGCCAATAGCTTCCAAATATCCCTCTCTATTGTAATAATAAACATCTTCTACTTTGCCACATAAATTATGGCTCTTACATTTCCATCCGTGCTCATATTTAATCAATGTCTTCAAAGGTCTTATGTAGCCCATTAGTGTCAATTGCTGTACTCTTCCTTTTAAAGTTATGGATGATTTGAATGCTCAACACTGATGCATGTAATGCAGATTTGACCCAATGTCAGGTACTGGTAGCAACAATATTTAGAATGAACCAAACATTCTGTTTTCCAATGAATATAAACAGCTGGTTGATTTCAGTTATAAATTTGGGGGAAATTATAAACAAAGGACATTCCTAAATAAGGTCGATCATTCATTCATTCATTCATTCCTTTAATTTGATTTGGATTGACATTAGAGATCATTCAGTCTTTTTTCTTTCTCCTTCATACAAGCAGCGCTTTCTGATACAAGGAAAACAGACACATGCATTAGTAAGAGCATATATTTGTATAGTAGAAATATGGTATAAAACCGTGATGGAGAACCTATGGCAAGCGTGCCACCTGTGGCACGCAGAGCCATATCAGTGGGCATGCGAGGATTACCCTAGCTGAGCTCCAGCGTGCATGCGCGTGCTGGCCAGCTGGTTTTTGGGCCTTCTGGGCCCACCGGAAGTCAGGAAACAGGCCATTTCCAGCCTCTGGGGGGGGTTGGGGAAGGCCGTTTTTGCCCTCCCCAGGCTCCTAGAAAGACTCTGGAGCCTGGGGAGGGTGAGAAATGGGCCCACTGTGCCATCATGTGCCAAAAGCAGGGGGAGCGCGGGGGAGGTCACATGTGCAGGGTCGGGGTGCATTGAATTTGGGTGTGGGCACTCAAGTGCACAACCCCCTCCCCCGTGCGACCCCCGCTTTTGGCACACGACGGCAAAAAGGTTAGCCATCACTGGTATAAGATCTGCTTTACTAATTTAGATTAAATTGCTTACAACTAACATGATTACAGCATTTTCTTCTTTTGCATGAAATAATCAGAATAATATTTCAATTATATTGCTATAATATATCATTCGTTCACTGGAATGTAACTTGTCACTATCACCAATAGGTACACACCGTGACACCCATTCATAATTTCTGATAAACATTTTACGCCTTTCATTCTTGCTAAGCTTACCCCTTCACTTTCCTGTATTTTAAAGAAATATACAGTACAAATTTGGGACACCTTAATAATACCCTTCTCCTTTCTTTTATTTTTTCCCTTTCTTCATTTTTCTGTGAACCAAGTCTCAATCTTCCATATATCATAATCATATGTCAGATAGGTTCACACATACTGACCTCAGCTACTCATCACAGTGGTGGTCAACTGTGGATGTCACATAGGATGTCTTATCCTACTAGGACAAGTCCGTCTGATTCATGCTGGCAGAGAGGGCTAATGAAGATCCCATGGGTCAAAGAACCCCAACTATCCCCAACTGCCTCTTGCTATTCATTGCTGTTTCTTTTTCTAAGCTGGAAGATCAGATGATGGGAAAAGCATATTAAATATCTTCTTTGTATGGTGTTTCATTTTTTATATTAAATTAAAATGTTGTCATGTAATTAGTTAAAATAACCTATAATGGGGAGGGGGGCGATGGCTCAGTGGTTAAAGATGCTGAGTTTATCAGCTAATAAGCTGACAGACTTGGTTTGACATCTGATCTCCACGCAACCGGGTGAGCTCCCATTACTTTCCCCATTCCTGCCTACCTAGCTGCTTGAAAGCATACAAATGTTAGTAGATCAATGGGCATCATTTCAGTGGGAAGACAACAGCAGTCCATGCACCTTTGGCATATAGCCATGCTGGCCACATGACCATGGAAATTGTCTTTGGATAACGCTGGATCCCTTGGCCAAGAAACCGAGGTGAGCACTGTGCCCTAGAGTCAGACACAACTGGACAGAGAAAACCTTTACCTTTTAACCTATAATGGTATTCATGAGATTGGTATTTGCCCTTCAGTCTTATTCTGTAAATGTAATTAACAGAGACCACAGATTTTTTTCCCTTTCATTTTTTTAATCCATTTATTTCTTAGTTCAATTAGTTCAATTTATTACCTGCCTTTCATTTAGGAAAGGCAGAAAGCAGAGTGTTCCCCTCTCCCTTTTTTATCATGGTAATAATCCTGTGAGGAAGACTAGGTTGGAAGAGAACAATTGACACAGTCACTTAATATGTTTAGGTGTCTGGGAGTGAAGTAAAACCTCTAATAATAATTATAGATGGACAAAATTGCCAAATCCAGTCTAAACATCTGGCTGACTGTATGACAAGCCCCCCCCCCAAAAAAAGCATAGTATCAATAGTAATAGGCACCATGGGTGAAACCCCAAAACATCTGGAGCACCTCTTGAACACCCTCAGCATTGACAAAATTACCTTAAGTCAATTGCAGAAGTCAACTTTACTTGGAACAGCTTATATCCTGTGATGATACCTTTAATGCCATCAAACAAGAACTCGATAGGTGGATAAACCTGACTGTTTGTGCAACCAACCATAATAATAATGTGACTTTTTAATATTCTGCATGTCCTTGTTCTAATCTTGTTCTTTACTTGTCCCATCAGATTGTAATTCTGACCTATGCTGTATACTTTTAAAAAAATGATGTGATTTCTCTCATGCAGACTCTTTTCTCCAATCCCATTTCCTTC
This sequence comes from Pituophis catenifer annectens, assembly GCF_029215685.1. Classification (NCBI taxonomy): domain Eukaryota; kingdom Metazoa; phylum Chordata; class Lepidosauria; order Squamata; family Colubridae; genus Pituophis; species Pituophis catenifer. The sequence goes on along the minus strand of NW_027256882.1, from coordinate 229,240,865 downwards.
ACCCTAGTATAAGAAGTTCATATTAATAGAACTCCCGTAATGCAAATTCTATAATACAGCTAAAAAGATGTATTGTTAAATTCTGTGCTGCATGGAAAGAAACTTAAAGGACTGAGAGAGGTTCCTTTTAATTTAAAGAGCAAAGGGTGAACTTCATAGATTGAATTATCTGATACGGCCTTTTTGTTTGATGTTGCCATGGAATATAGTTTTCTGTATTAGGGAGCTAAGTACTGTATAAAAGGGCCCAGGGTGAAATTGTAGTTCAAACTAGTGACTGCTAGAAGAAATCTTTCTAAGTATATGTAGAAGGACAAATATAGAGAGAAATTAATAACGAGATCATCCATTCTTCGTTTTTAATATCTTCTCTCTGCATGCAGTCAATTAAGACAGATGCAGAGTGAGAGCCAAGTAAGATAGTTACAGTATCTCTAAAACAGCAAACTGTAATCCATCTCCTATTAATGCAAGGATTTTATGGCTACAGCTTCTCTGTGAGTGTCTATAAAGGCTAGTAGCCTGTGATGAAGGAAAACAGACCCTGTATGAGGCACTCTAGCCCATAATTTCCCCTATTTCTTACCAATATTTAAAGAACATCTGCTTTCATTTAATTTGAACATAAAAACCTATTGTTTGACACTGAACCAGGTGCCATAAATGATAATGTCAGAATGTAATTTGGGATGAAGCAGGATCACGAGCAATAAACGTATACAGAATCCTGCAGATTCCAGCTATTATGGAGCCTACTATATTGGCACATGTGCATTATATGAAATTTGGATTATATATCTTATTGTAGAGATATAGCCAACAGACAAGTGAGATACACAATGCAGTGCACAACTTCTTAGGATCAAAAGGCAACTCAATCACTGTAGAGTTGTTAGAACTGAGGCAGGGAATTAAAAGCTGCAGTAGAGATTCTCTTTGAGGAATTTTATTAAGAGTGGATTTGCACAATCATATTTTTGCCAAGTCCTTGCAATCAGGTTATTTATTTCAAATTAGGCACCGCCCAATTCCAAGTGTTTCCGGGCAGTTTACATTATATTATTATATTATCATAAAATCCAGTAAAAACCAAAACAAGTTGTAATCAGGTCACCAAGACAGAAACAAAAGTAATATGACATGGAATTGCACAGCCGGTGTCCAAATTGAGTCAGAAACGCTGACAAGAATTTGTGGTTTTATATAAATAAATATATTTACAGTAAATAAAAGAGGCAAACAGGAGCATAGTCAAGTAAATCAACACATCATCAGGAGCATCATCAGGCAAGAGACCATACAGGGCACACAGGCAAAAAGGAGGGAAACAAGGAAGTTTATTTTACTCTAACAGCAACCAGTTACAGCTCAGATTCCCTCATGCAGTGGCCAGCTCTCTTTAACCAATTAGCTATAACTGTGCGTTCTTACTTATTGTCCAACCCTTCACTGCTCCAGCTATTAAATTTTAAATATCTTAATGTAACAAAACAAATTAACTAAGGGCTCCGTTCATCTCAACCCAAAGTCTGGTAGAACAACTAAGTGTTCAGAGCTTTTAGACAACTAAAGTGGGGGATCTGTGGTTTTCAGGGGGGATCTTATTCTAAATGGCCAATCACAACAGAGGTTCATTGCTGGGCCCAAATAGATGACATTATTGAAGTCATGCTTATTTACACCACTGAGCCGAGGTGATGCAGTGGTTAAAATACAGTAAGGTAAAGGTTCCCCTCACACATATGTGCTAGTCGTTCCTGACTCTAGGGGGCAGTGCTCATCTCCGTTTCAAAGCCGAAAAGCCAGCACTGTCCGAAGAAGTCTCCGGTCATGTGGCCGGCATGACTAAACGCCAAAGGTGCACAATACTACAGGCTATTTCTGCTGACTGCAGGCCAGCAGTTCAACTCTCACTGGCTCAAGGTTGAACTATCCTTCCATCCTTTCAAGGTTGGTAAAATGAGGACCCAGATTGTTGGGGAAAATATATGCTGATCAGTGGTGGGTTTCTACCAGTTTGCCCCGGTTCGGGTGAATCGGTAGTGGCGGTGGCGGGAGACGTCATCACGGATGCTCTGTGCATGTGCAGAAGGTTCTGCGCGTGCACAGAAGCGCCATGCGCACTCACAGTTCCGAACTGGTAGTGAAGGTAAGTGAAACCCACTACTGATGCTGACTCTGTAAACTACTTAGAGAGGGCTGTAAAGCACTGTGAAGTGGTATATAAGACTAAGTGCTATTGCTATTGCTTTCTCTGTTGGCACATACTGTACTAGCTGGGCAGGAACTATGTAGCCATCCCTGACTATCTGAACATTTAATTGCTTGCTTCTTTTATGACTTTTTAAAAAGCAGCATGCAATATGCGTTCATCCCTGATAGCTTCTCATGAATAAATGCATTCCTTTAGCCTAGTGAAGTTGCTAACCATTTTTCAAAAGTATAAGTACTTTTGTGTTTGACATTTCTACAGGAAAGAAATTCAACATGTGTACTGTTTTCCAGGTGGAACTCAGCAAAGATAAACTTGTTCTTTATTACGGTGACATTAAAGGCCATGAACTTTTGTAAGAGAAATTGGTTTCAATGCAAACATACTATCAAAGAACTTCCCTACTCAAAGTATTTGACTAGCCTCCTCATAACTCTTCTCACGTTTGACTCATATCCTTCTATTAGGGAACATATTTTATATTGAAAAATAGCTGCTTTTGCTTATCATGATATGGACAGACTACTATGCAATATTATTATTCATCCTGTCAGTCTTCTGTACATTTTTCTTTGACTACTAAACATCCAATATCTTTGTTCTAGTACAGTCTCACCTGAAAAAAGGGGAGGGGGGAAGGGAACTAAACAGTCTAAATAATAATTCAATTTTTCCAAAGCTGTGGAGTTGCATTACAGACATCAGTCATCATCAGAACATCTCACAGTTTCATCATCTTCAGCTTTGGAGATGTTTTGGCAGCACCTGGGGCTGCAGCAATAGCATCACTATTAACTTGATTGATGCCAATCTTTCAACGTCTCCCTGCCTGCAGACCTCTTTGTCGTTCAGTGCCAGAATTAGCCCAGAGTGCTAAATAATTTCTCAGCAGGATCACATGGTCACGTTGTAGAATGTCAACAAGAGATCACTCTTTCTGGGTCCAAAGCTGAAAAACATCAATCTCCCTAATAATTTATCTTCTGATCTTTCAATTTTGTACTTGTTTTCCATACATTTTTGGATAGTTGGGTGATTGGTGTTCTTGCTTTCTTTAATGAAAGACACTAAAGGAGTAGACTGAAGACAAGAGGATAAATATAGACAGGGGACTGCAATTTTCTGGATGGTTTTATGTTGCTTAGGAACAATAACATTCTTTATAGTCATATCAAGATCAGTTGATATTTTTACCTTATTTGAGATAACTTGAGGGTACAAACAGGTGAACATAATGAGAGTTTTAGTAGTATATAGATAGTGCAGGTTAAATTTTCATTAATCAACCTACACACTTATGTGGCAGCCTCTCCTTGTGAGGTAGATTCACAGAGTCTAGTGCAAAAACACAGTTGAATTAAACATCATGAGAACAATACATGAATTAATTAAATTAAAATCAAAACATTCTTCCTGCAAAATAATGTCACAGATATCAGATCTCAAATCATGAGGCAAAACAAAGACTTTCAACTTCTTCAAGTTTCTGAAGTGTAACGAGGACAATGCCTTGAGTTCACAGCTAGCAAATGGAAAGATATTTGAAGTACATTTCACTAAAGCTTCAGATTGTTATTAGAACAATCTGGGCAATGTAGTCTAACACATCTGAAAGACACACCTGAAAGATGGAGAAATCTAATACAGACCCATGATATCTAAGTCAGGATTTCTTCTTCTTCTTCTTCTTCTTCTTCTTCTTCTTCTTCTTCTTCTTCTTCTTCTTCTTCTTCTTCTTCTTCTTCTTCTTCTTCTTCTTCTTCTTCTTCTTCTTCCTCTTCCTCTTCCTCTTCCTCTTCCTCTTCCTCTTCTTCTTCTTCTTCTTCTTCTTCTTCTTCTTCTTCTTCTTCTTCTTCTTCTTCTTCTTCTTCTTCGCCATGATTGTGATTTTTTCATAGTTTACTCAAAGGAGCATCTAATTAGTAATTATTAATACTAAGAAAAGAAAATACTCATTTTGGGAGGAAAACTTATTTCTATAGAAGTCGCACCATTCAGCAAATGTTAGTCTTCATCCATTGATATGAATCAATTTGTTGCACATTCCGTTGTTTTCAGGGGAATTAACTTTGTGTTCTTAAATATGCTTATCCCATTCAATGGCATCCATAACAATGATGACCTGGGCATGGTGATGTCATTACACAGGTGCTGCTCTCCTGATGTACTTGTATCCTGCTCATTGAATCTAGTGGGTAAAAGGTGAAATTTGCAGAATGATATGATCACACTTGTTTGGAATTATGGAAAGTCCTTTGACTGGTGCAAATATTCATCCAAGTCCTGTTACACAAATACATGAGAGTTGTGTTGATCGGACCGAGGGGGTTTGTATTGATCCCATTTTATCCAGGCATTTTTCTACTTTTTGTAAGAACAAAACAAGTGTTTGCTGAAACAAATGAGGAAAGTACTTTGTGTCTTATCAGTTCAGATGTTTAAAACTTGGGTGTCATTCACACTTGATGCATATTTATCAAAAAATAATGCTTAAAAAGCAGGGTATCTTGGGCACTTATTGCCTTGCAAAAAACTGAGTGGTGTTAGTTCCTACTGATGTAACTGAAAACAGAAGAATGTTATGTTCTAGGCATCTGTGCTGAAAAGGATGTCAAATGCTTTTCTTATTACAGAATGGTAGAATTATTAAGGTGGAAGGGACCACAAGAATCATTAAGTCCAACCTCTCATCCGAGAATTAGTTAACTCAGTTGTTTAATATGGCATACATAAGCACAAATTTTATATGACAAAGTAAGATAAATTTAAAATTAAACTGTTAATGTAACAACTTCTCATTTTCCAGCCTTCTTTGTTGGAATGCTTTTAATATTCTATGGTATTGGGAATAAAAACATACTATTTATTGTTATTAAAAAGAGATTTAGATAACCAAAATTATTTATCAGAATGTTCAATGTAATATATGTAAATTTAGAGAACACCTTTGCCTCTATCTTGATTGTCAGAACTTCCAAATAAATATCATTTTTTTCTATTTGACCTTGTTCCTGTTGATGAGTTTAATATTAGAACTTTGATCTGATCTAAATATTAGCCCCCTCTAGTGGCAAATATATTAAGTATGTGTACAAGATTGATATACCCACTTATAATGACTGTCAGAATATTTACTAATGCCATAAAGTGCACTTCCTTTTTCGTATTACTTTCTATATACATGGTAGAAAAACCTGAGATTCCAAATCTGAATTATCAGAATTAATTTTTCAGATTAATAAAATGTGACAAGGAAAGATATTCTCATTTCCCTTATTCCAGTGTAGAAACACTTACTGAGCAGAAAAATAAAACCATATTAACCTTTAATATAATTTTTGTCCTACTGGCAGTTTATTTCAACATAATGCCATACAGAGTTAAGGTAAGGAGAATATTGAGGGTTTATGGATCATTGAAATAACATTTTAACTTTAAAAACTCTTATCCATTTCCAATTTTGTAAGGCTAAAAGCAGGGTTTCTTTGTGTCCAGTATTAGCTAAATAACTACCTGAGTATTTTTGACTAATGTTGGGTTAAATAGTTTAATTATCTAATAATTCCATTTTTTAAATTGGATTGTGGGTGTTCTGGGGTAGGAATAAATAATTTAAAAAGTGTGATCATATCGTTGTGGAAATTGTAGCTTTTACACACTTGATTCAGCTAGCAGGATGCAAGTGCATAAGAACCACACCTGTGTAATGACACCACTGTGCCTAAGTTGTTATTGTGATTTACTAAGGATGCTACTGAATGGGATAAATATGAGGAGCCTGAGTGGCGCAGCAGACTAATGCTACTGTTAAAAGGTAGTATTTAGCTTCCAGCTGCCTGCAATTACTGCGAGTTCAATTTTCACCAGGCTCACGGTTGACTCAGCCTTCCATCCTTTCTAAGGTAGGTAAAATGAGGACCCGGTTTGTGTGGGCAATAAGCTGACTTTGTATAAAATATACAAAAGTATGAAGGCTATTGCTTAACGCCTTGTAAGCCGCCCTGAGTCTCCGGAGAAGGGCGGCATATAAATCAAAATAAAATAAAATAAATAAAATAAATAAATATAAAGAAGAACAGAAAGTTAGTTCTCCTGAAAACAAAGGAGTGTTGTAACAAATCGACTTGTATCAATGGATGAAGGCTAACGTTTTCTGAATAGTGCTATTTTTATAGAAGTAAGTTTTCCCCCTCAAAATGAGAATTCTCTTTTCTTAGTATTAATAATTACTAAATAGATATATACTTGAGCAAACTATGATTAATGAGAATAATCATGGTTTATGATTTAGTAATGGTTAATTCTAGCAAAGGGATAAGATTCAGATAACACACTCCACACATGCAAGGCATGGGCCATCCCACTGATATGTCTGGTGGAAAAGATTATATTCATGTCTACATGGGAAACAGGTGAAGGAGCTCTGTGGACATAGAATGTAGGAAGTGTGCATGCAACGGGGATACTGATCTAAACAAGCTCCTTTTCATGAAGACAGTCTTAGATAATGTGAAGAGCCGTAGGCCCAATATACTGTAGGCAGTGGGGCAAGGCTAGACTGTCCATGTTTGAATGTGTAGAGGAATGATTTGATTATAACCTTATTCTGTTCATTTTATCCCACTAAAACAATAAGCTATTTTAAAAATAGCCATATTTCTCAGGCTTAAAATTCTGAGACTACCCCATGTACAAAGTGTGACCTATTCATTGTCCAATAGAAAAAGAATAACAACATCTGGAATTAGACTGTGCAATGTCCAACCTGCCTAAGGCTAAATTGAAAGATTTCACTTAATATATTTTGTCTGCAATGTTGTATCATATATTTGACATTCTTTATTCAACAAAATCATTAAAAAGGGAAAAAGTTAGATGTGAGAATTAGATAGAAACATTCCTGTCACCGATGGCCTGAACTACATTAGTTCCAGTGTTTGACAGAACTGACCTTGGAGAAAAGCCACCAGAGGTTGGTCAGATGGCTGTTTTCTCTCTTTTGTTCTGCTTGAAGGTTCAAAGCACTATGATCTTTCCCGTGTTTTGTCAGTACAAGAGCATTGCCTGTGTTTGAAAGCTCTAGGACTAATGAAGGCAAAAAATGAGGTAAATGATTTTAGCAGATGCCTCCTAATGAACAATTATTTGAGAGAAAGTCATAGGTTCAAATTCTTTTATATCTTTGTTGTCACCTCCCCTCTGAAAGTAAAACTACTGAATGACAGAGGTGAGACACCTGTATGTTCCATCAGCTCATTGTTTGTGTATATTTATACTTTATTCCAGATTGGTGGCAGTGACACTCTTTATTATCCCCCCCAAATTTTTCCTCTTCTACATTATGTCTTAAAGATTTATATTTAAAAGTGAATCTTTCTGATTCAAAGCAAAGCAAAACAGAACAAAACGAAATGAAACGAAAGGCAGCAAGTAGCAGGAGAAATTGTATTTCTATATATTATTTGAAAAGAAGCATTTATGTTACTTTTTAAATTATTTTCAGTGAAAAAACATATTTTGGTAGATGAAAATTGCAAGACTAAAGAACCTCTAAACATATACAGTAGGCAACTGAAAAATAAAATATTTAAAGTTTTAAACTGTGTATACAAGTTAACTTATATAATGAAATGTATAGAAACTATAAGTAACATCCATGGAATATAAGGACTATTTTATATATGGATTTTATAACATGGCAATTATGGACAACAGTGTCTTCACAGATACTTTCCACAGCATCAGCCAGTATCTTTGTTTTCACAAATTATTTTAATTTAAAGAAAGGAAACTGAGCATGCTACAAAGCAAAATGCCAACTTGTAGTATCATCTTGATTTACTTCTGGACCCCAATAAAAATGGTGGCTAGCCTTAGTTCAGTGATTTATTTGGAGTATAAGTATATAGCTCAGCCTTTACCATATTCAGATGTATAGCATGCTACACCTATCATCCCAGGCATGTTGATGACTTACACATCTGAATGCTATCAGCAACTTGGGCTCCCTCCATAGCTATGGATTTTGATTTCCTGAAGCTCAGTTACTCAGAATGGAACAGAAAAAATCGAGTTCCATTCCTCTCTTTTCAGTCAATTGGTAGGGTTTTCTTGGTAGTTAGAGATTATATGGATAATGTAAACAAGTAATGGTCAATTTACAAGCAAGTGTGAGATACCCAAAGCCAATTTATTGTTACACAGGAAAAAAAAAATTCAAGAAGAGCCTTATGCTTCCACTTCATTAATTCTCACCAACTGTGTCTGCTTCAGAGTGACACAACATTGTCCTGTGGTATCTGCAAAGCAGAGTAGAAGACGGGTTAGATCTACCAGCAGCATTGTTGTGTAATAATGCAATTAAATAGAGTTTTTATGTGTTGTGAAATTGCACGCACATCCAAAAGAGGCAGAGTTTGCAGGGTGACATTACTGATTTCATCATTCTGATAAAGGCAGTTAAGAGCCACCTGATGCTGCTGACATTGTCCAATCATGTCAATCAGCCTTATTGTGAGTTTCTCAAGTATTATAAAGAAGCTATTGGGCATCTACTCAATATGAACTGCAAAAGAAGACTAATTCAAAATAACCAGTTATTGCATTTATCACTATACCATACTTAAAGCAATGTGGGTATGTATACGTGTCAAATTGAGGCTAGAAGATTTTAAAGTAATGCAAGGCCTGGAAAAAGATACAGGCTTTTCAAAATAAGTGCTTAATATGTTTTTTCACATGTTCTAAAGAACCTTGTTTTAAAAATTCACAGTAAAGCTTAATAGTGTTTAGTAGTAATAATAGTAGTGTATCTTTCTCTTTCTCTCTCCCTCCCTTTCTCTCTTGCTCAATTGTCACAGACTGCTTGAACAAGTCCTTGCAGTTTTAGGATTTCAGAAGTGATTTGCCATTGCCTCCTTCCTAGGGCTGAGACAGATTGACAGGCCCTAAATCACCCAGCTGGCTTTGGGCCTAAAGTGGGGCTAGAACTCACAGTCTTCCGGTTTATAGCTTGATATTTTTACCACTAAAGCAAACTGGGCCTTAGTAGTATATATGTTCCAAAAGTCAGGCCCATAGGATAATCTCAATGTATTTTATTAATTTTATTGATTAATATGCTTTTCAGAAGATATTACTGAACTCAGAATGCTCAAAGGTGACTAAGGATGAACTTAGTCACCTTAATGGAATCCAATCCAAAATTTAATCTAATTTATATAATAAATTGTCTATGAGGCCTGATTCTCAAAATACCCTCTATGTTAGTATTTTACAGAGGCACAAAAGAAAAACATTAAAATACAGGATTTTCTTTTTCCTCAAATGTCTGGTTTCTCTTCCACTTGTTTCCCAAACCTTTGTACTTAGATACGCATATATGTCTCTCTGTGTTTATGTCTGTGAAATATGTTCCTTTTACTCTGCACTGTTCACTTCCTTTTGGCAAAATTCTTCGTCTGTGTCAGAAATAGACGGTATAAAAATATGTCTCTCTCCCCTGTCTCTTTTGCACTGACACACCACTTGCTTTACTAAATCTTGTCTGTATGTGTGTGAAGGTTGCCCTCTACCTGAATAAAAATAAACATGGGGCCTGACATTTGCACTAATGTCAGAGGTGAAAGATCAACACTTGCTCCATTAAGTTGTCCAAATCAAGGTCCATGATTTGTTTATCCCTCCTTCCTAAGAATGCTTTCAAAGGCCAGGAAACCACTCTCATACTATCGAGGTCACAGCCTGCAATTCAAGCCACCACAAGATTTCTGAGGTTTCCTGCACATGCCAGAGGTAGGTGGTCCAAAATTGGCTACTTTGTGGTATCTGGCTTAATATTTGATACTCTACTATAGAGATACACTCTAGAGGAGGACGAGAATTCCTGGTTTTGAGCAAATTACTTCGCTGCAGGCTGTCTAAACAACCCAGAGTAACAAATTTGACTGGGGATTTACATCTTAGTCCAGATGTGCACTACAACCACAAAATGCCAGAAACATCTGTCTGATGTGAATTAGGCCAGGCAGCTTGCTGTTTTGACTATTCTTTTCTCCAAAGAAAATGTGAACTTCTAAGTTGTATTGGCATGCTGAGGCCCAAAGTTTTGTTTTTTTCCCCCAGATAAAAATGAAATTGCATAGTATGCTGTATACCGAAAGCTTTGTTTTCTTTCCACTTCTTTTATCACTTTCATAAATAAAATAAGGCCTCAGGCTGAGCAACGGATATATAAATATGTAACTAAAAACACCACAGAATTGCATTGCATCTTAATGTTTGGATATTTTTAATAATAGATAATTTCCAGTTCTCAAATGTACTGTCTGGAATTTTTCTATTTACCTCAAGTGTGATTTTCTTACTCTTTAACAATACTTTGGACGCACAAAGAGAAAGGTATGATTTATACCTCACTTTACCTCTAGAGAGATCCCTCCCGCCTTCCAGTTTTTCCACAGCAAACACCCGGTGGGCTGACAGAGAATTGCAGCCCCAGTGAGTTTAATGGCTGAATTAGAACCGGTGTCTTCCTCTTCCTAAACCAACCAAATTGTTCTCATTTTTGCAATTTTTTTGACATCATTTATGACAGTTAAAAGGCAAAACAAGTAGCTTTTCAATGATGATGTTCTAGTAAGTCCACATGTAAATCTCTCAGAAATAGATTAACTGTGTTAAATATATCATGAAAGATAAAAAGAATAATAGGATGAGGAATGATTTCACTTTCTTCTTATTTTGGTAAGAGTGGACTAAATGTACAAGAAAAAGAGATGAGTTAAAAATAAAAAAATAAATGAATATTCCAATAGAATGATTGGTTCTTGGAGAAGCCACTCTTTTCAAAATTTTGTAACGCTGTCCCTCCAAAAATGGATGCATCACATCACCCTAAAATGCAGATTGTTTATACATAATTTTATTAGATGATACCCTTCAGGCTTCCATATCCAGAACTAGGGCCAGCTCTTGACATATTGGTGGCTTAGGCAAAGTCATCTTCTAGTCTCCCAGCTTCTCCATCAAGGTGATGGGTAGGTACTGTATGGCCTGATCAGCTTCGTGACAACATAAACACTATTTTCAGCATATTAATTAAAACTGACCCCACAACCTGCCTTTCCCACACAGCAGTTTATTGTAGATATTAAACAGAAGACAGAGGAGTCAACCCTAGGGCCTCCCACATTAAAAAAAAGTGGGAGCCTCTCCTGTCATAATCACCAACTCTGGAAGGAGTAGAACTTCAGCAGAGAAGAATTCCCATCTTCTAACCATAGCAGGAGTCCAAAATGAGACTGTGGTGAATTATATTAAAGACTGCTGAGAGTTCAAACAAGACCCAGAAGATCACACCTCCACCTCATCTGATTTCTGTCCATATGCTCAATCCTGGAGCATACAGGCAAAATTCACTTTTATAACATTTTGGCAAGTCAAAATTAGCCTAGTTTGGCTCCAGAGTTACTTTTTTTCGTAGCAATTTTTGCTTTATGCAGTATTAGCTACATACCTTTTTTCCTGTCCAAACAAAATCTTATGATATAATTTCAGCAACAAAAAGCTAAAGTTAATTTTACTTACTTTACTTACTTTTACTTACTTTACTTACATTTATTTATTAAACAAATTTGTATGGCCACCCAACTCATACATGATGGCTCTGGGAGGCTTACATCATTAAAAATTGCAACATAAATTCTCCTTTCTTCCCTCCCTCCCTTCCATTTCTATAGCTGCCCAACTCAACAATGAACCAAAAACCCCATCTCACCCACCCATGGCAACAGCAACACAATCAAATTAATCATTTGGGGCCCCCAGGCCCACTGACAAAAATACATTTTTAGGGCCTTACAGAAAAACAACACGGTAAGGGCCATCATATCTTGGTCAGAATGTTGTACCATAGAGAAGTGGCCACCACTAAGAAGGCTGTTTTTTGTGGTCCCACCAGATGTACAATTCTACTGATAAGATCCTTAACATACCCTGCCTTCCAGGCCTGGTGAGTGGGTGGACATAATGGGGAGAAGTGATCCTTCAAATGGCCCATTCCCAAGTGATGTAGGGTTTTAAAGGTGATAACCAGAACCTTGAATTGTACCAAGAAGCAGATTGGCAGCACATACTTGTACAAAACTGTTTGGGCCCCTGCATTTCGAACCAATGGAAGCTTCCAGTTACTCTTCAAGGGCAACCCCATGTAGATTGCATTACAATAGTCCAAAAGGGAAGTCACTAGGGTATGGATGACTGTGAGAAGGGCATGTTGGTTCAGGAATGGGAATAACTGGCACACAACTCTTAGTTGTGCAAAGGCCCTCCTGGCCATGACGGTCACCTGCTCCTCGAGCAGGTGTTGCAAACCCAAGAAACCCCTTAGATTAGTCACTGGATCAGTCACTGGATCAGCCTGGAGCAGTCCAATCCCATTAACGAAGTAATGAAATGGTACTAAAATTTTGTTACTTTTTTGCAATTTATCTACAAAAAAATGTCCCCAATGTTATTGGAGGTTTTAGAAGGGGAAGAATAAGCATTTTGTTCCTTTATAAAATATAATTGAAATTTAATTTAATGTTTTTGTCTCATTTGATTGATTTTTCTTTCTGCTTCAAAAAAAGTAAATAAAAATAACGTAAGTCACTAAGCATTACCTTTGATTTATACAATTGTATTCAAATGGTTTCTTGGAAGTTAGTAAGCCTCTGTACATAGTCCTTATGCATATACTGCAAAAAGAAATACAGATGTCCTGAGGAAGGATATATATATATATATATATATATATATATTTAAAGTTCAAATCACAAATATCTACTTTGCTTTTTTTTTTTTCATTTGTCTGGGCTTTAATTACAAACCCATATTCCCAAGTGTCTTCACAATCGAAGAGTTCATTTCATTAAAAAAACCCTTTTATTTCTTAAAGTTCACTGAGCAAAACTATATTGGTTCTCACTCCAATACTATTCTGTAAACAAGCACAAAAATGTGCCTTCCCAACAGCTCCAATGAAAAAGAAAATCTAACAATCCATGCAGTATTGATTTGCACCAGGAAATCTCTTCCTTTTCTTGGATATAATCCACATGTAAGAAACTCAAGTAACTCTACTGACAAGAACATCCAATGAAGCATTATGCAAGCATGGAACATTTTTCTATTTATTTGAATATTTAATACAATCAATTTCTATTAGTTAAAAATGCTCTAGAATTTTTTTTTAAAGCCTAACATGGGTGAAACAAGAATAAGGCAACCAAGACTCTCTATATCAGGGGTGTCAAACTCGTGTCATCATGGCGACATCATGTGACATATCGGGACTTTGCTAAACCGGGCATGGGCGTGGCCAGCATGTGATGCATCTGGCCCGTGTGCCATGAGTTTGACAGCCCTGCTCTAGATCATTTTGTAGCCAGTACTATAATAGGAACTCAGACTGTAACTGGGCTTACTTGGACTTTGCAAATTTGATGAACTATTTCCAAAACCCTATTGATTACAGGTAGTCCTTGACTTAACAACCATTCATTTAGTGACTGTTCAAAGTTACAATGGCACTGAAAAAAGTGACTTATGATCTCAGACAAGATTGGCCAGGTTTATCACCTGATGAGATGTTTAGGATTAGTGTTCCATAAATTATAATAGTAATCAATAGTTCATCATGGATTTTTTAAAAGAAGAACTAGCTGGATTATAAAATTGAAAAAAAAATTACACAGAAGATAAATTATCTCACAAGTATTTTGTTCTCTCTATTTTATTCTAATTTGCTAGCCTGTACATGATATAGCCCAGTATATTTCAAGCTGGTGTCCATCAGATGTATTGTGATCATCTGGAAACCAGATGTTCTTAGTATTTCTAGACAGCATGACCAACACTTGTCAGTGATGAAGCTTATATTCTGGAAATACAGTACCCTACTCTTAAGAGACTGGCTTTGAATTTCAATGGCTAAATTTACAAATTTACACTTTTATCTAGAACTGAATATTATTAAACTTAGCAAATACGTTTCAAAGTAAACTTGTGTGTGTATGTGGGTGTGCTTGTATACATGTACCTATGGAGCTCATTGTGTCAGTAGCTTATTTTATGTGTGGATTTATCTATGCAAATCCATGGGATAATGAACAAGAAATGGTAGAATTCTAGAGAAGTGAGTATCTGAAATTTTGTTTAGCTTTGTTGAGGTGTCAGTGTACATATTTATTAGGAAAGGACTCCACATTCTATACTTCTTCCACAGGCCCTGGTGCCATCATTTATTTTAGCACCATTTCAAATGAACATTTTCAGAAGCTTCATCTAAATAAAGATTTAACTGATCATAAGTACACGATTTATCTAGCACTATGTTTAAGGTTCTCATACTACATTAATCTCAGTTTTAGTGGTTGACATACATAAAGCTGGACTTTGAAAAAGCAGGATACAAAGGATATTGATGCTTTTGAAATTTTGAAACTCATGAGAATACTCTGGACAGCCAAGAAAACAAACAGATAAATGAACAAATTAACCCAGATTCTCACTTGAGGCAGAAGTGAACAGTTTCAAATTATGTTGATGAAGTTTCTCATTCATCCAGATAGAATTGTTTGGAATTTGAGTCATGGCAACTGGATTTATTTTCTTGTTGGTCTCCAATAAGAGTAAGTCCAGTTGCCATGACTCAACTTCTTGACAATTCTACCTAGATGAATGAGAATCTTAATCATGATATTGTCACACAATTTGGGGAAGAAATCCCTGAGGTTGTTGTGGGAACACCCTACGAATTTTAGGAATTGGCACATTCCAATGAGTCTCTGCCTAGTCAGGTTTCCGTAACTAACTTGTTCATACTAAAGAAACTGCTTGGATGGGCAGTGGAACACCTCCATCCAACAAGAAAATAAGTCCAGTTGCCATGACTCAACTTCCAGGCAGTCTCAAATTATCTTACTTCAGACACATTATCAAAGATGGAACTGTTTGGCAAATCAAATGCTGGGAAAGGTGAAAGAAGATCAAGAGAACACCAACAGCAAGGTAGATTGGCTCAGTTACAATGGCAAAGGGTAGTGACCTAAGGTCCCTAAATTACCAAGATAGGGAGATATTTTTGTGAAGAAAATCTATCTAGGTGGTCACTAAGAGTCAAACTAACTTGATGACAATCAATCAATCAATCAATCAATCAATCAATCAATCCATTATTTCAGATAAACGCATAAAATATGTGTCAGCCTTGGAAGCCATATTAGGCCGGAAGCTTCAATGCTGCCATCTTCTCATGTGTGGGAAAGTAGGAGGGGGGATTTAGGAGAGGGGGTTAGTAGACATAGTAGCATTCTTTCTGTCGGTCAAAGTCAGGGCGATCCAGCATCTAGAAAAGGAGTGGTCAGGCGGCTGGGTCGAGATGGAACGGACGTTGATTGGAGCATGTGATCGACTGGGGAGAAAGGGGATGGTTTTGGGAGCTTTGACTTACTGAAGGAAAACCCGGGCTTTTCAGATTCGGGTTTTCCCAGATGTTCCAGTTTACCTATTCTAGTAAAGAGAACTTTGGAAAATGCTTGCTTCCTCATCTTTACTTGGAGTTGGGGGGTTTCTGGAACACTGACAATATGATTCCTTGTTTTTGCCTACTTGTATACCCTTGCTTTATCAAAACGTTTTGATAAAGCTTTCAAATAAAGATTTTGTTCTCTTGGTTTGTGGAAGATGGAAAAGTCTTAGTTTTATGGGTGCCCATTTATGGTTTTCTTTGAAGCAGTTTATTCATATTGCAGTATAGCATGCTATCTTTCATGAAATTCTGGGGTTACCTATGTAGCTTCTTAGTGAATACTGTATGTTTCCCCTGGAACCATGAGTGTGCATAGAGGTAGAAGCAAGGGGGAGCATTGTATGGCTTTCTTGTTTGTGTCACATACTGTGATATAAGTATTAATTTTTGTCCTGTGTGAAATATCATGATGCAAGTGACTCGTTTTAACAGCACTGCAGCTTTTTTCAGATCACTGAGTTATACATCCATGTTGAACAACAATGGAAAGACCTGGGATAATCTATCAATTCAAAAGTTTACTTGTTTATTTGCTTTACCGTAATGAGTTTGATATTATTTTAAAGATTTGTTGTTTTTAAGCTTACCGAACAGGCCTATTATCCCTTCAATGTTAAGTGAATTTAATGTTAATGATGGAAGCTCCAGCATTTTGAAAGCTCTGCTTGGATACACTGAGCAGACAGAAATGGGGAGGAAAAATATTTGCACTTTCCCTCCCATTCTGAGCCATTAAAAAGAAAAAAGAGAGAGAGAGAGATTGTCCCCAGAGTACAAACATTGCAAATATTTATTTACTCAAGCACTTTTAGGTAATTCTGCTTCATAATTCACAGAAATTGAGATATTTTTTAGAACTGAACTTTCTTCTTTAGTCAGAGCACTCAGCTGAGCATGAGATAAACAGTACTAGGAAACGTTATTTCCTAATGCTGAATGGAGACTTTTTTTTTAATACCAAAGAAGGACAAAATGTAAGAGTCCTTCATCCTCCATGGATTGGCTTTCTCACCATACAGGGATATATAGCAGTTATTACTCCTTGCCTGGAATCAGAAAGAAGTGGAATTGGCTCAGGAAATTCAGCTGAAAGAGAAAGAAATGATTTCCATCTTCCTGAATGTATGTTATCTGTCTCATCAGCAAAGGGAGAATAATGTAACATTTTCAATTGTATTCTGTTCTAGTTAACATTAATTTTTCCACCTTTGCACAACTTTAAGACAGTGCTTTATTAGGGATTCATCTAGAATTCCTGAGAATAAGACTGCTTTTGAAATTTTAAATAGAATGCACCAAGTACAGGAGAGCAGATGCAGGCCTTCAAAAATTAAGGCCCAGGAGAAGGTTGCTAAGGCAACCAGTACAAAAGAAGCGTGCAACTTTGGACAACAAAAACCATGCTAGGATTTATCTGCCATATCAGGAGCCACGCCTCAAATTGTCGTGGGCCATTTGCGAAGGGGGAGTTCAGAAGTTTTAAAAGGCAACTGGATAACTTAAGCCTCTGCCATTTTCCCTTCAAGTGTGTAAAAAGGGGTGTACAAAAATGTGGTTGCTAGACTATATGTGCTCCCGAGGTTTTGCATCACTGCAGTATACATTGTGAAATGCTTGACACTTGTTTTTTTTCCCCTCCAACCTAGTATCCTTCAAAACTAAATATTTTAGAATGTCCCCAATTCCCAGCTTCATAGAATCTTTGGTATGTAAAAATGTTAATGCTACTATTTTAAGTGAAATTACACTAGGAAATAAAAGATAATTCTAAGCCAAGAAAGATATTTATTCACAAGTATGATTATAATATATAACTATAAAATGGCATTTTCTTGATATTTCAGAGTAAATAAGCATATAAGAAGAATAATATTATTATGCTTAAGCATATAATATATGCTAAGAATATAATTATGAAGCCTGCCTGATAATTTGGCAGGATAATTTTGGCTTAGTCTTAAAGATCACAAAACTTTGCAGTGTTTGAGTAACTGTATCAACAATTTTATATACAAACTGTTATTCATTTAAAATACTGTGAAATCATCCAAAGAAAGTGCAAAAAGAGGAGAGAAAATTTATTTAAAATTATGAATGTTATAAAGAGATAATTTTGCCTTCTGCTAATGGTAAACCTTTGCTTCTCCAATAAAACTAATAATTGTAGATTCAAGAGAGCTAAGGGAGAGTATTTGATCCATCAGTTCTTTTTCTTTTTTACTGGTGTTGTAATGATGAAAAAAAGAAGAAATTGATGAAATGATTCCATCTTACATAGGATTGGCTGATTTTGAAAATAATATTTATATTAGAAAAGGAAATCTTACAAAATCATGAGCGAAGTTTATCCTAAACTAATACTGAGCTTCAAATGCTTGATAGATGGTTGCAGGAGCCTTGGTGGCAAAGTGGTTGTAATGCAGAATTGTAGGCAAACTCTGCCCACAGCCTGAAGTTTGATCCTAACAGGCTCAAGGTTGACTCAGCCTGCCATCCTTCCGAGGTCGGTAAAATGAGGACTGAGATTATTGGGGACATTGTAAACTTCCCAGAGAGTGTTATAAAGTATCATGGAGTGGTATTTAAGTCTAAGGGCTATTGCTATTGCTATTTTTAATGTAAATAATTATTCTAACGTAAAATTTCAATTTGTAATAGTTACTGTACAGTTTATTAATCAATACAAAGGTTCATATTAAAGAGAATATTAGGGGAAGAGAAAGAAACAGATTCATCAGTATTCTATTTTTTGTAAAAAAAAACTTTTTAAATTCAATATTGACGATACATATTCATTAATATTTTGTGGTGAATCATGAGTCCTCCTAGTTTTATAGTCTAGCAGCCTTGATATTCATTAAGCATTTGTGAAGTGGCTACACTTTGCGTCAGTGAGATTAGTATACAGTAAGGACAGAGGTGGGTTCTAAAATTTTTTACTACCGGTTCTGTGGGCGTGGCTTATTTTGTGGGCGTAGCTTGATGGTCATGTGACAATTCTTTAGGATTTAGCAGAGGTACTGGTCTACCAGGCTTTTAACTGCTTGCAGAGCTGTACCAGTCTACTCATTTGTTTTTGGAGGCACCGGTCTACCCATTTGTTTTTGGAGTCACCAGTATACTCATTCGTTTTTGGAGGCACCGGTCTACCACTACACTGCCTTTTAACATTGATCAGCTGTAGGGTGGCCCTTTGAAGCCCCGCGGCAAGAGTTTAAACAGTTTTTTTCCTTCTAACCGATCAGCTGGGACTCAGGAGGCAGCAATAGATTGGGGGTGGGGCCAAATAAAAGGTAAGAATAATGCGGGGAGGGGGGGCGGGAAGGCCCAGCTCCCAAACAAAGAGAACCGGTTCGGTGACGTCGTATTGTCACCGCTACCGGCTTGGCCGAACCGGACCAAACCGGGAGGAACCCACCACTGAGTAAGGAGCTGTTTTGTTCATTGCATCATTTTGCATCACCTCTGAAGCCACCTCCGCACTTCCAGTAACTCTTTCCAATTGCTGAATATGCTGCCAAAGGCTTTAGAAACAAATGGCAAGTTCGTTCAACCTTTTAGAGCATTTTATGTATGAAAATATGTCACAATAAGGCTATTTAAATGTAAAGGTATTAGAAGACTGAAATTCTGGTGGTAATCTTTTCTAAAAGACCATCTGTTTATGGGTCTTAAATAGTATTATCAGTTTACACAAGGGAAAAGTTTGTGTCCTAAATATGCTAAATAGAATTTTATATAATTGCAACATAATACTTCATAGAATTAATCATACATATATAAACACACACACTATATATAATAGTTTGAAAACCATTATAATATTTTATCTCATTTGTTTTATCTCAGAACATCTCATTTTTTATTACTCATGTTTTTCTTTTCCATTTTCTTAATTCTATTTTTGCTAATTTTGTCTGATTTTCACTTTGTCTCCACATTTTATCCTTGCTTTATGTCATTTTTCTTCCATTCGTATCTTCGTTGCATGCTGTTACTTATTTCTTTTCCAAGAATTGCATATGAAAAAAGAAAGAATGATTCATTTTCATTACTGTCTCAATTTCAATCTTTTTTAATTTCTATCTTTTAAAATTAAATATATACAAGCCACTAGTATATAAAAAAAGAGCAAACCCCATTCCCTTCTAGCACTGATGATGCTATCTAGTTTGGTAAAGAAATATCTGCAAGAAAACAACCAAACTCAAAGAGCCCCAGGGACTCCACAAAATCATATATTTGGTGAAAAGATTTGGTTTTGAAAAGCTTTGATAATTGAATGTTTCTGTCTGTTATGTGATTTAATAAAATACTTAAAAACAGAGTTCATCCAGATATATTGAAGTAGAATATCCAATCAAAGCAGTGGTGGGTTTCAATTTTTTTTACTACCGGTTCTGTGGGCCTGGCTTGGTGGGGCATGGCATGGCTTGGTGGGTGTGGCTTGTGGGCGTGGCAGGGGAAGGATTCTGTAAAATCTCTATTCCCACCCCACTCCAGGGGAAGGTTACTGCAAAATCCCCATTTCCTTCCTTATCAGCTGGGACTTGGGAGGCAGAGAATAGAAGGGGGCGGGGCCAGTCAGAATTTTTACTACTGGTTCTCCGAACTACTCAAAATTTCCGCTACCGGTTCTCCAGAACTGGTCAGAACCTGCTGAAACCCATCTCTGAATCAAAGTCTATACTCAATTATAGTCCACCATTTGGAAGATACTAGGCTGATGGTGGCTACAGTATTCTATACTTCACACTGATTTGGGTATGTGAAGTAGGCAGAACCTGCTACCGGGATGATAACTTTATTCCTGCTTGATAAAAAAAAAAAAAAAAGAACATTTACAAAGGACCTGCATCAGAGGTGAAATCCAGCAGGTTCTGGAGAACCAGTAGCGGAAAGTTTGACTAGTTTGGAGAACTGGCAAATACCACCTCTGGCTGGCCCCAGAGTGGGGTGGGAATGGAGATTTTGCAATATCCTTCCCCTGGAGTGGGAATGGAGATTTTGCAGTATCCTTCTCCTGCCACACCCACCAAGCCACGCCCACCAAGCCACACCATGCCCACCAAGCCATGCCCACAGAACCAGTAGTAAAAAAATTTGGATTTCACCACTGACCTGCATGCTTTATAGGGGAATTATGGGGTTTATGTCTTTATACAGCAGTTGCTATGGAAATTAAAATACCCTTCCTTCCTTCCTTCCCTCCTTCCCCCTCTCTCTCCCTCCCCCTCCCACACTCCCTCATATGGTAATGTATTATAGTAAGGTGATTTTAAACATTTAGTTTCACTTTGGTAAGATATCCTCTGGCTTTAAATTAAGTGAGTTGAAGAAAGTGGAAAAGCTTTCTTTGGAAATTTCACTTGGACTTGTTTTTTTGTGAAATTTATTTCTCATTTAAAAACAATTTAAAAACAAAAGTAAGCCCCATTTTAAACATTTCCAGTCATTGTATAGGCCATTTTTATCTGGTTTTTATATTACCTGCTTTGGCAAGAGTAGTATGAAAAACAGGTCAATTGAATGTTTTGGAGAGTTTTCTTTTATTTGTCTTCAGTGATAATGTTATTGTAAATCTCATGCAAATGAATAACGTATTCCCAAGGCTCACCCTGAAATAAGATCTGCTAGCATGTGATCCATACTAAAACAAATGAGCTTTGCAGAATGCTGGCGAAGTAAATCACAGTGGGTGGCACCAAAAACAACTCAGCTTTGACATATTTTCCTGAACTGTGACTGGAGATCCCAGTCTTCATGGAGGATGCTTCCTTACCATATGGATTGGGCACATTTAAACTGTTGACTTTTTTTCACCACTGATCTCACCATCCCATTCATTAATTTATAATTTTTGTGATGCTCTGTCTTTTTTCCCCCCCACAATTTTTTTTATTTTTATTCAAAACATTAAAATGCAGACTCCAAAATACATATAAACAAAACACAACTAAACAAGAGCACACAAAAAAGGCTGCATAAAATTAAAAAAAACAAAAAAGATATAAAACAAAAGATATACATAAATTGTCCATAAATTTATAATTCTTGTGATATTTAAATGCCAGCTGGTAATGTTTCAATTGCTTCTTTTTTATAGCATCAGTTTAATTGCTAAGCAATCACCTATCCTAAAATGGATCTCAGCTTTCTATTCTTCCGAGGTCTGTAAAATGAAGACCCAGATTGTTGGGGGCAA
The DNA here is from genome assembly GCF_029215685.1 of Pituophis catenifer annectens. Taxonomy (NCBI): domain Eukaryota; kingdom Metazoa; phylum Chordata; class Lepidosauria; order Squamata; family Colubridae; genus Pituophis; species Pituophis catenifer. Next base: position 229,218,875 of record NW_027256882.1, on the reverse strand, counting down.
TATGCTGACTCTGTAAACCGCTTAGGGCTGCACTATGAAGCGGTATATAAGTCTAAGTGCTATTGCTATCTCTTTTTTTTTCTCTACTATGCAAGGATATTTATTTTTACATTTTTTTCTAAATTCGCCATAGTAAATTGAATATTAATAATATTCTTAATAGACCCTTCTAGAAAATTTAAATGTTGCAATGCAGTATAAGTAGCTCTCAACATATGACCGCAGTCAGGACTGGAGTTTCCTGATCGGTAACTGAAACAATAATTAAGCAAGTCATCAAGCAAGTCTTCGAGACTGCCTGCTGCTACCGACAGCCTCCCATCGACCTGTGCGCTCCCACAGAGAGGGCCTCCTCGGGGTGCCATTAGCCAAACAATGTAGGCTGGTGACCCCCAGGGGGAGGACCTTCTCTGTGGGGGCACCTACCCTCTGGAATCAGCTGCCCCCAGAGATAAGGAGAATCCAAGACCTCGGTGCCTTCCGCCGTGCCCTTAAAACCTTCTTTTTCCAGCAAGCTGGGCTGGCCTAACACTTTTTAAAATGTTTTTAATTGTCTGTTATTGTTTTTAATCATGAGGCCAAATTTATATATATCTTTTAAATTGTATTTTAATGTTTGTAGTTTATGTTTTTACTTGGCTGTTCACCGCCCTGAGTCCTCAGGGAAAAGGGCGGTATACAAATTTAAAATAAAAAAATAAAAAAAATAAAATGCGCAAGACCCAATTTTATGACCATTTTTACCATGGTCATTAAGTGAATTACATGGTCTTAAATGAATCATACAGTCATTAAGTAAATCGAGCTTCCCCATGGATTTTGCTTGTTGTTAGCTGGCTGGGAAGGTCACCAGTTGTAATCATATGACTGCAGCATGCTGCAATTATTGTAAATGCAAGCCGGATCATGATTACGTGACCATAGGGATGGTACAACACTAGTAACTTTGACTGCAGTTGTAAATAACTTTTTTTTCAGCTCCATTGTAACTCTGAACTATCATTAAATAATCAGTCATAATTGAAGGACTACTTACACTTAATTATAAGATATTATAATAATTATAAGATAGAAGTTCTTAAAAATACATTAAAAAAAAGAGATACTGACTAATCTTCCAGTCACCATTTATGTAGCTATTATTAAACACAGTCCTGACCTGGTTGTGTTAGGGAGGAAGAGATTCAGGGTGGCCACAGTCTAGAATATCCCATAGTATATCTATTGGGTTATAAGGTTATAGCTTTAGTCTGGCAAGAATCTATCTATTAGTATAAACAAATAAAGAACTGGATTCAACAAGATCTTAGTATGTCATCTCTGGACTTAGGCCTGACAATCTCCTTTTGTTCTGTGAAGTTAGCTTTAGCATTCTGGAAGTTGCGTTGCCACAAACCTGGAGGGGCATTAGGATGATCTCATTTTTTTATTCCTCAAAACCAGGGGTGTCAAACTCGTGGTGTCATATTGTTGTCAGATGACGTATTGCGACTCCCCCTTTGCTAAACCGTGGCGTGGCCAGCATGTGACGTATCCAGCCCGCGGACCACAAGTTTGACACCCCTGTTCAAAACCAACATATTGGATATGAAATGGGATATCTCATTTCCTTTCTTACATCATTAGTACACAATGGTATAACAGTTTGGTCCCAGTATTTTGCTTTCTTAAAAACATCAAACATTACACTGATTGACATAGGGAATTAGGCAAACTGTTGATCCAAACCACATCTGCTCAATTACTGATCAGTTTGGAGTAGCTTCATAATCTAAAAAAATAACCATTCATTTGTAGTGTCTGACAATTTCAGTAGCACAGACCACCAGTGATAGGATTCAGCCAGTTCAGGCTGGTTCAGGCAAAATGGTAGTTAAATTGCTGGATGGCCCCTCCCCTTCCTGTCCCTTCCAGGAGTCCCCACGCGCTCCATTTTGGCTCCCAGGTAAATGCAGGGAGGCTTCCTAGGCCCAAAATGGGGCACGAGGGTGTGTGTGTGACGCAGCCCCCCATGGCCTGTATTTGCTCCCAGGAGACTGCAGGAAGGCCTACTAGTCCCAAAATATGGTGTGGTGGGGCAGAGCATCCCCCCCACATCCCGTTTTTGTTCCCAGGGGGTGCTGCCTGTCACATCCCCTGGCCATGGCCACCATGGCCACGCCCATCCAGCCGGTCATTAGGGCAGAGAATCGGTTGTTAAATTATTTGAATCCCACCACTGCAGACCATCTGCCAGAAAAGTCTAATGGTATTTTTCTTACTGAAATGACAAAACAACACAGAAGGAAGGAGGAGAGGAAGCTACTCCCTGGCCCAGTGCCTGCTTTGTTATTGTGTTATTGGGAAGTTGAGATATTTGTTATTCTGATTATATGTATGGAAAGATCTGATAGCTCACACACACGTATTTAATCTTTATACATTTGAAAGGTAAGCTTGAGTCAACTATCAAGTGTTTTATTTATTGAGGTTCTTTTGTTTATTACTACATAAAGTTATACTGTATATCAGTTGGCAATATGGAAACTGGAAGAACAAAGCAATATCAAAAGTCATTTTTACTACATTACCTGTTAATAGAAACTGGTCACAGTTAATGTATCTATTGTTACCATATTCTCCATTTATTATTACATATCACATTTCAACATTGCTTTTTTATCATAATTTTAAGTGTTTATAACAGTTATCTTTGTTGCTGTCCTCACATCTGAAATAAGGTGCAACTTTATATTTGCTCTTCTATTCTTTGGGTTAGGCAATGAATCAAATGCTATAAAAGCACCTGTAACAAATGGCAAGACAATCATAGATAAGAAAATTGAGAAAACTATGAAGCAGAAAATTGGTATACCTGTACTGAATGCATAAGATAGTGAATTTGATAGAAATTTTTTACTAGCTACAGAAGTACTAACCCAACTAGTAAATAAACAAACAAATAAATAAATAAACAAGTAAATAAACAAAACCAATGAGTAGGTTATGTGTTTCCCTGATCAAAAGGATTTTTCTTGTTTCTTCCACATCTAAAACTGAGTTACGTTTTTCATTTAACGTCACACAATTTCTTAAATGACACCATAAGAATGGTAAATAACAATGAAAGTTTTAAATCAGCCCCATCAGGTAGATCAGATCATGAAATCAACTCCATGGAAAGGCTAAAATGACTTTCATTGAAAGTGATTATAATATGGAAACCTTGCATGGACTGTTTGCTAAAAGGAGAAAAAAAAATACAATTTATAAATTTGAAAATTAAGAAAGATGTGAATTAAATGAAGGAACTTGTATAATATTTGAGAGGAAGGATGGATTATAAGAGTGTAATTATTGGTTAAAAAGGTCAGAAGTCATATTTCTTACCTTTAGTTTTGTGTTTCCTTCCTTCCTTCCTTCCTTCCTTCCTTCCTTCCTTCCTTCCTTCCTTCCTTCCTTCCTTCCTTCCTTCCTTCTTTCTTTTGATTTGTCATTTATCCTATGAAAATTATATATTTATACATAAATAACAGTCTTGCAAATTGGATTGTGTTATACCAGCTCCCCTCTCTTCTTATCATTCTGTAAATTAGAGAGGTGTCTGTCTGTGCCTTTTGTAGTTTCTATCTGTTATGAATGTAAGCTATGTTTCATCTCAGCATAGCTTTGGTAACCGAACTTACTGTATCTCCCTCAAGGGCATCTTCCTGACTTTCTAAAGTCACTGAATTATAATACAGTACTGTAAAGTTTTACTTAGGAAAAACGGTTTACTTATTTGGCACGAACTGAAACAAAGTATTTTTTTCTTTTGTTACTGTGGCTATTATATTATCAGTCCAGCTCCATTGGTGTTATATTTAACCAATTAGTTAACCAGGACATTTACACTATAATGAGTTGTCATTTTTAATATGAATAGTATTTCTTTCAAAAATTCTCTTTGATAATTACATCAAACCTCTTAGCGTTATAACCTTAGCGTTGTGGACAACCTGTAGAAATGATCCTATAAACCTAAATAAATAGTTTTTTTGGGATCCCAAATAATCAATTGACTCTCCCTAACTTATGGTTCATTGATTGGTTTTTGGGACTATTTAATAAATCCCACTTAAGAGTCACTTTTTGGGAGATGGGTGGCCATATAAATTTGATAAATAAATGAATAAATATATAAAAATCTCATAGCCTTCTCAACTTTAAGGGAGCCAATGTCCAGGTATTGCTTTCTGATGTTACTCATGCTATTTTGGTGTCTTAGCAACTGAACCCTTTCAGATGGAATTCTGTAATTGTCCAGATGAAGACTAGTAACATCCTAATGAGCTTCTGTTGTGGACCAAACATTTGCCTCAACATTGATCTGAGACATAATATAAGGGCAGAAAAATAAATATTAGAGGCAATGGGTTTATGCTGGATGAAGAATTTTGGACAACTTGAAACCTCATACATATTGTAATATGGATCTATGTCGAGGTTTTGTTTATTTATTAGTATTTATTGACTGCCCAACTCAGGTGGACTCAGGGCTCTTTTTGATTAAATATACAGGTTTTTTATGAATAGATTTATAGCATAGTTGAATGTTTCTTGCAATTAAAATAGAAAGAAATAACCACTATTTGATTAATAGATACTGTCCAGCCTTGGAAGCTGGCCCACCAAATTGTGCCTGTGACTTGCTTTCACATTATTATTTCTATAATTGAGAAGTAAATATATATTAGAAAGTTATGGTGTATTTCTAATGCTTTCTCATTAAAATAAAATGCCCAAATTTCCCACCAGTGAAGGACATGACCACATAACAAATTTTTTTATCAATAGTAATAATATAAATTATTTAGATGTGGATGAGCATGAGCTAAAGTAAACATTATACAGAAATCGGAGGCCAATTCATTATGTAGCTGTTTCCTGGCATTAACCCACCTGCTTCTCAGATGGGTTTGTGTAGAGCTGTACAAAAAAATATCAGACTCTTGAATTCCCAAGAATCTACCTTCAAAGCAATAGGATAAAAAGCCAAACATTTCAATTCTTCCCCTTAGCCATAAGAAAATTACTTTTTTGAGCCATGGGATCAGCAGGCATTCCTTGAAGTATTTACCCTTTTGGTACATTTCTACCCCAAAATATAGCTTTGTCCAACTCTGGGCCCTCCAGGGAATCTGGCAATGCAGCTCCCAAAATTGTTAGCCAGCATGTTCTCTGTGAAAGAAAACATTAAACAAAGTAGTGTTTATGAGGCTTGTCTATGGTTTTAACTAACAAAGTAGCAAGTGCAGCTTAGATTGGCCCTTTGGATTGACCCCACCAAATCCATGTAGAAGAACAAAGTTTCCAATCCGTAATGTTTGCTTCCTGAAAGAAAGGAAGAAAGAAGGAAAACCGATACCATTGCAAACTTTGGAAGCATGTCAAATTTGAAAACTTTACAGACCAAGATGTCACATTTAGTATTCAAGGAATGGAGAAGTGAAAGAAATGTTGCTATCCATATATTTTATCCTATTGGAAGGCCAGGCAAGGACATCTTCAGGGGACAAAGTTTCCAATCCGTAATGTTTGCTTCCTGAAAGAAAGGAAGAAAGAAGGAAAACCGATACCATTGCAAACTTTGGAAGCATGTCAAATTTGAAAACTTTACAGACCAAGATGTCACATTTAGTATTCAAGGAATGGAGAAGTGAAAGAAATGTTGCTATCCATATATTTTATCCTATTGGAAGGCCAGGCAAGGACATCTTCAGGGGACATATTGATGGATGCAAACGGGATGAAAAGCCTTGTCCCTTTTTGTGTACATGAGATGCTTGCAATGTATATTTTAAAAAAAATGAAGAGAGGATTTCAATTGCCTAGTAATGCCTGCAGTTTGGCACTGTTGACTGCGGAAAAGCAGGCTGCTTAGAAAAATTGCAGACATCTGTGCTGTTTCCACCCCTCTTATTTGAGCCTTCTGCCCAGCCAAGCAGCCAAAAGCACTTGATACAGGTGTGGAAGGAGGTGGGAAAAGAGAAGATTCATGTTTTGGAAGCTCTGCAGCCATCAGCGCATAGGGTAAAACAGCTAATAAAAGAATGGGATGACTTTTTCCCCTCATTGAGACTGGATCGGCTGGAGGAAAACCAAGAGGCCTATCAAATCAAAGCACATTGTGGGAAGGCGCAAATGCTTTATAGGCTGGCTATTAATACAGAAGAAGAAAAAAAAAATAGGAAAAAATCCCAGAAAGAGGAATGAATTAAATTAGAACAGTGTTTGTAAGAGACACTTACTTGCCTTGCCAATGTTGCTAGAGTGTGTTTTTTTCTCCTTGGTAGTTCCTTGATTAGGATAATATTTTATGCTTATTTCAATCCTAAAACCAACACTGGCAGGGCAAACTATACAAACACAGAGCAAATCCCACTCCCTTCTAGCTCTGATGATGTTACTTAGGTGGGTAATGAAGCATCTACAACAACAACCAAGCTTAGAGAGCACCAAGTACTCCACAATTCAATCTAGAACCACATATATTCTCCTCTGTTGATACAACTGATGTTTGAATGCAATTTTTCTATAGGTTCAGTAAAGTCCATGCTTTATAAATACTTGAATATATTGTAATTATTACATATTTAACAATGGAAAGAAACATTGAAGGTTCAGCTATGCTTGTATTAAACATGTGGTATTAATATAACAATTCCCCAATCCACTAACATTTATTGTGCATTTTTTTTCCCCTAAAAGTGAGCCTGGTTATTACTCTGTATCTGTAGTTCATTCGTAGACTAACACATAACTATATTGTATAAGTATGCAGACAGGAAAGTTATATTGTTCAAAAACTCAGTTAATGAGTTTAAGAAGTGATTATAAGCTACCACAATTCTCAGTGCACTGTGCTCCACAGTAATAATCCAAATTGTCTGTGACTTATGATTAGATTTGGCAACAACTTTGAGCTCCCACTGTAGTGTGAAATTAACACCACAGACTGTAGCAATGCTGTTTATTGAACACAAGGGAATAGATTATAGCTTCATAAATTCAAAGGCAACCTCTACTATTACTTAATTAGAATCAATAGCTATGACTAAGTTATCAGTGGCATTTGACAAGGATTCCTACAGGAAAGAAACCACCAGGATCCTAAGAATATAATTTATAGACCCCAACTTTTGATAGGCAAATTCACAACTGCTTATTAAAAACAGACTGATGTATTTGAAAAAAAAAAAAATAATGCTAAGAGCTTTTTTTCTTAGGAACTTGAATAGCTGCTTTTAAAATTAAATGAGTTATTTCAACTCAGTGCAATGAGCTTAGTTTTTAGATATATTTAATTATTATATTTGCATTCTTTTCCCCCATCCCAAAAACACTACACTTCTTATCTTCTACGCCAGGGATAGGCAACCCGGCCAATGGCAAGACATTCTGGTTGGAATTCCCTTGCTCCCCCCAAATTCTGTGAAAGGAATTTGCCTACTTCTCTGCTACACAATTTATTTTTTATCATTTCAATTATCATTTCACTTATTTCATGTTTTGCTTATATGAACACTGAGGACAGCTTAAATCAATTAAAATAATGCAGTGGAAGAGAACTAGTTGAAGTAGGCTAACATAATGGAATATATTTGATAAATCATTGTTGTCCTTTATTGCCTGAATCATTGCTGCCATTTATTTATTGAATTTGTAGACTATCCCATTCCCATTCCAGATCACTTTGAGTGGTTTTACAAAATGAAAGCAGCTGTAAATGCAGGGCAGCTCCAACAATACAACAGCTTCTATTTAAGGAGCAATGCCATCACTCCCTGCCTCTCCCCCTTCAAATTCTTCACAACTTCAAAGGCCCTTCTGTCCAATATGCAAAGGTCCACAAGGAACCATGTGGAATTCCAGGGGAGATTATTCTAAAGGACAGGTCCTGCACAGAGAAGCCCAATAGGTGACATGGTTAATTAAAGAGACCCAAAGCAAACTAACTCTCTCAGTACATGGATGACAGACATTAGGGAGGAGGATAGTTTGTCCTCCAGAAAACTAGACCCTATGCCATGTAGAACATTGCTCCTTAAATTGCACTTGAAAGTCAACTGGCAATCTTAGGTAGCTGACATAGCAGGCTGTGATGCCACATTCTGGTCCAACTGTGGCTTCCAAGTGATCTTCAAGAGCAGTTGTATGTAGATTACATAGCAGTAGTTTGAGTGATTGCAGGAGTGTTGGCACACAAATACTATCTGAACAAAGACCTTCTGGTCATATCTGACACATGCTCTTCAAGCAGGACCTGTGAATCAAAGAATGTCCCAGATGATTCAAAGGCTAGTAAAGATGAAAGGTCCTCATATTAAGAGAATCAAACACCCATAACTACTGCTTTTTTAGGGATAAATTTAAGCCTATTATTCCCTGTTTAGATCCTCACAGTCTCCAGACCCCGGAACAAGACCTCAGTAACATGAATTGGTTAGCTGAGATCAAGAGATACTATTAAATATTATCAACATACTGATGATACCTCATCCCAAACTATGACCTTTTGCAACAGCCTCATGAATAGATTGAACAGTGTTGTTTAGTGTTGTTGTTCAACAATAGATTGAACAGTAATAGTAATCTATTAAATAGTGTTAAAAGTTGAGGCACTCTATAAATAAGAGGCCTGGGCTTAATATCTCCCCAGCCAAACATTAACTGAAACCAGTGGCAAAGAAAAGAGAATCATTATAATACTGTGTTCTCCATTCCTTGCAACCAATTCAAGAGTTTACCATGGTTGATGGAATTGAAAGCCACTGAGCAATTAAGAAGGGCCGGGATGGTAGCACGACTTCTTTCGCAGCTCCATCAAAGATCATAAATAACCATAAGTAATATTTTCTCCCAACTATGTCCTAACCTAAAACCTCATGGAAAAAGGTTCAGATAATCCAATTCCTTCAAGATCACCTGTAACTTCAACGTAAGTATCTCTTTAGGAGAGTAGACTATTGACTCCTTCAAGGTTGATGGAACTAGGGATGGAGTATTGACTTCTTCGAGGCTGATGGAACCAGTCCCTCTTTCTAACAGGCTAAAACCTGCAGCATGGACTCAACTGCACATTTCATCTTGGGTGGTATTCATTGGCTTAGTAGTACTGAGGTTCCTGTCTACTTCCTTAGGAGTTACAGGACTGATATTATCTGAGATTCTCAAGCATGACTGTAGCTTAAATATCTCAACTGAATCTACTAACTCTTAGCAGATCCAAACAACTTTATCATCCAAATGTCTAGAATAATCTTCACTGAGGTATGTAAGAAACTCATCTCTATCAAACAATAGAATAGAATAGAACAGAATAGAATAACAGAGTTGGAAGGGACCTTGGAGGCCATCTAGTCCAACCCCGTGCTTAAGCAGGAAACCCTACACCACTTCAGACAAATGTTTATCCAACATCTTCTTAAAAACTTCCAGTGTTGGGGCATTCACAACTTCTGGAGGCAAGTTGTTCCACTGATTAATTGTTCTAACTGAGTGAGTCACCTGTAAAAGGACCACTGAACAGCTATCAGAGAACACAAAGAGAGCAGGGATTTATGTGCTTAACTATGTTTCTCTGTTCTGATGTTAATGTAATCCCAAAGATGAATTTGTATTCATGCTAGGTCAGATTCAGTCTTCGTCCAGCAGTACTCTAGGCATTTGATATTTCATCTCTTGGAAGTCCTCAGAAAACTAAAGATTTTTTCCTGATATATATACAGTAAAATGCTCCATTGGAGCTATTTCATCATCTGCATATTCCTACATGAAATTAAGACCTCAGATTTATTTTATTTAATTTTATTTATTTATTTTAATTTAATTTGTATGCCGCCCTACTCCCGAAGGACTCAGGGCGGTGAACGGGCACAGAATAAAACACGTAAAATACAAAAATTAAGAGCAGAAATAAAATCGAATTAAATCAATTTAGCCCAAGACAAATTTAAAACCCCAGGTTAAGAACAAATTAAAATTTACATTAAAATTTACATTAAAAAAGAATGGGAAAGGTTAGGCCAGACCAGCCTGGTGAAATAAAAAGGTCTTAAGAGCACGGCGGAAGGTGCATAGATCCGGGATCCTCCGTATCTCCGGGGGAAGCTCGTTCCAGATAGTAGGTGCCCCCACAGAGAAGGCTCTCCCCCTGGGGGCCGCCAGCCGACATTATTTGGCCGACGGCACCCGGAGGAGTCCCTCTCTGTGAGAGCGTACCGGCCGGTGGGAGGTAGTTTGCGGCAGCAGGCGGTCCCATAAATAGATGAAGAACTCACCAGATTCTTGGGAAAAACTTTCCAGATCCTTTGAAATCCATCCAGGTTCACTAAGTGCCTAGGGCAGACTGATCTACTAAATCCTGTCCCTATGAAAAATGATAGTACAAGAAAGCCAAAAAACTATTAGACAGTGATTTGCCCATGACAGATAGTAATATTCTCTACCGTGAGATCATGCTGCAACTGCTCCATGACAAAAACCCAGATCTGATATGAAATTTCTGTCATGCTTTAGGTTCTCGATAATTTAAGACAGGTCCATGATGGCATGAACTCCTGATCTATCTCAGACTCAAATCCTTGGCATATCTTACTTTGATCATGCCTGTTCAATTACTGTATACTTTCTTTAGCAGCCTATTCAAGGCAAATTATATGATTCTCCCCCTTTTTTTTTCTTTTGAAGGGTATCCCAAGTATATGATTTCTATACTGCGTTCCTAACTTGCTTTACTATGGTAATGGCTACAGTACATGTTTCTGAAAGCTTCCAAGAAAATATATAGTTTTTATAGGAACCATAAAATAACCTTTGTGATTTAAACTTTTTTTTTACTCAAGCAACATTCTATTATTTATAGTCTCTTTTTCTTTCTAACATTTTAAAATCTTTTCTTACTTTAAAAAATAATACCATGCTGGTTGTTCAGAAGGAAGTTTATCAAAGACAAGTATTCGAAGGAGGCTGCTGGAAAAATAGATTCCATCTGCCCATTTCATATATCTGCTATGTTTCAGTTGAATAATATTTCTACCAGTACTCTGTTGATTAGGAAAATTCCCATTGGTGTAATATGGATGTCCACAAATATAAATACATCTTCATGGATCTTCACAGAAGTATAAAGCTTAAGGTCAAATCAAAGTCTATCCAGCATTTTTAAGAATGAGCAAGTATTTATTATGTATTATTTATATGAGGAGGAATGAAAACCTACCTCAGGCTTAAGCAAAGATTTACCACTACCCAATTTATAAAGCAATCTTATGTTCCTCTCCAATAATGTTTGTCATACCCCAGTCACGTCTCTTTATACACTGCACATTAAAAATGCTTGTGGCAGATGGAAATCATAATAATTTGTTTAATAAAACATTTTAGCTGCTTATGCAGCAGAGATTATTTCTGCCTAGTGTCTAATGCTGTAATGTATTTACTGTGGGTAGATGGCACTGAAGAAAATGGGGTCTTTTTTAATTCATTCAAAATAACAATAGCTCATCTTTTTAAACCAAGTCTGCTTTGTGGGAAGAAACAAGGATTTTATGCATGCATCTGAATAAAAATTCAATTCAAAATTGCATTAACATTTGAAGATATAAAAATACCATCCTTGATGTAACAACAAGTATTAGACTTATTCATCCAAAATTTTAAAATTCCAGAATAGCTTCATAAAGTTTAATAACCCCACAGTCTGACCAATAAATTCATCCCTTCAATGCCAATTAATGCATATGCACTTATCTTACATATCCTTTTAAAAACTGTATTGGAATATGAAAGTTGTCAATCCCTAGACATGGTGACACATTCTTGGTAGTACATTTTTGAACATTGTCAAACAATTTCCTGCATGAATAGGAATTTTTGTGGTGGCTAACCATCATGCTATCACTACCCAGTTTCTAGAGAGAAGTTGGATCTTGGGCTTCCCAGAAAGACTGCACAATGACCAATGAGAGAAGCAGGAAAACAAAGGAAAATACAATTCAATAATCAACATTAATAAAAAAATTAAGTGTCATAAGATCCTGATAGAATTTACAAATTGCATCATAATATAGTTTGATTATGGTTTATCACCGCATATAAATCCTGTCATTGCAGCTTATAAATTATGCTTTCCAGTTTAGCAAGTCATTAAACAGTACATTAAGACAAATCATGGCACAGCAGGAATAAGAATAGGACAGGACAGCAGCATCCAAATTCTCCATCAAAGAGTAACTTGTGTTGAACTGATTCAGAAAGGGTCATATTTCAACTTCAGACTGAAAGCTTTTTATAACTGCTTAAAATAAGCTTTTAGTTTTCCAAGTTTTCAGAGGTATCAACTTGGCCACAACACTGAAAAATGACCATCGATTTGTCCATATGGGCTGATTCTACTGTTTATAGACTCCGTTTTTTTAGGGTGCCAAGAGGCTCATATGCTGGGCTGTTTCTGGACATGGTGCTTGTTAGATCAGGCGCAGGAAAGGAAGACTGGACCAGCTCGATACATTTAGCAACTTTTATTAAGTACAAAGTAATGAGTCAAGACTGCTGGCGCGCTGCCGGAGCTCTCCTTATATTCGCTCCCGGCAGACGCACCGCCCCTTGACAGGGATTCAAATTTCCCGCCCGATGGCTGGCAGCCAATCAGGGCGGATGTCCTTATAAGGACATAACACTCCTCCCCCCTTAGTCCGAACTGTCAATCTCGTTCACGAAAGTCACGTAATCGCGCAGGTATGCCGGACGCCTCGGCACCCTAGCTGACCTGCGCAGTCTCACTTCTCCTCCGTCTCCGACCTGGAAGGACGGGGCTCCTTCGTCTCCTGGTTCCCTCTCCGGAACCGGGCTCGGTTCGGCTGTCGAGTGAGCGGGGCCACCCCCAGCGCCTCCGGCCGGACCGCAGACCTTGGATGGCTGGTCCTGGTGGTCTTCCTCCTGGCCTGTGGATCTCTCGCCTCGTCTCGGTTGCTCGGTTCCGACCCGGGAAGAGCGTCTGAGTCTTGGTAAGCCCATTTCTTGCTCCTCCCTGGTCTCCCGGGCGCTGTGGTTCGGTCTCTGTCCGGCTTGCTGTCGCTTGGTTGGTGGTTCCGCTCGGTTCGGGTGGTGCTGGCTTGCGTTGTTGTCGTTGTGCCGTCCGACCTTGCAGGGGTGGCGTTGGTCCCCTCGGTTGGGCTGGCGTTGGTCTCCCTTGTCTGGTCGGCGGTGGTCGACCTGGTCGGGGTGTTGTTGCGGTGCTACCTCTGCGGGGCGGCGGAGGTCTCCCCTGCCGGGGTGGTGCAGGTCTCCCTGGCCGGGTTGTTGTCGGCTTCCCCTTCCCCCTAGTCCCTGGTCTACCGTTGGTTGGTGCCTGGGGCCATCCGGGTCGGGGTGTCATTTCTCGGCTGTCTTCTGTGATGGGCGGGGGTCCCCCACGTTGGTGAGTCGTGTGCCACCCTCGCCCGTGGGTCGTGGGGTGCCCGTCTTGGCTGGGTCCCGGTCTACTCGCCTGGAACTGCAGTCTCCCTGGCTGGGCTGGCATGGGCTGCTGTAACTGGTGGGGTGCGCTGCTCCTCCTCTGGGCAGGTCCCGGTCTACCTGCGGGCTGGGTTGGTGGTCCCTGGCCTTGCCGTGCCCGGTGCCCACCTGGCTGGGTTGGTGTTGCCATCCCCCGTGCGGTTGGCCCCAGTCTACCTCGCTGGGCTGCCGACGTGACAGCATCTGGTAGTGGGCCGGGCCGACCTTGTCGGGGTGTTGCTGCTCTGCCTCGCAGGGGTGTGGTAGGCCTACCTCGTCGGGGTGTTGTAGGCCTACCTGGTCTGGGTGTGGTAGGTCTACCTCGCCGGGATGTTGGAGGCCTACCTCGTCGGGGTGTTGTAGGCCTCCCTCGTCAGGCTGGTTTTCCTGTGCTCCCCCCCACCTTTTTCGGAGTTGGTCGATGTGGCGTCTCGTGAACTGTCCATCTTCCAACTCGACGATGTAGGATTTGGGGCCGGTTGTGCTGGCAATTTTCCCCTTCAGCCATTTAGGAGAGCCGCTGAAATTCAGCGCGAAAATTGAATCTCCGTTGCTGAAGGCGCGAAGCAGGCGGCTGGCGGTTGCGGTCACTTCCGGGCTGTATTGGGGGTGCAGCCGGTCCAAGGGTGACCTCAACCTTCTGCCCATCAACAGTTCGGCCGGGCTCTTGTGGGTGGTGGCGTGTGGCGTGATGTGTTGGGTGAGGAGGAAATTGTCTATGCGCTCTTGCCAGTCCCCCGGGCCCATCTTGGTGAGGGCCTCTTTGGTCAGTCGGACCATGCGTTCGGCTTGTCCGTTTCCGGCCGGCCTGTAAGGGGCGGACAGGGCGTGGCGGATGCCCAGTCCTGCCAGGAAGGACTCCATGGCCAGGGATGTGAGCTGTGGGCCGTTGTCTGAGACCAGCACATCCGGTAGACCATGTGTGGCAAAAAGGCGGCGCAGAGCTCGGATCGTTGCGTCTGTTGTGGTAGATGCCATGGGCACCACCTCGAGCCATTTGGAGAAGGCATCTACCACGATGAGGAGGTGTCGCCCTTGCATCGGACCCGCGAAGTCAATGTGGATCCTCAACCAGGGGTTGCTGGGGGTCTCCCACTTCGCGACTTCGGATTGCGGCGGCGCTGGGCGAACTTCTTGGCACGGGTCACATCTGGAGACCCATTGTTCAATGTCTCTGTCCATGGAGGGCCACCAGACGTAACTCCGTGCCAGGGCCTTCATGCGGACGATGCCCGGATGCCCCTTGTGCAGGGTCTCTAACGTCCGCCGTTGCAGAGTGCTTGGAATCAGCACCCTGTCTCCCCATAGCAGACAGCCTTTTATGGTGGACAGCTCCTCCTGTTTCCTGGCGAACGGGCTGAACCTTTCCTCTGGCTTTTCCGCTGGCCACCCTCTGAGGATCCAGGACTTCACTTGTCGGAGTGTGGGGTCCTTTTGGGTGTGGACGGCCACATCTGCGGATGACACCGGGCAGCTGGCGTCGTCATCAATGTGAAGTAGGTGGAGCGTGGGGGCTGGGTCTTCGACCGGCTTCTTCGACGGGCATCTGCTGAGAGCGTCAGCGTTTCCTATGGCTGTGCCTGGCTGGTGCACGAGCCTATAGGAGTAGCCAGCTAGGAAGATGGCCTATCTCATCATTCTTGGGGACATGAAGGTCGGGGTTGGTTGGTCGCCTGCGAGGAGTCCCAGGAGAGGCTTGTGGTCTGTGACTATGGTGAAGCGTCTTCCGTAGAGGTATTCGTGGAAGCGCTTCACTCCAGCCACGATGGCCAGGGCTTCTTTGTCCAGCTGGCTATAGTTTCGTTCTGCGCCTGACATAGTCTTTGAGAAGTACGCGATCGGGGCTTCCGAGCCATTGGGCAGTTTGTGGCTGAGAACTGCCCCTACCCCGTACGGCGACGCGTCGCAGGTCAGTCTGATGGGGAGCGTCTCGCTGTATTGGATGAGGACGCTTTTGGACGTCAATAGTCCTTTGATGGCCCGGAATGCCGCTTCCTCTTCCTGGCCCCACTTCCAGGAGGCCGATTTCCCCAGCAGGCGGTGGAGTGGCTCAGCAACTGTGGCTTTCTGTTTTAAGAAAATTGCGTAGAAGTTGAGCAACCCAAGGAAAGCCTGAAGCTCCGTTTTGTTTTTTGGGCTTGGAGCTTCATGGATTGCTTCCACTTTTGATTTGGTGGGGTGTATGCCTGTGCTATCAATGAGGAAGCCCAGGAACTCGACTTCCTGTACTCCTATGATGCACTTGTCCCGCCTGACCCTCAAGCCCTTGGCCTTGAACCGCTGCAGGACAAGCCTGAGCCTTTCAAGGAGTTGGGCTCTTGAGTCACCGGAGATGAGCACATCATCGAAGTAAGGCACCACCCCTGGAACGCCTTGGAGAAGGCGTTCCATCATGGATTGGAAGATACCAGGGGCAGCGCTGACTCCAAATTGGAGGCGGTTACATTTAAATGCCCCTCTGTGCGTGACAATTGTTTGAGCCTCCGCCGTTTTGTCATCCACTGGCAGTTGCTGGTAAGCCTGGGCCAGGTCCAGTTTCGCGAAAATTGATCCCGACCCCAGGGAATGCAGCAGATGTTGCACCACTGGGACTAGGTATGCGCTCTGTGCCAACGCCTTGTTGATGGTACAACGGTAGTCAGCACAGATGCGCACAGACCCATCATGCTTCAGTGGGGTCACAATGGGGGTCTCCCATGAGGCATGATCGATCAGTTCCAGGACGCCCTGGGCGATCAGCTTATCCAGCTGTTCATCTACTTTAGGCCGCAGGGCAAATGGAACTCGGCGGGGCTTGAGCCTGATTGGGGTGATTCCCTTGTCCAGATTAAAAGAGATTGGCCTCCCCACAAATTTCCCCAGTTTACCATCGAAGACTTCTTTGAACTCTTCGATGATGGAGTCGAGTTCGTCCCTGCGGATCTCGTGGATGCCCTGAAGTGAAAGTCCTAGCGGCTTGAACCACTCCACACCCAACAGGTTCGGTCGGCTGTGCTGCACGATGGTGACGGGTAGCTTTCCGTCGAAGTCGTTGTACTTCACATGGATGGTGGCTCTGCCTAGGATTTCAATGGGGTTTCCGTTGAAGTCCACAAGTCTCGCTTTCGGGGTTTTCAGCTGGGTCCTTTTGTATGCCGGTTTCAGCTGTTGTAGGTGCTGCCAGTCCATGATGGAGTAGGCGGATCTGGAGTCTACCTCCATCTTGCACGGAGACCCCTCTGCTAGCAGCGTCACGTGGAACTTGGTGGTCCCCTCGTCGCTTGTGTGAGCAATGGTGGTGGTCTGGTGCACCGTTCTGCTTCGGGGATATTCCTCCTCCCCGCGCCGGGACTGGTTTGAGGACCGTTTGGATGTCCTCTGGTTATCTTTGCGATTTTCCCGGAATCGTGGTCTGGGCGGTTCCGGGGCTGGGTCTGTGGCTCTGCAGGCCTCGGCGATGTGGCCCCTCTTCAGGCATCGGCGGCAGGTCGCGTCCCTCCATCTGCAGTTTGCCCTGGGGTGGTCGCCTCTGCAGCTGCCGCATCGCTCTCCCCGGTCGCCATGCTGTGGGTCTTCCCGCCTGGGGGGGCGGGACACCTTGTGGACGGTCATTTCCTCATCAGACTCGGATTGAGTGGTTGCCTCGTCTGATGAGGTCGGGCCCGACTTGTGGATCTTATGGATCCCTCTTGCTTTTACCATTGCGGCGGCTGCTTGCTCAGACGTTTCAGCCGCTGTTGCCTCGTCGAGGACGTCTTTCAGCGGGATCCTCTTCCGGCTGAGGAATTTCTTTTGCAGCCCCACATCTCGCATTCCAAAAACAATGCGGTCCCGGATGGCATTGTCCACATTGTCGAACTCACAGTTGGCAGTGATTTGGCGAAGCGCTGCCACGAATTCCTTGATGGATTCACCTTCCCGCTGGTTTCTTTGCTGGAAGGTGAACCTGTTTGCGATGGGGGTGCCTGTAGGTGCATAGTGCTCCTGTAGGACTTCCTGCAGGTCGTTCCAGGACATCTCCTCGATGTCCCTGGGTGCCACGAGGTCAATCGCCATCTCCAGGACGTCCGATCCGCAATGAGCCAGGAAGAGGGCTCTTTTCCTCTCATCGTCGAGGTTCTGGTATCCATTGCCTCGCAGGAACTGCCGGAATCGGACCATGTATGACCTCCACTTCTCCCGGGATGGGTCGAACGGGTTCAGCGCGGTCATCGGGGCTTGCGGGGTAGCCATTCTGGAAGGTCGCTGTGGTGTGGTGATTCTGTTCGGTGGGCGATCGTGCCACGAGTCTTGTTCAGGTTCTCTCCTCTAGTCCTTCGTCGCCAGTGTTAGATCAGGCGCAGGAAAGGAAGACTGGACCAGCTCGATACATTTAGCAACTTTTATTAAGTACAAAGTAACGAGTCAAGACTGCTGGCGCGCTGCCGGAGCTCTCCTTATATTCGCTCCCGGCAGACGCACCGCCCCTTGACAGGGATTCAAATTTCCCGCCTGATGGCTGGCAGCCAATCAGGGCGGATGTCCTTATAAGGACATAACAGTGCTGAAGCTGTGCCAGGACACATTTCTGCTGGAGAAAACTCATAAGAACTTGGTTTTGGGGTGGGGAAACTTTTATGCCTGCGATCAGAGGTTTTGCTGCAGTTCCAAGAGGGTTGATATATCTGGGTATATAGGACGTTTGACTCCTTCTGGAAAGATTCCTCTTCACTGGCAGGATTTGATTCAGAGGTGAGTTTCAGCAGGCTCTGACCAGTTCTGGAGAACCGGTAGCGGAAATTTTGAGTAGTTCAGAGAACTGGTAGTAAAAATTCTGGCTGGCCCCACTCCCATCTATTCTCTGCCTCCCAAGTTCCAGCTGATCGGGGGTGGGGTGAGAAATGGGGATTTTGCAGTAACCTTCCCCTGGATTGGAGAGGGCATGGAGATTTTACAGTATCCTTCTCCTGCTACGCCCACCAAGCCACACCCACAGAACCGATAGTAAAAAAATTTTGAAACCCACCATTGATTTGATTCTGTTAGGGTTGTAGCTTGTGAACAATGGCTTGCTAAAACCTTATCGGCTGGTTAATGAAGACAGCAGAGATGTTCTAGTATTATGGGATAATATCACAGAAATAGACATGGCCACCTGCCCCTCCACCTCCCCCAGCAAACAAATTCCTTAGAAAATGTGTCATTCCTATCAATAATCCTAGTCCCTGTAAGGATTTTTTCTTGTATTGATTCAAATGTTGCTGAGACATAAACTTGCCCCAATTGTGTAGAATTTAAAAGTTAAGGTTGATCCCAAAGTGTGTATCAGATTGGTTGTCATGAGCCTATATTCAAAGTCCTGAGAGTTCTAAGTTGTGTTGCAAGATCAACACAAAAGTGTTCTACCTATTAACACAAGAAAAAGCAGCATTAAAGCTTGTGAAGATCACGTTAGTTGAAAATGAGTAACATGAATGAAGCCCTAAACAATATTAATCTTTCCATTCCCAAAAAATGCTCTGGTAGGCCGCAAGTTTAATGAGCTGCTAAAATTCACTAGCTTTCTATTCATTTCAGTGTCAGCCCATCATTAACTGCCTGTGTTTAAGGGACAAAGACAAAAAAAAAGAGGGTGCATTTTTTAGTAGAGATACTTTAAAATGTAAATTGTGATACTAATATGAAAAACGAATGAAATACCACAGAAAGACTAAAGCATGTTAATTTGACCACGGTAAATGCAAAGAAGCCAAATGACAAATACTGTATATATCCCACAATATGCATTCCACCATATAATTTGTTGCATATTTTATTTACACATATCTTAGCTATCCCTCTGGATGTTTATGATTTAATCTGATACACAAATATGTTATTGTGACTATTCTCATTCTGTAAAATGCTGGTAAAAGTGGTCAGTTCCAGACCTGGTGCTTTTTTTTTTCTAGTGTAAAGGAACATGGAGGGAAAATAATTTCAACTGAGCAGCAAAAGCTAAAGGATCTATGGGTCAATTCACATGACCCATTGTGCTGAAATAAAAACCGAATCAGTCTTAAATGCAGATGGCTTTACTGTGAGTTCCAATCTGCATTCTGAATCAAATGACTGTAATAACATTTGTTCATTTTCTTTATGCTTTGAGGAATGGTGGAACAATCTTGACCATGAAACCAGCTGCTGTAAGGCTCAACAAAATCTATGTGTTGGCAAAGCAGACAAAACATATGGAATCTCTCTCTCTCTCTCTTTCTTTCTCTTTGTCTCTCATTTTCATAATTTGGGAAACGGGCCAGTAAGTTATATTGAAGTTTATTTAAGAAAAACAAAATATTTGCTTCAGGTGGGCTATCAGAAAACCAAAAATGGCCTAAAGGAAACCAGGTGCTGCATATGGATCTGTAGGCCTCAGGCTACCCTTTTGCAGAAACACCTAGGAAGTTACTTAGTCCTAGAAAAAATATTTCAAATTCAAAGGCTTCGATATCAGGATCTCCGATGATTACATTAATGTATTATATTGCAATACATGCTGAACACATTTATAATGCAGCATCTCATTTGATCATATGGAATGTTCTCAAAATTGGCTTATAAATTCCTTTCTCTAATGATTCTGAGATTTTACAAAGCCTTGGAGAATTAATATGGATCCACTACCCAAAGGCAACCCTGCTCCTCTAAAACATGATTCTTTTTCTACTTCTCTCATCCGCAGTCCCAGATTCAAGGTAGGTTTGCTTCTGCTCTCCATTTCTCTTATTCAAGATGATTCCTATTTCAATCCTTTCTTTGGGAGTGGTACTCCCTCTCATACAATATTCATCCATACCCCAAAGCAGAGCAAGTTCTGAGATCCAATCTTGGCTCAGTCAACACTACAGACTACAGGTTTAGTCTTTCGAGCTTTCAGACTTGTGCTCGTCCAAACCCACAGCTAAACTCAATGTATGTGGTAATTAAAGGAGGTGGCTAGAAGTCAGCTCCTCACTTTGAAGCCCTCCTGGCTAGTGAGAGTTTTAAATAATATATTCAATGAAATATAAGGTCTTCAAGTATGGAGAAATGTCCATGCTGTTGTACTAGTGAATGCAGCAGTGATCCACAAGACATAGTAGTGCCTGGCAGGGATTTAGTATTTTGGGCCTAGATTATTTAGGAACTGCACTGTAACCCAAAGTTAATCATTCTAAGTAAAAGTAACATTGTTTCTTCTTGAAATATATTTCATTTTATAGGTCCAAAACTAATATTACTTCAGAAGGCTACCTTATCTATTTTATTACTGCAATTTACTGTATATGACACTTAATTCCACAGAGGGTTTGAACAGTTTACAAAGGATAAAAAGGTAAAATAAAAATTAAGTCCAATCCATTTATTCCTAAAGTCACTTGTCTCATGTAAAAGCATAGAGGGTTTTTTGGTTTTTTTTTGGGGGGGGGAGATTTCTGGGAAACAATGCAGTACTCTTATAATTTTTGGTGATGTTAAGGTTAGAAAATAACACTTTTCTCACATGATCCTTTTTGGTTTTAAAACTGGCTCTGCCATAATTCCAAGGTCAATGAGAGCCACACTGAATACCACATCCTGTTCTTTGGTTTTATTCTAAATTGGCCTAGGGGAACAATAGCACATCATTCATAGGGTTGTTTTCCAAAGCTTTGCTGAGAAGAAAAAGATGCTCCTTCACTGGTAAATTGGAAAGCCATCTTTCTCTCTCATTCTTCCCGTTTTCTAAATGTATGAATTGAACTACAGTATATCATGTCATAGCATTTCTATTGGGGTGTGTTGCGCATTGCAATGTCCGATGCCTGAAACAATGATAAAGCTTGTGTAAAAACAAGGGGAAGAAAATCCAAAGATTGGATTCACACAACACACTAAGCTAGGCTAAAATGTGCCTGGGTAGCTTAAAGGTCAGATGATCGTTCTCTGTTCTCTGCCATTGTTTATAACACAGTGAGAGGCCACAAATGTCCATCCCTCATAAATTATAACAAATTTAAGGAGTTAAGGTAAATATATGCAAGTGATCCTTGTTTAATATCCACTCAGTCAGAGATCATGCAAAGTTACAATGGTATGGAATGAGGGGTACATACGATGGACCCCTGTTGTAGTCATTGTAGTGTCTAACTTGCCACTTGGTAACATGGAGTCTGAGATGGCTCCAGAATTCATGACTTCCATGGCAATCGTGGACCTGCCCCAAATATTAAAGAGGGCCAGCATATCCTGAAGGTATGATAGATCTGGTTTTGATCTTGGAGCAGTTGCAGTGCAGTCTGGCATTGGGTAGCAATAGCAATAGCAATAGCAATAGCAATAGCAATAGCAATAGCAATAGCAATAGCAATAGCAATAGCAATAGCAATAGCAATAGCACTTAGACTTATATATTGCTTCACAGTGCTTTTACAGCCCTCTCTAAGTGATTTAATGAGTCAGCATATTTCCCTCAACAATCTGGGTCCTCATTTTACCCATCACAGAAGAATGGAAGGCTAAGTTAACCTTGAGCCTGATTCGAACTGCCAAATTGCAGGCAGCTGGCAGTCAGCAGAAATATCCTGTAGTACTGCACTCTAACCATTGTGCTACTGTGGCTCGCTGATGGATGATATTACCATCAGTCCTTTGCATTCTTTAATTGCCTTCTGGCTCACTGGTACCACTCACTTTCTCATTGGTACCACTCACTTTCTCAGGGTCTGTTAGATTGGCCCAGAGCAGTTGACTGATGGACCTGATTTGAATTCCAGAGGAAGCTTGTGATCTTTCTTGAGAATGTGCCAGGCAGTTTGATTGGTTGCAGCCCTGGATCAGATTGCTATTGCACACTCTCAATTGTTCTCCCCAAAAGAAAAAATGGCCACTAGTTGCATGCATTGGTCAGAGTGGAGAAGTTCCATTGCTGTTAGGAACAAAACATTAATCCAGAGATTAGTTCCCTTTGGATTGCATCTAGAAAGGAATGTGGTTCTTCTAAATATTTATAGTGAAACACCTCTGACACAACACATGAACGGCAGATTTAAAGACTATTGAGATTTGTGAATTTAGGATTTAAGTAGTTAAGCTTGTGTTTATGTGTCTGTAGCTACATATGTGAATACATGGTTTTAGGTAAATCAATTAAAATCATTTATTATAAATTGATTTTGCATTGGTGGATGAAGAAGAAGATCACAAACTTTAAAGGTAAGTAAGTAAGCAAGTAAGTATAGAATGTGCTCTTGAAATATATGTGGGATAAAATTGTTAAATATAGAGACTTAAGAACAAATTTAAGATTTGTAGCAAGATATTGTGAATATTTATTCAGAAAGACACCACAATTTATTTATTCTCTATTCTTCTGTTTTCTTCCATTGACATGTTAGGGGAGGAATATGTTAAAGTTGAAGAAACTGGTCAAAGGAAGGAGTAAATACTAATTAATATGAAAAAGTGTAAGAAAAAATGGTCTGTATTTCTCAAATGCTAAGCTATTAGAATTAGAATATCAGTGGTATTCTAATTGTAATTACAGTAAATCTAATTGTATGATGATATGTTGAACAGATGATATGTTGAATCCTAAATCATTTAAAGTGAATTGGATATTTATCCCACGGGGAAAACCATAGAAAGACATGAAGCAGGAGGACTAAAGAAGGAAAGAAAAATATTTCAGAAAAGAGAAAGGACTTCTCTGTAACAAAGACCTTGATTAAAACTACCACTATAATTTGAAATGACATGAACCTAAGATATAGAGTGTTGCATCACGATAGACTGCAAAGTGTGACAAACTTAAATTGTTGGTTCTTGTAGTTTCATGGTAGGGCAAACTAATTTGTATTGCCTGTCTGGAGACACTACATACAACCTTCAGATAGGAGTGTTAAAGTTTTACAGCATTTGGGAAATCTAATGAATACTTAATATGCTTTGCAATCTGTTTTAGCCAAACTGGTTTCACTCACAAATCAGGTTTTAAGACCATCTTGTTCTTTAAATAATTATGTAAAATGATTAAAGCCATCTATTCTGCAAATAGATAGCTTTAGTGAGCCCCTTTATACGACGTTTGCTCTTGAGCATTTTTATTGCTAATTTGGGATTAGCAAAAATTCTGCCTTTTACCTTGCTGGCAAAAGAATAAAGAATGCCAAATTTATCTGTGAAACTATAGATCAATATCAATGTATACATGTCTATCCAGTTAAGGCACCAGGCTAGAAAGTAGGAGACCGTGAGTTCAGGTCCCCTCTTAGCTATGAAAGCCAACTGGGTGACTTTGGGCCAGTCACTCTCTCACTAAACCCAACTATTATTTGTAAAAATAATAAAGGAAGGAAGGAAGGAAGGTGCATAGATTTGTCATTCCAAACTATTCTATTAATATAGATTAAGGAAATGTTGCATCTCTAAAATGCTACATACTGTATCCATACAGTTTCTTGCTGATTCTCCCTTCTCCCTCCCGCTCCCTTATGCTTCTTCCTTAAATGCCTTTAAATTGTAATGATATTTTTCCCAGTTGGCTAAACATTGCTTAAAATGAATGTCTGGAGCCATTGATGCCTTCTCTGTCCTGAAAATGTAAATAACATGCTCCCCTTCACAGAACGCTCCCTGTAGCATCCAATAAGTGATTAATGGCAAGACAGATCCTAGAATCTTTCAAACGTCCAATGAAGTTATATTTCAAAAATAAATCACAACCATTCAGAATAAACCAAATGCTTATGCATGATGCAAAATTTGAATGTTATTACTAAAAAGCTGAGGGAATTGTGTTTCCGATAGAAGAGGATATTTGTAGCTCAAGGTTGAACCTTGAAGTCCTTGATGCTCTCTGGGCTTGGTCATTTTCTTACAGACATTTCATTTCATTTCATTTCATTTCATTAGCCGCCCAGAGTCCCTTGGGAGTTGGGCGGCATAGAAATATGATTAATTAAATTTCCTAACTAGGTAATATCAGAAACGTCTGCACGAAAACAACCAAGCTCAGAGAATCTCAAGGACCTTAGAACTGTGTTTCTGTTTCTTCAAGTCCAAACATATACCAAGAGACTGAACCAAACTTTAAATTCGTTTGTCTTTTTAAATTTTGGGCCAAATTGAGATATTTCCTTTTAATCTGGTCTTATTTTATGTATTATTATGTATTATGTATTTATGTGTTTTTACTTGGCTGTACACCGCCCTGAGTCCCTAGGGAGAAGGGCGGTATATAAATTTGAAGTAAAATAAAAAAAATAAAAAAAAATAAACTCACATGACCAAATTCTGTGTTTTTAATGCCATGCACATTTCATCTAGCTTGCCTCTTTACATGACCAGCTCATAACTGGATCAATGCTAATAGAACTAATTGAAATATTCAGAAAAAGAATTGATAGTGGTTGCATATATATAAGCATGGTTTCCTCTCTCTTAGTTTGCTCATGTAAATAAAGCAATGCAGTAGCAAAGCTGCTTCATCATGTGCCCTTTTTTCAGCTGAACTTTTAAACATGTGAATTGGATCATGTAAATGTGCATTACAGTAGACTGTAAGCAAATCAGTAGATGAAATAAGTTACAGGAGTGAAAATTTGAGGGGTTTTTTTTTTTTTAATTTGATTTATATGCCGCCCTTCTCTGGAGATTCAGGGCGGCTTACAGAGTTTGTATTGTGAATTTAATTTATATGTCCAACTACTTTTCCATTTGCAGTTAACCATAGCACAAGTTATTTCATACCTGAACATTGTTGTGCATATATTTTTGTCCATAATTGTACCACACCATAATTTGAACTTTTTCCTTTTTCAAATCTTGCGATATTTTCTTCTTCCAGCCTATCTTTCCTCTGCAGATGATTCCATCTTGCTGCTATTCTTTCTCAAGTTTAAAATAAAATACAAACCTCTGTTTATAGCTTTGTTTATTGTATTAATCTGATTGCCCAAGGAAAGATTTTCAAATGTGCCCACAGTTCTTGCATGTAGAATATGTCTAATGGATTCCATGTCTTGCCATAAAACTGCCCTGTGTTGCCGTGAACAAATACAAACATGATTAGGCACCGCTTTACAAATTCCCCTTTGCATCCATGTGCCATTCTTATTGGAAAGTGTTTTGGCATGTCATTACTTTAATGCTTGTATGAGTCCTTCTAAATGATTTTAACCACTCATCTTTGAAAGTGTCAGGTATGGCAAACGACATGCAGGTCTCTCAAAAGCAAGCCTTAAATCAGTGTTTCTCAACCTTAGCAACTTTAAGATATGTGGACTTCAACTCACAGAATTCCTCAGCATAGCTGTCTGGGGAATTCTGGGAGTTGAAGTCCACATATCTTAAAGTTGCTAAGGTTGAGAAACACCGCCTTAAACTAAAATATTTGTTTTGGTTTCAGTACACTTCATCACACCCCTACTTTAAGTAGTTTGGACAGTTTGTTCAGTTGCCCAGCTATTTTGTGGTTCCCTGTCCTAATGTTCTCTTTAATTGTATTCATTTTATGTATTCAATTCATGCTTATACTTAGATATATTTTCTAATATGTACTCGACAAAATAGAATAAATAAATAAAATAAATAGCTTAAAGTTGTGAAGCTAACGATGTTTCTCTTTTCCTTACTCAGTCTACAAATCTTCTAGCAAGCACATATGTTTCTACTGCAATATTTTTTTGAGAACAAATATTTCTTTTTCTAGGAGATTACCAGCACTTTGGAGTTTGATATAAAAGTCATAAATTCACTGAAGGTAAAAAAGCATTTTTACTGCACCTAAAACTCAACATTCGGGAATCCAGTTTTACTTTTTGAACATCTGGAAAGGTTAAGAACATTTACACCCTCCTGCAGTCTTTTTTTTTTTTTTTGGTTTCCTCTTCTTAACAATTTTGATCTCTTCCAGGTGTTCTACAATAACTACGCAGGCAGTTCTACCAGATTCTTGCAACTGATTGTAGCTTGTTTGGTAAGTGGCCAAACATTCTATATTGCTGAGATCCAGCTTTGATTTGGGTATAATCCAGTCGATCTGCTTTAACAAAAAGAAAAAAAAGAAAAAAGAAAGCAAAAAAGAAAGGGATGCCAAAGGACTGAAATTAGTTATCAGCATGTAACAGACAGTTGATTGTGATCACATCAAGAAACACTAATGGGGGGCAATGCTACTGGATAGTTGTAGCAAAGGCTATGGGTTTTTTTTGACAGTAGTACTTATGGATGGTTATCAACCAAAACCATTTCTTTTTTTATATTATTCTTATTTCTCAGAACAAACAATTGGTCCAGAAGGGAGAATAAATTGAGCACTGATGTATTGAATGCCCTCCCATAGAGTATAGGACATGGGGGTAATCTTATTGCACAAGGGGAATGTAACAGCAGGTTAATATTATTGAAAAAAGTAAGATGACAACCTCTGTTGCACCTTACTACCTGTTAAATCAATTTAAAAAGTATTTTCTTTAGCATCATTAATATTGCATCAAGTATGGATAAGACATTTTGTTTGAATTATTCCTCTTTGCTGCAAATATTGGCCTGGGGAAATTGTTAAAAGACCTTCTGAGCTACATCCTTCTGACAGTAAAGAAGATGAAGCAGAAAATAAATTAGCTTTTCTCCATTTCTTGCAAGGATATTTATTTGCGGGGAGAAAAATAGAGAAGTTCAAAAACATCCAACTCACTTCTATGTGTGATGAATAATATACCTAGAACAAGGAAAAGATCAACTTTTACTGTGGAATGAATGGTATATAAGATTTTTCTTATACACCATTCTTACATCAGTTGGTTTTGTTTAGCTTGGGGAGAAATGTCTACTTAATTTTCTGTTCAATATAGCAATTGCAGTTTCCACATATATTTTTATTAATATATATCTCACCTTTATTATTTTTACAAATAACTCAAGGCAGCTAACATATTCAATGTATCTTACTTCTTCTTCTTGGTTTTCCAACCCTGTGAGATGGGTTGGACGGACGGAGAGTGACTGTCCCAAAATCGTCCAACTGGCTTTGATGGATAAGCCCTCACTAGAACTCATGATCTCCTGCTTTCTAGCCTGGTGCCCTAACCACTAGACCAAGCCAAATGTCTCATTAATGGATGTGTTTGTATAATAAGCTGAAATGGACACAGTCCTAGGAGCTGACTTCTCCTCCAAGTCACATAGTTGCTAGGGGATTTTTTTCCCCATTTCAATTTAAACCCATGATACATAAGGATCTTGACAAACTTGAATACTGGGCCTTATTTAACAAACTGAGATTCAATGGTGAGAAAAGTGAGGCTTTACATTTAGGTAAGAAAAATCTAATGCACAGGTGTAGAATAGGTGGTTTACCTAGCTCAATAGTAGTAACTATGAGAAGGATCTTGGAATCCTAGTGGACAATAATTTAAATAAGAGCCAGCAGTATGCTGCGGCTGCCAAAAGAGCCAACACAGTCCTAGGGTACATTAACAGAGGGATAGAATCAAGATCACATGAAGTTATAATGCCTTGGTAAGATGGCACTTGTATTGCATCCAATTTTGGTCACCACGATATAAAAAAGATGTTGAGACTCTAGAAAGAGTGCAGAGAACAGCAACAAAGATGATTAGGGGACTGGAGGCTAAAACATACAAAGAACAGAAAGGATTGGGTATCTATAGTTTAATGAAAAGAAGGACTGGGGTGATAGCAGTGTTCCAATATTTGAAAAGTGTGGTATATGCCACACTTTTGGAAAGCCCTTAAGACATGGTTTTGCCATCTGTGGGGAATCCCATAGAAGCATGGAGCCCATTAAATGGTTGGTTTAGATTGCATTCTTCCCTGTCTTTTTGTTATTATAGTTTTTAATTGGTTTTAATGGTTGTATTATATTTATTGTTTGGCTTTCATTTTAATTGCATAAGCCACCTAGAGTCGCATAGAGATGAAATGGGTAGCTATAAAAATTCAGTCAATCCAGTAGTGAAATGTAAAATTTGTTACTACCGGTTCTGTGGGCGTGGCTTGGTGTTTGCGTGGGGTAATGGGACTGGGTGGGCGTGGCCAACTTTTTTTTTTTACTTTTAAAAACATTTTTTCTACAACCTTAAGAGGTTGTAGGAAAAAAATGCCTTTAAAAGCCCCTGACGATCCCAGCTGAGTTGCCTAATCATCAGAGGCTTTTTAAGGCATTTTTTTCCCTACAACCTCTTCAGCTGAAGAGGTTGTAGAAAAAATGCTTTTAAAAGTAAAAAAAAAAAAGCCTCTGATGATCGTGTAGCTTAGCTGGGCATGGGGGGGAGGGGCAGGGATTTTTGCTACCGGTTCTCCGAACCACCCGCCACCATCGCTACCAGATTGGGCGATCCGGTCCGAACCGGGAGCATTTCACCCCTGAGTCAATCAATCAATCTATCTCTGGGAAGGATAGAAAGATATGGAGATGTATAATAAATGGTGTAAACTGGATTTAGCTATGTTTCCTTTATTTTTGTCATCTCATGTCCTTATTTTCTGTTTGTTTCCAGGTTATTACTCTGCTTCTGCACTTTGCATAATGATGCACATCCCCAAAGGGAATAGCATAATGGGTACATAGGTATGTATTAATGTGAAACAAATGATATGGTTTACATTACCAGATGTCAGCTGTGAAAAATTGAATGGCTATTACATGACAATTGAGAGTTTTTGTTCTCCTTGGTTACCCTCTGGTGGTTGTCTGGGTTCCTGCAGTCCTTATCTGACAGCTCTAGATTTAAATATTTAATATTTCACCCAGTCATTCCCTAACCAGAGCAAACTCCTTACTTTTGGCTCCAATAACATCATGTTAACCAAGTCAACAGTTTGGGTCTTCATCTCCTTCCACCAGTCCTGCATGATGTTCATAGGCCAGGGGTCTGCAACCTTAAACACTCAAAGAACCATTTGGATCCATTTCCCACAGAAAAAAAAAACAAAACACCGGGAACCACAAAACCCTTCTGGGCCTGACTATTTCTTGAGCAGCCACAAAACTTGCATATGTCGTTGCATTAAACCAGTGGTGAAATTTAAAATTTGTTACTACCAGTTCTGTGGGCGTGGCTTGGTGGGGGGGGGTAATGTGACTGGGTGGACATGGCCTTTTTTTTTTCTCTTAAAACCATTTTTTTCTACAACCTCTTCGGTGAAGAGGTTGTAAAAAAATGCTTTCAAAAGGCTCTGACGATCCCAGCTGAGTTGCCTGATTGGCAGAGGTTTTTTTTCTTTTAAATGCCTCTGACGATCAGGCAACTCAGCTTGGATCGTTAGAGGCATTTAAAAGAAAAAAAGCCTCTGCCAATCAGACAACTCAGCTGGGATCGTCAGAGCCTTTTGAAAGCATTTTTTTACAACCTCTTCACCGAAGAGGTTGTAGAAAAAATGCTTTTAAAAGCCTTTGATGATCCCAGCTGAGCTGCCTGATCATCAGAGGCTTTTTTTTTAACTTTTAAAAGCATTTTTTTTGGCCGAAGAGGTTGTAGAAAAAATGCTTTTAAAAGGAAAAAAAAAAAAGCCTCTGATGTTTGTGCAGCTCAGCTGGGCATGTGGGGGGGGGCAGGGATTTTTGCTACCAGTTCTCTGAACCATCCGCCTCCATCGCTACTGGATCAGGTGATCTGGTCTGAACCGGGAGCATTTCACCCCTGCATTAAACATTCTGTTTTCTTCTGAAAGTTTTCTTTTCTTGGATTTATCCATGGTTGGCCTACCAGGGTGGGGGGTGTCACACATCGCTGGTTGTGATGCATATTTTGAGTGACAGGGAGCCGCAGCAGAGGGGTGAAAGAGGGGTGAAACAGACCAAGAAAGAGGAAGCTGTTACCTACAGTGGTGGGTTGCCCCCGGTTCGCACCGGTTCTATAGAACTGGTAGTAAAACCGGCGGGAGGCTCCGCCCACTGACCCTGACATCATGAAAATGCTTCTGCGCTTGCGCAGAAGAGTGCACGTGCGTGCGCAAGTGAACCAAGCATGCGTGTGCGGCCCCGTTGCGGACCGGTAGTAAAGGTAAGTAGAACCCACCCCTGGTTACTAGTTTGGTAATGAAATGTCTGCAAGAAAAGCTTGGAGAGCAGTAAGGATCCCACAGGAAGATCCACACACTAACATAGGGTGGGTGGTAGCTTAAGTTTACTCCTAGGCCTTTGTGTCTCCCAGGCTGCACCTACATTATGAATAACTGCTCTCCATAAGTTTTTGTCCCTCAAGTCTGTCACAAAATACATCAACATAATCACCTCCAACAATTTTTATCCCATGGTACTGATTTTATGGTATGGTTTATCTGACTTGTTTTTCAGCTTCAGTTATCATCCTGACATTTTTTCCCTCTGAGCTAACTTGAGCACACTCAGGTTAGAAGGAGAGAAGCAATTTGTTAATGCATTGTTAATAATTGTTGATACTAGATAAATGAATATATAGAAAAGCTGTGCCACTTTTACCCTGCTGCTCAGAACTAAGCTGTCAGTGTACCTTTCTTCTCAATAACATACATCATTTCAAAAAGACTGAGTAACAAAGGCTCCTCTAGGAAGACTTGAATTAAGTAATTTCATCTTTGTTTTGCTAATGTAATTAAGACTGGCGGTAGAAAGTCGGGATCATCAATTCAGTGCCTGTGGATACAGATACATGTAGGTAGTAGGCTGTTCCTACATCATATAGAGTTTCTGAAAATATTTTAAGAGGCCTTTTATAGTTCTCTAAAGGTACAATAATTAAGGCAATTGTACTATGTTACTATAGATGGTAGGCAGAGTTTATAAATTGTTTAGTATTATTTTCATTAGGATTGAAAATAATTTCATTGATTTCATTCTTCTTATGCACTTTTAACTATTCTTTGGTTCTTACTTGTTGTGATTCCGACCCCCGAGCCCGTCTTATTGGAGGGAGAAGACTCCGAAGGTGAAGGAGAGGAGTTGGCCAGGCCTCCCTCTCCAGGACCCTCCTCTCTGGCAATGCCTCAGGTGTCTCCCGAAGGAGAAGAGATTGGCCAGGAGCCAGGTGTTTCCGAGCAGTCGCAGTCGGACAGTGACGGAGATAAATCTTGGCTGGATCCATGCCAGCGCTGGAGAGACAAGCGCACGCAGCAGAAAAGGAGGCATGCCAGAAATTAAGCTGAGTCACTGGACCACACCCCACAGGGGATAAAAGGGGGTGTGGTGGCCATTCAGGCTCTGTGACGGACAAAACTAAACAACTAGCGAGTCGCATTGTATCTCTGAAACTACGTTATCTGCCTGCCTTGGATTTAATATGGACTGGACTTGACAATTCTTTGCCTTTGTGTATTTGTTTTGGTTTATCTGACGGAGGAGGAACACCTCCCTCTGTGAGTAAAGTTCTTGGCAAGCAGCTACTGGGTTGCTGCCAATCCTGTTATCGAAGGAATTTATTGTCTGCAAGTTTTATTTAACCCCTGGCTGACTGTTTGTGTGCGTGTGTGAGACGGGGACAGAACACTTGTTCATTTTTTGGACCAGGGGTGGGTTCTACTTACCTTTACTATCGGTTTGCAACAGGGCCGCCCACGCACACTTGCTTTGATCGCGTGCGCGCACGCTCTTCTGCCCAAGCGCAGAAGCATTTTCATGATGTAAAGGTCAGTGGGCAGAGCCTCCTGCCGGTTTTACTACCGGTTCTATATAACCGGTGTGAACCGGGGGCAACCCACCACTGCTTTAAACCTGTGTTGGGTTTCAAAATTTTTTACTACCGGTTCTGTGGGTGTGGCTTGGTGGGTGTGGCTTGGTGGGTGTGGCATGGGAAGGATACTGTAAAATCTCCATTCCCACCCCACTCCAGGGAAGGATACTGTAAAACCTCCATTCCCTCCCCAATCCAGGGGAAGGTTACTTCAAAATCCCCATTTCCTCCCGATCAGCTGGGACTTGGGAGGCAGAGAATAGATGTTGGCGGGGCCAGTCAGAATTTTTACTACTGGTTCTCTGAACTACTCAAAATTTCCACTACCGGTTCTCCAGAACTGGTCAGAACCTGCTGAAATCCACCTCTGCTTTGGACTATACCTTGCCGGGTAGGCATGCTATTAATTTATGTTTTCTTTGCTTTTTCATTCTAATCATCGAAGTTTTTTGTTTGGCTTTCACTTTGTTTCAGCATTGACTCTGCATCACTTTACAAAAGCACTAAAAATCAAACACTTTTGTTTGATTTAACATATAGGATAATATATAGTATATACTTTATGAAAGTGATTTTTGTAATTTAATAGCTTATATATTTTTGCATGTATTGTGCCTAATTCATTGTGCCTAATCTTTGCAAAATTATGAGAAGCAGAAATTTTGGTACACACAAACATTCCAGTTACCTGCAGGCTTCAGGAAGGGTGGATTAGACACATATGTCTCAATATGAGATGGAACAAATTTCTCATCCATCCTTTGTTTGGGCGGGATGTATTACTGACTGTGAAATCTTCCTTTTTTATTACTGTAAACATTTTTTCTGTCTGCTTTTTTTTAAAGTCTTGCTTTCCTAAATATTATTGAATATAGTCTTTTCCTTTTCTCAGCTTGTGTTCATAATAAGGTACTTTATTTCCTTTTAGAGGAGAGAGCTGGCAAGGTATTTTGCTGTAGCCCAAAGCTGTATTTTCTCAAGCAGGAGAGGCTTTTGATATGGCCCCAGCAAACATTGCAATTGTTCAAAAGGTTTCAAATTTTGACTTCATCTGTGTTTCATTTCTTACAGGCTGAAATTTCCAAACCAATGACTGATGAAAAAACATCCCATTCTGCACCGCACTCTTCAATTCATTTTAGTCAGATGTGTGATTTCTTTTATTTAATGTGCGCACTGTAGGCACTGTAACGAGTTCTGCCACTATTTGTTCAGTGAAAAGAGATTCAGCATCCTGCTTTATCAAACACATTTCGGACATCCTCTATACAAAGTGGCAGTCATTCTAGCTATCTGTAAGGGTCCTTTTCAAAAAACAATAATTTTTAAGGATATCTCATGGTCTCTTCGGAAGAATAATTCCCAGTGTTCAGCATTAGGGTGAATTTTCAAGGCTCTTTCTCTTCGCAGGCTGTTTTTGTCTAACATGAAATAACTTCAATACATTTTGGATGTTTAAGAATCCTATTTATAATTCAGTGAAGGGCTGAAATTTAAATTGTTTTGTATTTCCATAAATGTGCACTTATGTAGATAGTTGTGCCAGGGGCAGAAGGAAGAGTTCTGAGCCAGAAATGAAATCAGCCAAAAGGCCCTTTTAATATTGTCCTGGTGGCTGGCTGTGACCTGCCTCCTCTCTGGGTCTTCTTTGAATACAAATTCCATGGTTGTATTCTGAGCCATCCTATGCTGTTTTTTTCTTTTCCTATTCAGTACACTTGAATATATCAAATGGTTGGCTCAATATTAAGTCAGGCAATCTGAAAAACGAGGCAAAATGCAATAGGAATAAGTGGGATAATTTAGCTTTTCTAACGTTCTATTTTATCAGCAATTTAGTATTTCAGAATGCTATTTTTCAGAATCCTAATATTTTGGTAGCATAGCTTTTAGTATGTTCCAGATTTTCCCCCCTAACGTAATAGTATTTGCAGACGTATAGGTATAACTTACGTATAACTTACGACAGTTTATTGACCATTCAAAGTTACAACAACACTGAAGAAAGTGGCTTATGACCATTTTTCACACTTAACAACCATTGCAGCATCCATTTGGCCACATGATCAAAATTCAGATTTTTGGCAACTGATTCATATTTATGACGATTGCAGTGCCCTGGGGGTTATGTGATCAACTTTTGCAAGCTTCTGACAAGCAAAGTCAATGGGGAAGCTGGATTCACTTAACAACTGCAATGATTCACTCAATAACTGTGGCAAGAAAGGTTTCAGCTTGCTCAACAAACCTGGGGGTACTGAATAATAATGCTGCAGCCAAAGTGCTTCTTTGACGAAAGTGGGTTTATTCAATCTCCAGATCTGCCGCAGACAATGCTGAATTTAATGTAAAGCAACACAAAGTCGGCGTTTAAATAGCCGCGCCAGCCAACCCGTCAATCAGCTGCGTATCCGGGTTACGCGGCTCTGCTGTTGTTGCGCAGGCCATGATGTCAGTCCGTCGCCCTGATCATTCAAACAGCATGGCGGCAGGGTTCCAGCGTGAAGATACCTCACCCGACCACAATGTGACCGGCCGCCTAGCCTGTCACCATCACCTACCACCACCTTCGTGTGCACCCCCCACCCATCCAACCCAGCAGGAACTATGCAGGTCATCGTATAACCATCCGGAGTGTCGAGTGGGTGGCATCTGGGGTCTCCGGTGAACGCTTCCCTAACCCCTGTTGTGTCGAGCCGTGGTGAGTCTCGACAAAAGGTGGTAAAAAGGTGGAAAACTCACTTAACAAATGTCTCACTTAGCAACATATATTTTGGGCTCAATTGTGGTCATAAGTGGAGGACTACCTGTATTTTGGCTCACTCGTGAGTACTTTTAGTGCATCCATAGGGCTAGCCAAAAAAAAAAAAAAAAAAATGAAGCTACTAGGCATGGCCACAAACACTCCAGAACCTTCTTTAGATTTGAAGTTTGCAGAGAGCTTCAGTCATATCATCCTGCCTGCTAAGCTGACTTTGTTTTTTGATATTCCTATTGAGCCCATTTGTTTTAATTGTTTCTCTGCTTCCTCTTTCTAACTCACATAATTTTTGTTGCCTTTCAATAAAAGATACTTTGCTACTCAATAGATAGGTTGCTACTCAATACAGGTAGTCCTCAACTTACAACAGTTCATTTAGTGACCTGTTCAAACTTACAACATCACTGAAAAAAGTGACTTATGACCCTTTTTCACATTTACGACCATTGCAGCCAGGGGTGGATTCTAAAAATTTTTACTACCAGTTCTGTGGGCGTGGCTTATTTTGAGGGCATGGCTTGATGGTCATGTGACAATTATTTAGGATTTAGCAGAGGTACTGGTCTACCAGGCTTTTAACTGCTTGCAGAGCTATACTGATTTATTTTGTGCGTGCACTGGTCTACCCATTTACTTTTGCAGGCACTGATTTACTCATGTATTTTTGCAGGCACTGATCTACTCATGTATTTTTGCAGGCACTGATCTACTCATTTGTTTTCTTTTAACACTGATCAGCTGTAGGGCGGCCCTTTAAAGCCCCGCGGCAAGAGTTTAAATAGTTTTTTTCTCTCTAGCCATCAGCTGGGACTCAGGAGGCAGCAATAGATTGGGGTTGGGGCCAAATAAAAGATAAGAATAACGCGGGGGGTGGGGGGGGGCCGGGGGGCAGAACCGGTTCAGTGATGTCATATTGTCACCGCTACCGGCTCGAGAGAACCGGGCCGAACCGGGAGGAACCCACCACTGATTGCAGCATCCCATGGCCATATCATCAAAATTCAGACAGCTGGCAACTGGCTCACATTTATGACTGTTGCAGTGTCCTAGAATCATGGGATCCCGTTTTGCGACCTTCTGACAAGCAAAGTCAATGGGGAAACCAGATTCACTTAACAAACAAGTAACTAACGTAACAACTGCCGTGATATAATTAGCAACTTCTGCAAGAAAGGTGGTAAAAATGGGGTAAAACCTAACAAATGCTTTACTTAGCAACATAAATTTTGGGATCAATTGTGATTATAAGTTGAGGACTACCCATACTGAGTTCTTCCTGAGAACTTTTTGTTATGCATTCTAAGGAGAAAGTCTCCTGCCATCCTGCTTTGTGTTATGAAATGCATTCCCTCAGGAGTTTTGCTCCACTCAGAAAGTTCCTCTTCAGACATGCCTTTTCATTCTGAAGTATAATTGTTAGTTATTTTAACTAGCTGCACTTTATTTTTTAATTGTTGTTTTCTGGAGTATGTGAGGTAGGTTGTTCTGCCCCAGCTACGGACCCCAAAGAACGCAGGACACACAAACTCTTTACAAAGCTTATTTACTCAAAATAACTTTGTCTTTAGCATTCAAAGGCTGTTAATGAACTGTCTTAACAGCCTACCAGAATTCTAAGATAAGTTAATCACAGTCTTACTAGAGTTGGCAGAAAGCCCAGAAGCAGTTTTGCAGACACGAAAGAGAGTGAACTAAAGTTGTTCTCTACAGCTTGTTGCAAGCAGCATTCTTTCTTAAATAGGCTAAGGGAGTGGCCCCAAGCCTTACTCTCAAGGAGACCTCCTCCTGAGGAACCACTCCTGCCTTTTGGCATCTCTGCGTGCCTGTGCATTGAGAAGAGGCTCCTCGTCTTCATCCTCTTCACTTAAAGGAGCTTCTGGAGGTTCTGAAGGCCCTGGCTGAATCCCTACCTTTGGCACCACATCTTCTCCAGCCTCCTCACTGTCCGACTCGAGCGCCAACTGCACAGGCTGCTGGCGCAGCACCACACCAGCCTCCTCATCGTCGGAATGAGCTGCAATCTGTGCAGGCCGCTGGTGGGCCACAACATAGGTATATAAAATATAAAAACTGAATCAGTATGAAAAAACAAACATGTTTTTAATAATTAACAATCTGTACGTTGTCTTCACCAAAGTGGATATTCTCTCATCCAGACTCTACGTAACTGAGGTTTTTCAGTTTCAATGTCATGTCCTGGATGGGCAAATTCTACTTAACAATCTTTTGGTGTCCTAAAATAGTTTATTGGCTATTCCTGGAAAATAAGATCAGTTAAGAGAGGTCTTCAAGTATGGAAAAATATCAAGTGCCAAGTGATAATATATATAAAGTATATAATCCATCACAGTATGGGACTAGTACACTCTGGACCATTTTGACCTTCTCAGATTAATGCCTTGGAATATTTTTGCTTAGGATAGCGAGTTTATCGCTATAGGTGGATTTGCAATTAAGTTTTGCTGTTTGCTCAGTCATGAGTTTGTAAGCCAAAAGTAACAGTGAGAAAGATTATTGTAGTGACCTAGAGCAGAGAAGGAGCTTGACTTCATCAAATGTTCAAGTATCACCTATGGCAAACATTTTCATCTTCGATACATTTCAGATCAGTCCCTCCATTGTTAGCAAGCTCCCTCTGTTCTGAAACATCTTGTCTTTGATAAAAGATATACATGTTCTCTTTTTCTATTTAAGGTCAGTTCTCTCCACTCCCTCCCTCTTATACTATGTAGGAATTAGATCCACCCTAGTTGTAGGCACATCTCAGGCACAAAGCCAGCTGGGTGACCTTGGGCCTCTCTCTCTCTCCCTCTCTCCCTCCCCTCTTCTCTCTGAAGGCAATGGCAAACCATTTCTGAAAAATCTGCAGGGACTGGTCCAGGCAGTTGCCTGGAGTCAAAAATGATTCAAAAGGAAAGAAAGAAAGAAAGAAAGAAAGAAAGAAAGAAAGAAAGAAAGAAAGAAAGAAAGAAAGAAAGAAAGAAAGAAAGAAAGAAAGAAAGAAAGAAAGAAATTCTAGTTTCTTTGTGTAGCCCCTTCTTTAATGGTCTACTCTTAGAGTGAATACTCTTAAGCAGGGGTGGGCAATTATGGCCCTTTTATGACCTGTGGATTTCAATTCTCAGAAGTCCTGAGCCAGTCATGCTGGCTTAGGAATTTGGAGAGTTTAAGTCTACAGGCTGTAAAGAGGCCATAGATGCCCACTCCTGTTCTTAGGGATGGGTAGATCTGTAAGTTGCGGTCCCTCTGTTTCTCCTTCATTCAGTTTTTATTGGTTTCACTCTTTCACTTTTTTTTGTTTTTGCTTTCCTTTAAAAAAAAAAAAATCTGTGAACTTTCTAAATTTTTATGCCCGTTTCTTCTAGTCTATAATTGTAAATGCAATTTTTATACTTGATTTTATAGCATTTATAAGGCTATTGAGCATGATTCATTCATGATTCATGCACATTATTGTGCCTATTTTCTACTTCACAGATATTCTTGCACTGGTTGTTTGTATGAATGAATTGAATTGCTGTGTTTTGAGAGGAGCACGTGCCAAAGGACAACTGGTCTGAATAGTCATACAAGGAACAGGAATTTTGGAGATCTTTGCAAACAAACATCCACTTTTCTTCATTGTTTTCAGCTCTACACAGTTCCCACTCAGCTCACTAGTCTCCATAATGGTAAGCTACCCACCACATCAACCTTTTTAGCATTTCTGTCTGTTCTCCATGCTGTTTGCAATCCTAGGGAACTTCCTGGACTGTCTATCCTTGGAAAGGCCGATGAGGTGAGCCATTTTTTATTAGAAAGGAGGTTAGTTTCATATAACTGTCAGTTGCCATGGGAACTGTAATTATTTGACATTGTGATGTTAGGTTTTATTTTTCTTCACCTGTCCGTGTTCATTTATTTAACAAATACAGGATTGGGATTTTTGCTTAGATGTGTAAAATATTGTCTAACGTGAGAACTTGAAGATCAGTGCCATTGATCCAGTTTGGATTAAATGGACAGGTGCTTATTTTTTTCACTATTTCTCCTTTAATACAACAAGCTTTTATTCCTGTAATTTTTGAACTCCATTGTGAGATGAATTTTAAATATTTTGGAACTATATTTCAGACACTTCATTTCTCAGAAATTGTCAGTTGGCATCAACTGAATTAATAATAAACTGTTGTAGCTTTAAGGATCTGAGCTCCTACTCATGTGTTCCTAAAATTTTAATTTGCTTATTTTCCATTTTTTCTGTGCCAGGCCTTTTAGCCTTACCTACCTCCAATTAGGTCCAATATTTGAACACTCACCACCATTTTCCATGGAAACTAACTAAGGCAGTGTGGAATCCTTATCCAACTTAAAGCTTTACAGCAGAATTGTATTTAATTTAATTTTTATTGATGTAAGGCCAAAATAAGAACAATATTTTGCTGTGCAGTGAGTCCTTCCTTCTCATTAGGTGGCCAAAGTATTTGAGTTTCATCTTCAGGATCTGGCCTTCTAAAGAGCAGTCAGGGTTGATCTCTAGGACTGACCAGTTTGATCGCCTTGCAGTCCAAGAAACTTGCAGGAGTCTTCTCCTAATTCAAAGACCTCAATTCTTTGGCACTCAGCCTTTCTTATGGTCCAACTTTCATAGCCACACATTGCAAATGGGAAAACCATAACCTTGACTATATGCACTTTTGTTGGCAGGGTGATGTCCCTGCTTTTTAGTAAGCTATCTAGATTTGCCATAGCTTTCCTCCCCAGGAGCAAGCCTTGTTTAATTTCTTGGCTGTAGTTCCCATCTACAGTGATCTTGGATTCCAGGAAAATAAAATCTGTTACTACCTCAATTTCTTCCCCATCTATTTGCTAGGAATTGAGGGGGCCGGATGCCATGACTACATTACACCTGTGTTATAGGTCCTGCCTAAGCTCTCAATAAGTGTCTGGCTGCCATTTAAAGTGTTGGTTTTGATATTAAGTGCTGGCTTAGTGTCATGGTATCTTCAGGACTATATTCTTCAGCTAGAATCAACACATCCCAGAGGAATCACTTCTAAACTCCATTTATTAGGACATCAGAAGGATTGGAGGCCAAGAGAGATGCTTCTCTGTGAGGAACCCTCATTTTCCTCTAAAAAAATTAGACTTGCCCTAACTCTAAAACTCTTCAGCTTTCCAGAAGGAGATACAGAAGTCTTCTGAAGAGCAATAAGAGCAGGGGGGAAATGCTTCCGGTTCGGACTGGATCGCCCGATCCGGTAGCGATGGTGGCGGGTGGTTCGGAGAACCAGTAGCAAAAATCCCTGCGCCCCCCCCCCACCATGCCCAGCTGAGCCGCACGATCATCAGAGGCTTTTTTTTTACTTTTAAAAGCATTTTTTCTACAACCTCTTCCGATGAAAAAATGCTTTTAAAAGTAAAAAAAAAGGCTCTGATGATCACCCGGCTCAGCTGAGATAATCAGAGGCTTTTCAAAGCATTTTTTTCTGCAACCTCTTGGCCAAAGAAGTGGTTTAAAAAATGCTTTGAAAAGTCTCTGATGATCCCAGCTGAGTTCCCTGATCGGCAGAGAGGCATTTTTTAAAAAGCCTCTCTGACGATCCCAACTGAGTTCCTGATCGGCAGAGAGGTTTTCAAAGCATTAGAAAAAATGCTTTGAAAAGTTTGTTTCAAAAAAAGTTGGCCACACTGACCCAGTCATATTACCCTCCCCCCCACCAAGCCATGCCCACAGAACCTGTAGTAACAGATTTCACATTTCACCCCTGGATAAGAGCTTTTTATTTTAACAAGAGCTGATAACTCGGTGTTGCCTGGGTATTTATTTATCCTAATCCTGTATTAGACAGGAAGAGCAACTTCACCCTGAGTCCTGCTTTTGGTGAGAATTAAAATAGTTAAAAATATTTTCCCTGTGTCCCCAGAAGTGTGAAGTAAAATGATACTACCTTGTTGTTTTGCTAGCTGAT
This sequence comes from Pituophis catenifer annectens, assembly GCF_029215685.1. Lineage (NCBI taxonomy): Eukaryota > Metazoa > Chordata > Lepidosauria > Squamata > Colubridae > Pituophis > Pituophis catenifer. The sequence goes on along the minus strand of NW_027256882.1, from coordinate 229,178,016 downwards.
CCGTGATCATTTGGTATGCTTTTTTAAAATCTTGATTTAGAAGTGGCTTCTTTTCCGCGATACATGCACTAAGCTTTTTGACGTTGTAGTTCTTTTCTTGTATGTAATCTGTGTGAAGTACATCGTGTTGGTCTCGTAGTGGTGCAGGCAGGCCGAGTTGCAGTAATGTTTTATTGATCATGGTCATACATTTGTCCTCAAGGATAATCAAAGCCTTGTTGAAAATGTCCAGACCAAACGTAATTTCTAATGTTGGATTTTCCACTTTACCAGTGGGAACCCTGTTGTGGAATACTGTGACATGGCAACTCCACTGTGCTGTACAGTAGAAGCCATTTTAAGGCAGTACAGTAGCAGCCATTTTAAGGCACAATAGGCTGTATCGTAACAGAACACACACCCCGAGGGATGTTAGGGGTGTCTTACCCCTATAGTATTTGTTTCCAGAAAGTAAGTCATCTGTGTACCAAGTTTGGTTGAAATTGCTCAAGGCATTCCAGAGTTATGCTGGAACAAACACACACACACACACACACAGAGCCAATATATATATATATATATATATATATATATATATATATATATATATATATATGCATATTCTCTCTAGCCAGGTTTTACCTATGTAAACTTAGTTGTTCTTCAGCCCTAGGTTCTGTGAAATCTCATTCACAAGTTCTTGGGCCCTTGAATGAGATTTCACAGAACCTAGGGCTGAAGAACAACTAAGTTTACATAGGTAAAACCTGGCTAGAGAGAATATGCACATAAAAGCCTATGGAAAAAGAAAAAAGATATATATATATATATATGTCTTTGGTTATTCAGGTTTTCTCCCGCGTAAAATTGGAGGTTTCTTGGCAACGTTTCGACGAAGTCTCATTCATCATCTTCAGGCTGGTGTTCTCGGCTTCGTGCTTCCAGGAGCAACGTGTGTGATCGCAGCTGTTTCTTCCTTTTAACTGCCAGTGGGGGTGTGAACTGATTGGGTGGGAGCTTGGCTGTGTTCTGATTGGGCAGAGGTGTGTTCTGATTGGTTGGGGGTTTGGCTGTGCTCTGATTGGATGGGGGGTTGGCTGTGCTCTGATTGGCTGGGTGTGTGTTCTGTTTAGGTGGGGGCTTGGTTGTGCTTGGGTCAGTGTGAGTAGCAGGGGGATTTGAGCTGGTGAGCTGTGTTGCTGTTGTTTGGCCACCTTAAACCCCTCCAATCCATACATGAAGCAGACTGACACCCACCATGAAGAGATAGCATGGCCACGAACACAAAGCCAAACAACAGCAACACAGCTCACCAGCTCAAATCCCCCTGCACACAGCCAAGCTCCCACCCAATCAGTTCACACCCCCACTGGCACTTAAAAGGAAGAAACAGCTGCGATCACACACATTGCTCCTAGAATATTCCAAAATGGTGGAAAATGCCATTGATGGTTGATGATCAAACAATAGAAAATATGGCCATGTGGAAGAAGCTTTATATTAATTAGTATACTGAAACGGCAGGCTACCTGTCTGAAAACTCTTTTTTACGTTGTTCATTCTTTTGCCCTTTTGCATGGTTAATTCATATTCTGTCCTATCAAAAATACATACATTGTATGAATGGGAAATCCTTAGTAGGGAGCTTTTCTTTTCTCTCAGACACATGCAGTTCTTCTTGGAAAAAGCTACATGAAAAAATAATTCCAGTAAATCACACTTCCATTATGCTGCTTTCTTCCTTTTAATACTTTTGCTCATATTCAAGAACAAATGTTTCCATTTTGTTAGGCAATTTGCTATTTTCATTCTCCCAAATTTGATGCCATTAAGAAACCATGCAATGATACCCTTGTCTGAGTATGAGAAACAACTTGTTTTCAATTTCAAATTGTTTCATTCCTCTTCCCCACTTTCTTTTCTTATATGCAGAGAAGCATTCTCATCCTATATCCAGAACCATGTTTTCACGTTTTGCCTTGGAAAACAGTTGTAATAATCACTATTCTAACCATGTTAAAACCATCTCAATGTACACAGTATAATTTCAGCTGCCATCTGGCATTAGACCATGGCATTTATATATCTTACATCAGTGTTCTACTTGGCAGACAGCACAGTCACAGAATTCAATCTTTCTTCATGAGATCACCAGTTTGGAAAATATTTCACATTAACTGTATACAAAGATTCTCATTTTGGATGATTACATTGCGCTCTCTCTGAAATAAATGGATGTCACTCAGATAGATACTTTCAGCTTGATTTCCATGTGACAAAACTCAGCTTAGACTGTAATGGATACCTGGTTGGCTGGCATGAGACATGGATGTTGAATTACAGTACATCATTGGTAAAGGATTGATACAGATTTATAATTTTATTGGTACAGATGTATACACCTTTGTATACCTTTGTACATTCTGAAACCTGCAATGTTAACCCCATATTTTCAAATCATCAGTCTTCTGCTTTCAATGAAAAATGTTCCATATCTTGAATTTGAACTACAGTATGTTGAAATTTAATTACAGTGTATTTTAAAATGTCTTTTTTAAAGTTTATAACAGTTTATAACAATAGTTTATTGTTTAAAGTTTATAACAATAAGTATGAACAGTAAAAAAGTACTTCTTTTTTCAGTTCTTGTTCTTGGAGCAGAAATGCAAAATATTTTTAAATTATTCTTTTTATCATATAAGAAATGAGCATCTTTCCAATCTGAAGGTTCTGCTTTATTTTTTGTTTTTTTCTAGAAAGGCATCACACACAATCCTTCCCTTAGGTAACTATTGTTAAATAACTACCACCCTCAGTATTTGTTAGAAATTCTTCTCTCTTTTACCAGGGCCAATTAGCTCTTTCAATCAATCTCAATTTACACCTACGCAGACCAGGGGTGAAATCCAGCAGGTTCTGACAGGTGAAATCCAGCAGGTTCCAGCAGGTTCTGACAGGTTCTGGAGAACCGGTAGCGGAAATTTTGAGCACTTTGGAGAACCGGCAAATACCACCTCTGGCTGGGCCCAGAGTGGAGAGGGAATGGAGATTTTGCAATAACCTTACCCCAGGAGTGGGGAGGGAATGGGGATTTTGTAGTATCCTTCCCCTGGAGTGGGGTGGGAATGGAGATTTAAACAACTGTGCCACACCCACCAAGCCCACCAAGCCATGCCCACAGAACCGGTAGTAAAAAAAATTGGATTTCACCACTGATTCAGACGCAATGCTATTAGGATCAAACCACAGAAGGAATCTAATTCAGGCCAGGCCAAATCCAGGGAGAAATTGTGGAACAAGATTCATAGCTTGTCCGTTCAATGTCCTCTGAATTCAAGATAGGAATCCATAGCTGAAAAATGCATTGTGGGGGTTGGGTGAGGCCCAGGCTGAGAATAAGGTAAAGGATTTGACAGATAGCACTAGCCTCTAAGGCAGTGAAGGTGAACCTTTTAGACACTAAATGCCCAAACTGAAAGTGCGTGCGTGCAAATGAGCGCACATGTGGACATGTGCACGCACTTCTACAGACATGCGCACATGGATAGCAGAGACCCAAAGACCAGCTGGCCAGCAGGAGGTGGGGCATCCCAACACCGGCAGTGTGACAAGAGGTAAGATCTTTTTCTTTCATGAGCTTCTGTTTCTTCGTTTGCAGGGTAACAGAAGCTCACAAAAGAAATGCTATGGAGATCTGACCTGGGGCAACGGTGCACATGCCAGCAGAGAGGGCTCTGTGTGCTACCTCTGGCATGCGTGTCATAGCTTCACCATCACGTCTTTAAGGCAAATATGAGTTACAAAAAGATCAGGAACACTACTCTATGGAGCAAGTAGTGTTATATAGTTGCAAGACTATTGTGCTAAAATAGTGGCAGAGAGCTTTGGTTTGGCTGCCTATACTTTGGATAACGTTGGCCTCTAAGAGCTGAAGATGGTAGTCTAGTGCTGTCATGACACAACAAGGTTTTCATTTTATAGTTTGAGAGGTCATAAAATGACTAAATAGTTACATTAAGACTTGTGGAAACTTATTGCATGCATTTAAACAGGAGTAGCCATGTCAACAATCATTGGCATGTTCTGGAGTGCTCCAGGAAACCAATTTTTTTTTAAAACAAAGCTTGATTTGACATAAGTCTGTAGAGATTCTCAGTCATCCTAGTCATGGTTGTCTCAAAGGTGCTTTTTCAGGAGGCAACTGGACTTTCTTGATTTTTACTTTTGAAGACGTTTCGCTTCTCATCCAAGAATCTTCTTCATCTCTGACACAATAATGTGGAATGGAAGGATTTATATTCCTTGAAGACAGCTGGTAATCTGTATCCTTTTAGCGGATCTTTGAAGCACTTGGAGATTTATCTTGATTTGACATTTGGTCACAAGTTAGTTACCTTGGAAAAATATGGAATATTCAGCTAATGAAAAGGAGTTAAAATTTTAAAATAGAGTCTGCGGATTTTGGAGACTTTTCTTCATTGGTGTGCCTCCAGCTCACTCTCTCTCTCATTGCTTCTATTTGTTGTGGCCCACCAGTGGCCTGCGCGGATCGTGGCTGATCCCGACGAGGAGGAGGCTGGTGTGGTGTTGCGCCAGCAGCCTGCGCGGATCGTGGCTGATCCCGACGAGGAGGAGGCTGGTGTGGTGTTGCGCCAGCAGCCTGCGCAGCCGGCACTCACGTCGGACAGCGAGGAGGCTGAAGAGGATGTGGTGACAGAGGCAGAGAATCAGCCAGGGCCTTCAGAACCTCCAGAGGCTCCTTCAAGTGGAGAGAGCAAAGTCGAGGAGCCTCTTCTCAATGCTCGAGCATGCAAGGCTGCCAAAATGCAGGAGTGGCTACTCAGGAGGAGGAGGTCTCCTCGAGAGTAAGGATTGAGGATAATTGGCCACTCCCTTAGCCTATTTAAGTCGCATGCAGTTAGTAATTTCTTGCTGGAAACAACTTGTAATTATCATCAGAGCATTTTTGGAAAAGTCTTATCGTATCTTGTTTTCTGGGCTGGTTGCCAACCTTTGCCGGACTTTGGTTTATTCTTGCTACTTAATAAATTTGATAAGGACCGTTGGTGTGTGTCAATATCCTCGGGAATCCGGAGCTGGGGCAGAACACTATTCTGCAGTGGCGTCCATCGAAGGATACTGAGTGCAAAATTCATCCATCCAGGCCCATTTCTATTTCATCAGAATTGGAGGGCGACCCAATTCTAGGAACCTAAATTTCCCATGCGGGAGTTGTGCAACACAACATCTGAAAAGAAGCTTTAGGTTAACTGTGCTGCAGAGCTTTAGGGTTTTATCTCAGCCAGAAGCACTTCCTACTAGTTAGTGTAAAATTCAAGGACTTTCTTTTTCTCAGAGGCATTCAGCATTTTGTTCCCTGTTAAAGATTTTCAAAAAAATATTCTGAAACGTCGCGGCAATTTTCTGAAATACGTGATGTGTACGAGTCTCATCTTGTCTTTGGCATCATTCCACCACTGTGATTTTTTTCAGGCCCTTTCCTCCACTGTTCTCCCATAAGACAAAAGCAGGTTTGACTCACAACGTATCACAAAAATGTTCAGCCATGAGGATGTTTGCATAGCTGGAATGAAAAAAAAAAAAAAGGCCGATTCATAGGAGTGAAAGTGAATTGTTCATGGTGCACATATTCGGCCCATTTAATTTAAAGCACGTGTTCGCTGGATAAGCATTTGTGGTATCACACAATAGGCTCAGAAGATGCCTGAAGGCTGTTGCTCACTTTGATCTAGGTTATTGTTCTCTTGCCAGACAGATGTACTCAGAGGAGCCAACTTTAGAAGTAACCACTTCGGGATCTTCACAGTGCGTTTATTATGTCTCAGACAGGCAATGTGTAAACGTGCTTTGTGTGCAGTAAGAATAATTTTGGGGCCAAACATCGCCAGGTGCAGTCATGCCTAGACTATAATCTTTCTTTATCACATAATACCAGTTTGTATTCAAACTGCAGACTTGATTACAATTTATCTGTGCAGTTATAAAATCCCATTCCATTTTTTCTAGGTGTGAATTTTTCTTCTTCCTTTTTTAGTTACTGAAGAGCAGTTTTTAATCTCCTTTAGAATATACATTTAGCTAGACCTGTCTGATAGAGGTCAGGCTTGAATTAATAGCATAAAACAAGGATGTTCAAGCTTGGCAACCTTAAAACGTGTGGACTTCAACTCCCCATGCTAGCTGGGGAATTCTGGGTGTTAAAGTCTTAAAAATACCAAGACTGGACACCCTTAGCATAAAACAATACTTTATACTGGAGGTGGACTATATCAAGTGTTAGATAGGTGGATTGAAGAGACTGGAGACAGGCTTCAGACAACAGCTCTTTATTCAGCAACTATTTACAATCCAGCAGCTCGCCACTCAGACAGACAGTCCTTTTATAGGGAGCTGTCTGAGAAACCAGCCAATCATATTTAAGCATTCTTCCCGGCCCAAACAGCGGACCAGAGGGAGAACTATCCTGTCAATATCTAACATCAAGGGCTTGGACAACACGCCATTTCTACACCTTTTAGGGATGCTCTCCATATACTTCCTTTCTCTCTGGTCCCAATTACCAAAAATCTTGAGCATTTTGGAAGGAAAATAAATTACAACCAAATTGCAAGCCTTAAAAAGGCATGCCACAGTTTTGATTTTTTTTTTTTTAAAGAGCCCTCCTCCAAAACTATTTTACTCCCAAGCCAGGAAAAAATAGAGAATCTTGGCCTGACTCACATGCATAACACAGCCAGAGACCATCTACTTTTTATTCTCACTTGCTGCTGAAGCATGGGACCTCCCGAGAAAGATAAGTGTAAATTTCAATACATTTGGAGGATGGAGAAAGGACATAAACCAAGTTCAGTCCCTGTGACTTGGCTGATAAATAATGTTATATTATGATTGTTTAATAAAGTGACACTCAACATAATTTTTTGGGGGAAAATATTGACACATTTTTTTAACACAGCACAGGACTTTCTGCCAATGCTATACCATAAACTACAAATAGACATTATTAAAATCGCAGTGCCTGTAATTCAGTGGTTAGTGATTGGATCCAAACATAAAATGGAATTAGCACATGAAAGATCTTGCTTGCAACTATTCAGGACTATAGCTTAACAACCTGGCAATGGAGGAAAAAAATATTTGAGAAAAAAGTACATAAAAATTTGGGAGTGATTACTGTTCCTTGCTTGGACCTGTGCCCTTTCTGACTCCTGTGAACATCTGGAAAGGTGTGAACAGCTGGAGCAGGGAGCCCTTCATAGAGATATTTCCCATTGCTTACTACTGGATGCTTTTAAACCAAACTAGAAATGGAGCTGATCGTGGGATCTCCTACACACAGGCTTACTTCAAATTGATTTTAGCATTATCTTCTTACAGCTAATCTATCACACAACAGCATAACATCCCTATTCCTGAGTTTAAGAGAGAAAGCTGGAGTAATTTGGCAGATATCCCAGGTGCTTTCTGCAAAATGGAATGTCTGCTAGAGATCATTGCTAAGAGACTTTTGGCTGACTGCAAACAACTGATCATGATTCAGAGTCACCACTCATAGGAAAAGCCCAGTTATCTTGAAGCCCTTAAGTATGTAAAAAGATCCCTTCTCAATTAAAGAACCATCTACTGATAAAAGAGAAATTTGTAACTCAGGGTTGAAAAAAAGGATCCTTGGTGCTCCCTGAGCTTGGTTGAAATCAACGGTTTTATAAGGGCTTAATTTGGATGGATCATTGCTGATAATTGGGGAAGAAAAGATTCTAGCTCGTGGAACCCTTGATTCTAACCTTGACCCTCTAAAATTATACACAAGTTGATATTTTAGAAACCCACCACTTCTGACATACCAAAAAATAAATTTGTTACATTGCAACAAATGCTTGACTTAGTGAAATCTATTTCTGCCCTTTCCTTCTCAGTGGCTGACTGAATGACTGATTCGTTGTGTTTATTTCTCCTGAAACAATCTGGATCTCTTGAATTTTTCCCAACAAATAAAAAAAGCAAAAATTTGTAGATTTCATCAATAGATTAAAAAAAGATTCTTTGGGTTTCAGTTCACATTTTCTTTGCCTCTGGTATCTCTTTCTCTGGTTATTGAAGAAATGATTTACCCAATGAAGACATTTAGTGAAAGGGAAACTAAGACTAGCCTTTGTTTTAGATCTTCATCTTCAAAAGTTGTCAGCCTGATAGTAGTTCCTTACCTTTCCTTCTCACAAGCCGTTTTCAATATTATTTTGATTGGGTACAGAAAAGACAAGAAAAATAAGGCACGTATAATTTTATGTAGGACATCAACAAGGTTATTCATAGCCCCTTTTAAAAACGTGTATTAGAAGTTGTCTCAAAGTTGCTTTTTCAGGAGGCAACTGGACTTTGGTTTTTTTTTTTTTTTACTTTTGAAGAAGAATTATATTCCTTGCAGATTGGCAAATCCTTCCATTCCCCACTATCCTGTCAGAGCTGAAGAAGCTTCTTGGATAAGAAGTGAAACATCTTCAAAAGAAAAAAAGCAAGAAAGTCCAGTTGCCTCCTGAAAAAGCACCTTTGGGATAACCATGACCTGGATGACTGAGAATCTCTACAGACTTATATTAGAAGTTATTTTCTGGACTTGTCATTGTGGGTGTGTCTATTTGTGTATTTCACCTGAACTCTCAAGTGTTCAATAGAGGTTATTTCCCTAGCTTTCACATGCAGATTGGATAGATATTCATACGCCATTGCTGAAATATAAGCATCACTTTCCATATTGAAATTTTGTGATGGAAAATGCATACTAATTATATTTTTAAGGATTAGCTATGTGGCTATCCTATTTATCTTATAAGGCTATTCTGTCTATAGTGAGCATGTGGCTCTTTTGTTAGCAGCTCCAAGTCTAATATCTTTCGGGTCCCAGATCAAAGTTACTGGCTGTCAGCTATAAAGCCTTCCATCGTGTGGTACAACATTATTAATATGGTCATATCCTCTCTCATGAGCCTGTCCAGGCATTTTGGTTGTCAGAAGAAGCCTTTTAGTTCCAACCATCAAAGCTTGGGACTATAACTGTCTTGGGAAGCTTGTTTTGGGAATATAAGTGTCAGGTAAGAGGAATCAGGACCACATGTTAAGTTCCAGTGGAGCTGATTTATTGCTCATGTCTGTACACAATAAACTAGTCAAGTAATGGTCAGCACTAAATTGGCACTAGATAAGACTTAATGGAATTCAAGGGAAAGGGCTGAACTTGGAGCATCTGTGGACATGTAATCATTTTAGGCTGAGTTCTCTCTTGACTCCACCCTCAGGCCCTGCCTCTCCTTCTCCTATAGCAATAGAGATTTGGCGGTAATCTTAGATCCCGTAATTCAGTCACCAAACTTTTTAGCTTGCCTATTTTTTTATTCAAATCCTGAAGTAGTTGATTCAGATTATTGTTTAACATTTTTGCCTATATAAAACAAGTCATTTAAAAAGTTGTCATTCATGGGAAAGAGTTTTTCCGACAGGCAGGGCTAGCTTTATAAATTGAGTTTTAAATTTGGAATTCTTAAATTTTTGGGTTTTTTAGTTAATTGGCCTTAAATGTAATACTTTTAATAATTTTTTAAATTTAAATTGTGATATTTGTATTGTGTTTTTACCTGGCTGTACACCACCCTGAGTCCTTCAGGAGAGGGGTGGTATAGAAATAAAATTATCCTTATCCCTATCCTTATCCTTTTAAAGTGATTAAAAGTTCAACTTAACTGTCTTTCTCATTCTCTTTTTCTTGTGAACTGCTTCTGCATGAGCTGGCAGCTGACCTGCTAGCTCAACGAGCTGATCCCCTTCAGAAGAGGAGGGAGGGGTTTTTGTTCTCTCTGCCTTTTCAAAGTTAAGATCTATAATAAATCAAGTGAGAAACACCACAGGCTGGTAGTTTAGAATGAGCTTTCTTTTCACCAATAAAGCAATAAAGTAACCAAAGGATAAGTAGATTTCTTCTTAGCAAGAGAGTGACCTAAAGTCACATTTCAGCACATTGACATTTCAAATTTGAAGTTTGAATCTCTAGAGTTTGAGATTAATCCTGGAGAAAAAATGTTATTCTATACTGGAAGGCTTTAATTTTTAAATGAGAATTGTATGGAGCAAAAAAAGGAGGGGGAGCAAACAGCATTCTTTAGCTAGTTACACTGCAGTGAGAAAACCTGAAACATGGATTTTTGTACTTTAAAAAATCCCAAATTATAATGAAAACTGTGGATTTTAATAGGAGTAATCTGAATTTCTGTCTTGCACACTGAAATTAAATGGCTGGACAGTAGGCAGTAGCTAGGCAGTAGCTGCAGAAAGTGTTAATCTGTTCCCCAAAACAAGAGGAATTAGTGTAGAGAGACATAGAAGGCCATTGACAGAAGACATTAGACCTCTAGCCATTCACTCTGGAGATCTGAATATCACTTAATTATATGACGTTGTTGCTAGTTGCGTGTCCAACCCATCACAACCCCATGGACAACGTTCCTCCAGGCCTTCCTGTCCTTCCCCGGAGTCCACTCAAGCTCACACCTGTTGCTTCAGTGACTCCATCCAGCCACCTCATTCTCTGCAGCCCCTTCTTCTTCTGCCCTCAATCTTTCCCAGCATCAAGTTCTTCTCCAGTGAGTCCTTCCTTCTCATTAGGTGGCCAAAGTATTTGAGTTTCATCTTCAGGATCTGGCCTTCTAAAGAGCAGTCAGGGTTGATCTCTAGGACTGACCAGTTTGATCGCCTTGCAGTCCAAGAAACTTGCAGGAGTCTTCTCCTAATTCAAAGACCTCAATTCTTTGGCACTCAGCCTTTCTTATGGTCCAACTTTCACAGCCATACATTGCAACTGGGAAAACCATAGCCTTGACTATATGCACTTTTGACTATATGCACTTTTGTCAGCAGGGTGATGTCTCTGCTTTTTAGTATGCTGTCTAGATTTGCCATAGCTTTCCTCCCCAGGAGCAAGCTTCTTTTAATTTCTTGACTGTAGTTCCCATCTACAGTGATCTTGGAGCCCAGGAAAATAAAATCTGTCACTACCTCCATTTCTTCCCCATCTATTTGCTAGGAATTGAGAGGGCTGGATGCCATGATCTTAGTTTTCTTAATTTCAAGCCAACTTTTGAATTTCAAGCCAACTTTTGCACTATCCTTCATCCGCATCAAGAGGCTCTTTAGTTCCTCTTCGCTTTCTGCCATTAGAGTGGTATCATCTGCATATCTGAGGTTGTTGATATTTCTCCCAGCAATCTTAATTCCAACTTTTGATTCATCTAGCCCTGCCTTTCTCATGATGTGCTCTGCATATAAGTTCAATAGGCAGGGCAACAGTATACAGCCTTGCTGGACTCCTTTCCCAATTTTGAACCAATCAGTGGTTCCATGTCCAATTCTCACTGTTGCTTCTTGACCCGCATATAGGTTTCTCAAGAGACAAATAAGATGGTCTAGTACTCCCATCTCTTTAAGAACTTGCCCCAATTTGTTGTGATCCACACAATCAAAGGCTTTAGCATAATCAATGAAGCAGAAGTAGATGTTTTTCTGGAACTCTCTAGCTTTCTCCATGATCCAGGGTATGTTGGCAATTTGATCTCTAGTTCCTTTGCCTCTTTGAAATCCTGCCTGTACTTCTGATAGTTCTCAATCCACATATTGCTGGAGCCTAGCTTGTAGGATTTTGAGCATAACTTTACTAACATGTGATATGAGTGCAATGGTACTATAGTTTGAACATTCTTTGGCATTGTCTTTCTTTGGAATTGGAATTTAACCTGACCTTTTCCAATCCTGTGGCCACTGCTGAGTTTTCCAAATTTGCTGGCAAATTGAGCGTAGCACTTTTACTGCATCGTCTTTTAAGATTTTGAATAGCTCAGCTGGAATACAGTCACCTCCAGTAGTTGTTGCTCAGATTTCCTAAGGCCCATTTGACTTCGCATTCTAGGATGTCTGGCTCGAGGTCAGTGACCACCCCATCTTGGTTATCAGGGATGTTAAATTCATTCTTGTATAGTTCTTCTGTGTAATTTTGCCACCTCTTCTTAATCTTTTCTGCCTCTCTTAGGTCCCTGCCATTTTGGTCCTTTATCATGCCCATCTTTACATGAAATGTTCTCTTCATATCTCCAATTTTCTTGAAGAGCTCTCTGGTTCTCCCTACTCTATTGTTTCCTTCTATTTTTTTGCACTGTTCATTTAAGAAGGCATTCTTATATCTTCTAGCTATTCTCTGAAATTCTGCATTCAGTTGGGTGTATCTTTCTCTTTCTCTCTTGCCTTTCGCTTCCCTTCTTTCCTCAGCTATTTGCAAAGCTTCCTCAGAAAGCCATTTTGCTTTCTTGCATTTTTTTTTGGGGGGGATGGTTTTAGTTGCTACCTTTTGCACAATGTTGTGAACCTCAGTCCATAGTTCTCCAGGCACTCTATCAGATCTAATTCCTTAAATCTATCTGTCACCTCTACTGTATATTCATCAGGGATATGATTTAGTTCATACCTGAGTGGCCTAGTGCTTTTCCCTACTTTCTTCAATTTAAGCCTAAATTTTGCAATGAGAAGTTCATGATCTGAGCCACAGTCAGCTCATGGTCTTGTTTTTACTGACTGTGTAGAGCTTCTCCATCTTTGGCTGCAGAGCACATAGTCAATCTGATTTCTGTGTTGACCGTCTGGTGATGTCCATGTGTAGAGTTGTCTCTTGGGTTGTTGGAAAAGAGTGTTTGCTATGACCATTGTATTCTCTTGACAAAATTCTATCAGCCTGCGCCCTGCTTCATTTTGTACTCCAAGGCCAAACTTGCCTATTATTCTGGTTATCCTTTGGCTTCCTACTTCAGCATTCCAATCCCCCCTGATGATAAGACATCATTTTTTGGTGTTAATTCTATAAGGTGCTATAGGGCTTCATAGAACTGGTCAATTTCATCCTCTTCAGTACCAGTGGTTGGGGCATAGACTTGGATTACTGTGGCATTGAATGGTTTGCCTTAGATTCAAACTGAGATCATTCTGTCATTTTGGGGATTGTATCCCAGTATTGCTTTTTCTACTCTTTTCTTGATTATGAAGGCTACTCCATTTCTTCTGAGAGATTGTTGTCCACAGTAGTATAGCTGATGGTCATCTGAATTAAATTCACCCATTCCTGTCCAGTTTAGTTCGCTGATTCCTAAGATGTCAATGTTCAGTTTTGTTATCTCTTGTTTGACCAGGTCCAACTTGCCTTGATTCATGGATCTTACATTCCAGGTTCCTATGGAGAAAAAATCTTTACAGCATTGGACTTTCCTTTCACCAGCAGATGCATCCATAGCTGAATGTCCCTTCAGCTTTGGCCCAGTCGCTTCACTCTTTCTAGCACTACTAGTACTAGCCCTCTGCTCTTCCCCAGTAGCATATTGGACACCTTCCGATCTGAGGGGCTCATCTTCCAGCATCATATCATTTTTCCTTTTGGTACTGTCCATGGGGTTTTCATGGCAAAGATACTGGAGTAGGTTGCCATTTCCTTCTCCAGTGGATCACATTTTGTCAGAAGTCTCTGCTATGACCTGTCTGTCTTCGGTGGCCCCGCATAGCATAGCTTATAGCTTCATTGAGCTATACAAGCCCCTTCACCACAACAAGGCAGTAATTTATGAAGGGGAATTATATGAAATAATACAAGTTAAATCTTCAACCCCCATACAAAGTTAAATATCTACCCAGGAAGATTTTATAGAAAAATTCCCTTCCTCCTAAAATTCAAACATAATATTTAAATGTAGCCTTTTTCTAACTATAATTATTAGCAATGCCAATGAATTGCTTTTTTATCTTGTTGTGTTGTTTCTTAGCTTAAATCCATCCACACTTTTAGATAATACCTGTGGTCTCCCTAAAGCAGTCAGCCCATCCTAAATTAAAATAAAATAAAATATAATAGTAGTAGTAAAATAGAAACCTGTTTTGCTTTGATATGAAACTTTGATGTCACTCTCTAAGGAAAATTTAATTGTCTAATAAAATTCATATCAGACTTTGAAACAGGTCTTCTGTTGAGCCATTCTTTCTTCCATATAAATTTTAAACTTTAATAAGTTATGTAGCACCTTAAGGACAAAAGCTTATTTTATTATACTCCTAACAGACAAAAATATGTAAAGGAAGAAGAAGGAAAGATTGGTATATCTTAAAAACAATGCACTGAGAATCAACTACCAAGAGCCTTGGTAGTACAGTGGTCTAAAGCACCCTGTTATTAACACAGCTGCCTGCAATTACTGCAGGTTCGAATCTTACCAGGCTCAAGGTTGACTCAGCCTTCCATCCTTTCTAAGGTAGGTTAAATGAGGACCCAGTTTGTGGGGGCAATAAGCTGACTTTGTATAAATATACAAAAAGTATGAAGGCTATTGCTTAACGCATTGTAAGCCGCCCTGAGTCTCCGGAGAAGGGCGGCATATAAATCAAATTAAAACAAATAAAACAAAATAAAACAAACTATGGAAGTTCTAATCAAATGAATTCACTGATAAAGTATGCCCACTCACATCTCAGAGCTTCTAGTGAGCAGTTTAATGAACTGGTTGTTGGAAGAAATCTTTAGGGCAGAGAACCGGTTGTTAAATTATTTGAATCCCACCACTACCTACACCACTTCAGACAAATGGTTATCTAACATCTTCTTAAAAATTTCCAGTGTTGGGGCATTCCCAACTTCTGCAGGCAAGTTGTTCCACTTATTAATTGTTCTAACTGTCAGGAAATTTCTCCTTAGTTCTAAATTGCTTCTCTCCTGGATTAGTTTCCACCCATTGCTTCTTGTTCTACCCTCAGATGCTTTGAAGAATAGTTTGACTCCCTCTTCTTTATGGCAACCCCTGAGTTATTGTAACACTGCTATCATGTTTCCCCTAGTCCTTCTATTTATTAAACTAGACATACCCAGTTCCTGCAACCATTCTTCATTTGTTTTAGCCTTCAGTCCCCTAATCATCTTTGTTGCTCTTCTCTGCACTCTTTCTAGAATCTCAACATCTTTTTTACATTGTGGCGACCAAACCTGAATGCAATATTCCAAGTGTGGCCTTACCAAGACATTATAAAGTGGTATTAACACTTCATGTGATCTTCATGTATCCCTCTGTTTATGCAGCCCAGAACTGTGTTGGTTTTTTTGGCAACTGCTGCACACTGCTGGCTCATATCTAAATGGTTGTCCACTAGGACTCCAAGATCCCTTTCACAGTTACTACTATAGGTATCCTCACCAAGACATATTGCTTCAACATTTCTCCAAAGGTTTTGTTTTCATTTTTAAATAATGGAGGTCAGATACACTCTTTCATTGAAACAAAACTGGTTCAGTACACACTACAAGAGGCAGCAAGAGCGAACTGAAAAATCAGGGGCCATGCAATCCCTCTATATACAGATGCACATAAATTGTAGAGCATCAATATTGTAAACAATGAATTGCTTTAAAGTGTGTGTGTGTGTGTGGGTAGTGGTGAGTTAATGAGGATGGCATTATAAATACAATAGTTTATTAAAGTGGACAAAGACAGTCTTCCTAGCAAGTGAAATCTAAGTTACTTACTCTAGGCTGTATCACTTTAGCAGCTTACTATCTCCTAATGCCCTAATCACTTTTCCTTGGTGCCTAAATGTTCTTTGATTGAGCTGACAGTTTATTTTCTTTGGGAAACTCTACATAGGAGGGATATGTGATTTACTTGGCATTCCTAACACTATTTTTTTTCCTCATTTGAGGTCTGTGCCTAACTTTCACAGCCCATAAAGTTGATTCTCAAAAGGTATATAAGTTAGTACAAAAGATAAAATAAAATAAACAAAATGGTATTAAAATGTTAATGTTGCTATCACAAAGAATTCGGTGCGTTCAAATTCTGGGGAAGTGTTTGGACTTTGATTTACATTTAAATTAGTTCCTAAACAGCTGGAAAGAAAACTAACGAGGGAAAAAAAAAAGAACAGATAAATTGCAGCCAGTGAATAATCCAATATGAGATTCAGCTAAAAAAGCTAGACAATTGAGGACATTCTAGAAGAAATGTTGGTAGATAAAAATAAGAATGTTAGAGGAGGGTATTTTCCTGGCAAAAACATTTTTTTGGGCCAGGTGGTACTATATTAAGGATGTCTTTTTAAGTTAATTTGGTTAATTTGACTGTTCCACAGCTCATCTTTCTTGCAATATGCAAATGTGTTCTTCTATAATAAATATTTACTGATTATTACATTTGTAAGCTGTTGCCCAATAACTTTGTGTGGTTCACAAGTAAAAGCTTAAAAAAAAATTAGACACAATCAGAAACAAAAATAAAATATAATATATACAATATATAGCAAGGTTGTTACTCTTCACCTATGATTCGAGGCATAATTAATACAGTTCTTTTTATGCAACTATGTTGAGAATCTAAAGCTAAAACTGAGTTGGTGTCAAGCTCTTTCAGTTGGCAAATTCACCAAGAACCATTCCGATTTCTGGAATGAACTTTATAAGAGGAACTTGAACACCTGCCAGAGAAATTCTCCACATCCACATGTACCTAATTGGATTAAGGCAGAGTTACTTTAAGTCTCTTTTTCATGTTTCTCCCATTCTCTTGATGAAGGAATCTTTTCTATAATCTTTTCTGTTCCTCCTATAACAAGCTTTATTCCTCTGTTAAGCATTCCATTGAATTAGCATGGATTTCCTATTTGACATTTTTAAGATCTGTTATGATTGCAACTTCCAGAATTCCCTGGGAACAAGATAGTTCAGAAATGTGATGATTGCATACCAACATATCTCAATTGTGCTCAGCTGAAAAGAATTATTAGAACTTGATTATGTTTTCACCATGCATTCAAGGATTGACACTGTGGATCTATTGGACATTTCCCATAATTAGATCTTCCTATTGGAAAAGCCAAATCCAGTATCTTGATACTTGTTAGATGCTTTACCTAATCTATTTTATTGTTTCTAACCAAAGAAAACATTAAAAAGAAATTATGTAAAGAACATCAAGAGTCTGTCTGTCTGTCTGTCTGTCTGTCCATCTGTCTCTCTATCATATCTGTCTGTCTGTCTCCCTGCCTGCCTGCCTGCTTGCCTATCTATCTATCTATCTATCTGTCTATCTATCTATCTATCTATCTATCATCTATCTATCTATCTATCTATCTATCTATCTATCTATCTATCATCTATCTCATCTATCACCTTGCTATTTAGCTAGGTATTTAGCTATCTCTACCTACCTAGCTACCTAGTTACCTAACTACCTAGTTATCTGTCCACCCATCTTTCCATCCACCCACCCACCCATAAATCTCTCCCGAAACTGAAAAGAGTGGGGGGAAATTCATATAGTACTGAAGATGATAAAAGGAAGAATCTGAAATGAAATAGATCAGGATGGGTGTAGTAGTGAAGCAAAAATATACCAGGAAATGATTCCCTACACACATTCTTATGGCTAAGGCAAGTGGGTGGTAGCGTGGAATTCTGCCAACTCCCTGTTTCCTGATTCCTTGTTATGTGGCCCAAAGCAGAACATCTACAGCTTATCTGCTGTGCTTCCCAGATAACACCCAGGGAGGGAAAACATAAACCTAGATATACCACACAGATGCAACCTGTTGTTTCACAGCCCTTCAACAGCTACTGCTGGTAAAAAGTATTTGAAGGATTTCTAGAAACAATGTTCTATACCGTTTGACTAATTTTTTTTTTTTAAAAAAATCCCAAATGGGAAGTGGCATGCCAAGCATCCAGAGGTGGTATTCAGCTGGTTTGGACCAGTTCAGGCAAACCGGTAGCTCTGACGATCAGTTGGCCCCGCCCACCCTTCCCCGCTCTATCCTGTCCTTCATTTCCTGCTTTGTAGTTCATCTCAATCATGCGGCACAGCTGATTCCCCTCTCGCCTTGCTGTTCTTCTTACTGTTGCTGACTTGGAAGCTGAGCTTCCAAATGCTCCATTTTGAGCTCTGTGCCCAAGCGCCTTAGGTGTGTTCATGTGTGCTCACCGAACCAGTTGTTAAACCGGCAGTATCCCACCACTGCAAGCGTCACTGTTATTTACAAAAATGCGGGTAAATCCATAGATATTTTGAGAAAATCAGAATAGTGTTTTGTTTGGAAACAAACACACTTTTCCAGAGTTAAGGGAAAAATCAGCTCTAGGTGCTATAGGTGCTATAGGTGCTATAGGTGCTATAGGTGCTAGTCACCATCTTGGGGAGGCTAGAAGAAAAAAGTGGCCACCCAAGGTTTTTTTCCCCCTGATAAGTAAGATTTTCTGCTTCAAAGTGTCCCTGAAGGCAGCCGTTTTATGATTAAAGAAGCCTCTCTTCTCAGGGCCCTATTTTGTGAAAATTCCCCCAAAATGAGCCCCTTGGCTAGAAATGATTGCCTATAGCTCTGCTTAATAGCCTATGAACACTAAATTGAATAAGCCTGCAAATGTAACTTTGGAGATTTATATATTTTGAAGACCTAAACATCTTAACTCTGACATCAAATTTGCATAGACTCCTAGACATGATTACAAGGGGTGAGGAGTCTATGTCTTTTAAACACAACACAAATGATTTCAATTAGTGGTTATTGTTGCATCTTTTTATATAGCCGTTGGGTCAAAATGCATACATTAACTTTGAAATTTATATTAAACAAGAGACAGAGAGTGAGAATAACATTAGGATTAAAATTCTGTACTCTTATTCGGGCAAAACACACGACATAGGGGCAACAAAGAAAATCAAACTATTAAAAAAACTTGCTCCATTTGCTGTTAATGAAAATAGTAAGTGTTGCGCAGTTGATCTTGGCTTATTTCTCTTCTTTTGTATAGAAATTCTCAGTTGAAGACACTTCAAAACTTGTAGCTAATTTTTGTTGGAGTTATTGGTAATTTATATTGTTTGATCTGGCATAGTCAATTTATCCATATTTTTTCAACAAAAGCTGGGACTGTTACATTCTTTTTGCATATATCTATGGTATATATGTTTCTTTATTCACTCTATTTACATAGAAAGAATATTCAGCATTTATTACGGCTTAAATGTCTACTTTAATTTATTTAATTGTAGAACTAACTTAGAAAAATACAGTAATGCTTGGGTATGATTAAACTAAAGCAAGATTCAAAAACTGCAAAATGGATTATAAATTGAAAACACAATTTAAGCCAGTGAAGAGTACCACAATTATACCAGAAAAAATACGATGTTGATACTGATATTGTGGATGTGCCAAGCCAATCGTTTTTCTATTGGGCTAAAACTCTTGGGTTTATGATGAACTGACAGGATAGTTTTCTTCAGTGCATTTTCCTTTATTAATTGGGGATGGGTTTAGAGGACAAAAAGTTAGATCACTTGGGTACTCAAACAGTCTGAACAGCTAAAAATCTGTTTTCTTATGCTGTTCCTTTCAAAAGAAATGTATCTACTTGTAAATAATTTTATGAACCTTTCACTATTTCAGGGAGAGAGATTCAGTGAGGTAGTTTGCACTTGTGAGGAAAGCTCTGAGAGCAAAGAAAAAGAGTTTATAAATCATAAGTTTGGGCAAGCAGACCTGTTTTAGGAATACGGAGTATGAAATAGAAGTTTGGTATAATAAGTAAGTAAGTAAGTAAGTAAGTAAGTAAGTAAGTATAAGTAAGCAAGCAGAGATAAAAACCATATAGGAATTCATGCACAATACTGAACCAGTTGATAATACACTTTGCTTGTATTTAAACAGAAAAAAAAGATTACCGGTATTTGCATATTTATAGATCCAATAGAATTTGTCTTAAAAATTTAATTAGCGGATGACTTCAACCATATTTAACAAATAGTAGGTGTATTAATGAATATTACACACTGTGTCCTACAACCAGCAATTGTTTGCAGGCATTATTTATTATTTTGCTGGGATAATTATTGGCACCGTTTTTATAAATGATTCTGTAACACACTGCCAGAAGTGTGTTTTTCATCATTAATCACAAACAATAATGGGTGATACTGCTTCCTAGGAAACAAAAAAATGTGTTAAAAAGATGTGAAGAATGAGAAATGGTTAGATATCAGTGAATATTTGTAGCCAAACAAACAGCAGGAAGAATAGACTTCATCAAGGCTATGGTATAGTTCTAGGGGGGGAAAAAACCTTAAAAATTTAAATGAACTGCCAGAAAGCAAAAATATATAGTATAGGGAAAAATACTAAGAAAAAAATAGTCTATGTTAAATTTATAATCTAAAGAATAGACTTTAGTCTAGTAGAATTCATATCCATGTGCTCTGCCTTTAAGGCAAGGGTGAAATCCAGCAGGTTCTGACAGGTACTGGAGAACCGGTAGCGGAAATTTTGAACAGTTCGGAGAACCTGTAGAGGAAATTTTGAGTAGTTTGGAGAACCGGCAAATACCACCTCTGGCTGGCCCCAGTGTGGGGTGGGAATGGAGATTTTGCAATATCCTTCCCCTGGAGTGGGGTGGGAATGGAAATTTTGCAGTATCCTTCCCCTGCCATGCCCCCCAAGCCACACACCCCAAGCCACACCCACAGAACCGATAGTAAAAAGTTTTGGATTTCATCACTGCTTTAAGGAAATAGTTTGAAGGCCCAGCAGAAGATATCAATGATATGAATGAAATGCTTTCACCTTTACTTTTCAAAGAAATGTACAAAAGATTGTCAATAAAGCAGTTTTATTGCAGAAGACAGCTTACAAACTGTTTACATTTCAGCAAGCTGCTTACCAAATACATACAAATTGAATGTGTCAGAGAAAGTTGCATCCAATGATATATGCAGTTTTTCTTCTACTTTACACAACTACAATGTGTAGATAATTTGATAAAATGAAACAACAAATGAATTCATGCATCACTGATAACAAGATTTTTGTGGTATGCACAACTCCATCTTAGAATAAACAACATATAGAAAATAAGCTTTTGATAGTCACGAACTAGAAGCTGTGAGTCTCTACATAAAGTATCACAGTAATTGTACAAACTCTCACAGTTTTCTTCCAAAATGTGGTCTTACACCTCTTTGGAATGAAATGCACACTTTCATTCCTATAGGACACTTCAACCATGACTTCATTTGAGTACAATTTGCCATCGGTTCATAAACAAGCACCATGATACAAAAAACATGTTCAAGAGTAACCAGAACATTGTGTTTCTGAACTGAGAGCTCAGAATGATATAAAGCAGGCAACTGCCTTCAACAAGGATTTAAATAATTCTACTTTGCAAAAAGCCGAGGAACTCCAGACTTGATCGGCATCCAAATGAAGTTGCATCCCAGACATATCATCTCACTATTAAATTGGTTTCCTAAGGGGAAAATAAAGCATTTGCCACACCTCCTTCTCTTGCTTTTTACTGATGTACTTCTTAAGAAACAATACTTTAAAAATTCCACTTGGGTTGTTTCATTCCAAAACCCCCTCCCCCCATTATTGTATTTCACCATACAGCCCTTTAAATTCTTAACTGGGTTGTGAGATGAACTTAGCCTACATATAAAAAGATTAGAACTAGATCATATGTTAATTGAACAAGGTACTTGCTCCCAGCAACTTCAAAAAAACGAAATTAGATGCAATTGTCAAATGTTCAGCTTTGATGCTCCAAGATAGCATGTCTACTTATTTCTTTTTTAGCCTGGTTATTTTCATATATCAAGGCACTGACCTTACCAAATGTAGAATACACGGAATGATCTCCAGAAATGTTATCTTTCTAAAGTGTAACCTGTGTATGTTAGTAGACATATTAAATCAAAGCAATTCAACAATTTCATTATTATTGCTTTAACACTGGATTTAAGACATCTCCAAGACCAATAAGGGCTACAAAATTCTATATTTGAGGAGGTTTTAAAGACATCAGTAGACATGGACTGGGTTCCCACATTGTACAAAGCCATGTAATTTCTTTAGATGTGGTGTAGTGTGTCTTATGAACCCATTTCATTATGATTTATTCCAGTCAAATGGATCACAACGTAACATACAATGTGAAGCTAAGTCAATCATCTTTCTCACTTTAAGAATGCAGTTGTTTTTAGTGGGTTTTAAAAAAAGAGAAAATGGCTATTATTGCATGCAAAATAATATTTAGATTTCTTCGCGGTGTTTAGATATGTAAACATTCAACGGAGCCAACCACGCATTGCCTGCCGCTATCAGAGATGTCTACAGAGACAGTGACTGGCCTCAAAGTGGTGGGTACAATTGAACAACAAAAGCCCCACTTCTTTTTAAAGTGCACCACATTTATCACATTTGTGTGAAAAGGGGTAGGGCTTTGACCATCCTGTCATTTTGAAACTAGTGGGTGTTATTATGGTTACTATAGATCTTGTCACTCATAAAAGGATAACTTGATTCGAATCTCAATTTCTTCAGACCAACTCCAGTATTTTAACCACCACATGATATGTATTTTTATTTTATGGTAACTCTAATTAGGCTATGTTAATTGTGGATTTTTCCATCATCAAAATGCAATAGTAAGTCTGGGGGTGGGGGGTGGGGAAGGGTGTTCTTAATGGGACAACTCCAGAAAAATTAGGTGAGGTGTGGAATTGTTTTGGTCACTGACAAAAAATTAAAATTTAAACATTGTGATTGCAAAGTGGATAATAAATGGGGCTGTAGAAAATAATTCAGAGGAACATCAACCACCCCATGCATTCCTCCCTTCTATCTTAGATCAATAGCAGTTCTATTTCACACCAAATCCTGTTACAGGATGTCAAGAAAATGTGTATGCAAGAAACAAACATATATGATTGAGGAAATGAAATCAGTTTCCTGTGTGCTGTATGTAAATCTGATTTATTTTATGGCTACACCAGGAAAGCTCACTCCTTTTTTGAACAAGGAAGTACCATTTAGAATTAAATAAGACCATTTAGGTGATTGAGCCCAACTCAGTGCAGGAATGCAAACTTGAGTACTCAGGACTGATCTCTGTTTAACCTCTGCTTGAACATCTCTTTTATTTATAGTTTATATTTTTGAACTGCCCATCTTCCTCTGAGAGGGAGATATCCAATGTACTAAAGCTTACTTCTTCTCTGGGTAGTTGATTCCTTTGTCAAATTGCTCTTTCTATAAAGAAATCTTTTGTAACGTTCAGTTAGAATCTGCCTTCCTATACCTTTAAATCCATGATTTCATATCATTTCCTCTGGAAAATGAAATCCTCTGAAAGGGATGCCCTTTCAGGCATTTTTAGAATCTATCAAATACCCCTTTCAGCTAACACTTTTCAAAACTGCCACCTTGTTTTTTTCAATCATTCATCAAAAATCGGTTTTTTAAAAAATAATTTTTACACAAGGCTACATTTAGTGCAGCTCTCCAGGACTGTGGGGATTTCTCTCCACAGATTCAGCTGTACCAGGGAGAATGAGGCAACCACCTTGGATGATGGCTCCTTAGATATTGTAGGAAGGCAGTACTAGCTTCAGCTTGTCGAATCTGCCCAGCTATACACTTTTGCTGAAAGACGAACTGAAGTCCATGCATTCAGTTCTGTTCCCCCTTAAATGCTTCTCAAATGTGATGAATGACTCAGTCCTATTCCAAATGTTGAAGGATCCAGTTGGATTCTGTATATGGAGTAGGGAGGGAGCACCATCTTGTACTTGATCTCAGTGAATACAATGTTGGGCTGAGTTTACTGCTGTCATTAAAGAAATATCTCATTCATTTCAGGGGAAAATTGATTCAGTAGAATGCACACCTGGACTCAAACATTGTTTTGACTAATGGGATTGAAACAGAGACGTTGAGGACATTTAAGGAGAAATGTCAAGAATGGTAGAACTTATTTTTTCCGCCAAGGATCCCAGATGTTGGATTCACCTCATCCTGGCTGACCATTTCTTGACACAACAGTGTCTGGAAAACCATGAGATGATCATAATTCTGTAGTTTTTCAAGCATCATCATTTCAAAACAGACTCTCGGAATAAGTTTAAATGATGAAGTGATTAGCATCTGAAGAGTTTTTTTTTCCCCATACCATGGTCTTTAGCTGCTTTTCTCCTGGTGTAAACTGGCAAAAAACCCTTTCCTGGATTTCAATCCATTTCTCTTTTTGGCTACAGTGTTGACTAGGTATTTTGTCTGGACTATACTTCCCAATTGATTGATTCCCCAGCTTCTTTTCTTCTTCCAGAAATGTTGGGAAAGCAAAAACCAACTGCTTTCCATCCAGGGCATACCTTTTGAGAAATGGTGAAAAATATGTGACAAACAGTTTTATGATTCTTCCTATTACTTAGGCTGGAAGGAGAAGATGGAACAATTCTTATTAATTTCACAAAAGAATGCCCAATATCCCACCATTGGTCTTTTGATCATCATCTTCTTTTAATGACCCCATAATCCTTTGCAGGGTGGAGTCCATGCAACTGAATGGAGCAAGCAGAATGTTTACCGGCCAGATGCCCTTCCTGTCGCCAATGTGGAGTTTTGTTCACCAGATATATTCTTATTGTGTCCAGAGAGAGAAATATCTGCCTTTACCTAGGGTCAAACTCAGAGCCTCCTGATTGGGATACAAGAGCTCCACCTCTAGGCCACCGCACCACTCCCACCATTGCTCTTTTGATCCTAACAGATAAACCCAGAGATGCAAAGATGGGGGAATGGGGATGTGCCCACCAGCCAGTTGGAATGAGGTCATTTGGGTAAGAGAGTGCAGCAAGAGGATAGATGTTGCTATTTGACCAGAACTGATGGGGAGATACTACTTTTGATGTGCAGCACGTAAAGTCAGATAGTTGCTTTCCCAGCAGCATTGGGACAGGAGGAAAATGACGTCAACTGTTCTTAGTTTCTCCAAAGAGTAGGTGGCCTTTCATATTGGGCCAAGAAGAAGTGTGGATCAAGGCTGGGAAGTATTTGGCTTCTATATTGTATAACCAACAGTTTCCAAAGAGGGATGATTATTCCCTTGGCATCCTTAGTTTTCAAGAGTGGTTTAGACATGCAAGAGCAAGGGAGTCATTCTCACATTGGCAACCATTATCTTTTCTGTAACAATATCTAGAATTCAACAGAACACTTGGTGCTCTCCAGATACTTGGCAATCCATCAAAGTGGGTTGATGAGAATTAAAGGCCCAGGCCATTGAACCCCATTGCTGATCCCTGACCTAGAATGTTAAAATCTGAGAGAGGGGCATAAAGATATTCTGCTTCTTACCTTGCACAAGAATGATAAAATGTTAAGAAGTCTTAAGAAGAAATGTTAGGGCCTGGTGGCTCAGCAGACTGATAGCATTGTGATTAACACCAGCTGTCTGCAATTACTGTAAGTTCGAATCTCACCAGGCTCAAGGTTGACTCAGCCTTCCATCCTTTCTAAGGTAGGTAAATTGAGGACCCAGTTTGTGGGGGCAATAAGCTGACTTTGTATAAATATACAAAAGTATGAAGGCTATTGCTTAACGCATTGTAAGCCGCCCTGAGTCTCCGGAGAAGGGCGGCATATAAATCAAATTACAAAAAAAAAAAAAAGAAGAAGTAATCCCTACTGTTTCAGATTGCTGCCTCTTCTTCTAGTTTTTGACTGTTATAGCTTTCACTGATTTGTGAATAAAAATCTAAAAATACTATAGAATTCTAAAAAAAAATATCACTAGCTTCTAAAAAAAAGTGAGGGGGAGATTCCTTTTGATAAAAGGTTAAGCAAGGGCTTAACTCATTTTCTTTAAAATTAATATGTACTTAAAATTTTTAAATCCAAGAAATTAACTGAAGAATGCTATGATTTTGCAGATTAGATTGAATTTGCCTTTGTGTATCCAAAAAAGTGAAACAAGAAAGCTTTGTTTCCCAACTTGAGGACACTTGAAATCCACTATTTTAAAAAATAAGTTGCTATATGTTTTAGATTTAATTATAAACTTAAAGACTGAATTAATTTGTGGTTATTACCTACAATTATTACATAGACCTCTTTTTTTCCTGATAAATAATTTTTCTCTTGCCACATTGGTTTTCATCACTTTTATTTCTTAATTATGTAATCACTACTTTTTTTTCTCTGTTGGTGAAGTTCCTTTTTATTTCACCATCAAAATTAAATTTAATAACTGTTTAAAAATCTTCTTACCATCATAGGAAAGTATATGTTTCAGATAAATGGAATGTTTAAGTGATCCCACTTCTTTGATCAGGAGATCTAACCTAATTTGGAAACATCTGGGCATGGCAATGTCTGGGTTGATCAGTCTAGACTAGCAATGTGTGTGGGCCAGATGCAGAATTTGGCTGCACTTTCTGCTGAAATGCGTGCGGCTGTTTTGCCATCAAAATGCTGAAGACTTAGTGTGTGTGACAGAGAGTGTGTCTGAGTCTATGTGCTCATTCCCTCTCTCTGTTCATTTATTTACACTGAATTAAAAATAACAAGAAGTCCATCAACACTACCAAATCTCCTGGATTTTGTTGTGGCAAAGATAGGTGAGAGAAGCTAGTTTTGTTCTTATTTCGTTACTCAACCGCACACACTTAGGAAACTTTTCAGAGGAAATGGCAGATGCTTAAGAAAATAAGCCATAAAATATTGAACTACTCCAGGCAGTGAAAACAGAGACGGTGATCATTTCAGCAGGATCAGCTGAAGCCAAATATTTTAAGCAATAGCATATCCACTGCTGTCTTCTGGGAAAAGGCTGTGCGTGAACTCGCTGCTTTAGGCCAGCTGCTTGGGATCTCTGCCAGACTGGACACTCAGAGCAGTAATGCTGCTGTTTTTCTTGAGAACTGAAAAGGCACATTAAGGCAAAGAAAACAGAGATGTTCTCTCTTTCTCTCTCTCTCTTTCCCTCTTATCATTTACCTAAAAATGCAGCATGTGTATGTTATCACCTTACCTTACAATAACAGAATAATAGAATTGGAAATCTTGGAGGTCTTCTAGTTCAACTCCTGCTCAGGCAAGAGACCCTATACCATTTGAGAAAAATAGCTGTCCAATTTCTTCTGAAAAACCTCCAGGGATGCAGCACTGGCAACTAATTGCCAACTGCTTCAATGCTGGAAAAAGGCATTTGTATACTTTCAGAGAAAAACAAAGAATCCAAGAATTCAGCAAAATTATCCTTTGGCCATGTTTTAGTGCAGGGACTGCCAATGCCATCACACAATCTGGCCTGTGTACTCCCTAACATTCCAGAAATCTAAAACCTCATGAGGTCACCAGCATCTCCTGTGAGATCTCACAATCAAATTCCAAACTTTTCCAACATTTTTTGAAAGTTCCAGCAAGGTTACAACACTCTATTATGATATCTCATTGCAAAATCATGGCGGTTTTAAACTCTCACTACTTTTGAGAGAGGTGGATTTCTGTGGGCGGTTCTGAATGCCAAGTTGCCAGCCTCGGTTGGAATAATCACTTGTCAATTTTCCTAACAACCTGAGCTCAAAGCACCTCAAGTTAACTGTGAAATAGACCTCCAAAGAAAACATTTTGGAAACAATTTAATTACCACACCAATATGTAACATCTCAAACAGATTCAAATAAAATAAAGCCAATAATTCAATAAACTCACACCATGCATTCAATATAGCCGGTATTCAGTTTCACACTTAAGTTATGCAGTGCGTAAGACCTGAATACAGAAGCAGGATCAAAACTGGCAGTGAAAAAGGCCATTGCTAAGTGCTCCTTTTATTTCATTTTGCATTGATTTAAAAGTATTTTGGAATCATGGACTCAGAAAAATGTCCATTCCACAAGGGAAACCTCTGGACATTTTCTGATTTCTTCAGGTGTATAAATAGTCCATTTGCTGTTAATGCTGAGCTAAAATCTGTCCTCTGATTTCACATATAAAGAAAACTACAGTATTTCTGCCTTGTTTATAATTTGATTTTGATAGGTGTGTGTGTGTGTGTGTGTGTGTGTGTGTGTGTGTGTTCATGTGTGTGCATGTGTGGGGAGAGGGAGAGGGAGAGAAAGAGGGAGGGGGAGTGGAGGGGGGGAGAAAGAGAGGGAATTGTTGAAAAGATGTAGAAGAAGTTTTATGCAAGCTATAGAACACAAATGGGAAGAAAGAGCTCAACTTGAAAGCAATGAGATTGATATATAATTAACCAAAAGCAAAATATTGTAAAGACTGAGAACAAGAATTGTATTTAAATAGCAGGGAATTTTGTAGAACAGAAGTTGCCTAAAACTAAATCCCTGCAGTGATGAAAACATAAAATCATCATCATCATCATGATAAAATGTAGAATGTCATAAAGAATAGTAGTTTTAGAACATTGATTATATTTATATTTGGTCTTAATAAAATGTCTGAAATCTGTTTTACTTTATTGCAGACGTTAGCATTTTAGGGAATTATTAATGAGGGATCTAGAGTGATAGAATTGAAATGTCTTTATTTTTTAACCAAGAGAATTGAGAACTGAGAACTGAGAAACCAGAAATAACTTTTAACTGCATGAGCAGGATTCCTGTAATGCTAGAGTTTATGATGAAACAAAAAGCTATTGGCTTCAGTCCAAAGCCAGCACTATTTTTTGCCAAACTAGGAGGCATTTTGATTCTGTAGCAGTGAAGACTCTTCACTGCTCAGTTGGAAGTTGAGATCCAAGTTTATGAGTGCACTTGAAAAAAAAGGATAATTATTAAAATGAATCAAATAGATAATACTGCTAGATAAAACATTTAGATTTATCTAAGACAGAGGGAAAGCTGAGACCTGTAAGTCTCAGCCACTGAAAGCCAACTATTTATTTATTTGTTTGTTTATTGTCATATTTATATGCCGCCCTTCTCCCGAAGAACTCGGGGCGGATCACAAAATAAGCAATCCAACAATAAATAGAATTAAAATTGTTACAATCCAATTTAAAACTCCAAATCCCCAAATTAAAATACACGGCAGATCAGGGAATTTGCTGAAAAAGCCATGTCTTTAGGTGGGCGCAGAAGGTGCGGAGGTTGGGGGCCATCCGGAGCCCAGTGAGTAAACCATTCCAGAGGGTCGGTGCAACCACAGAGAATGCCCTCATCCTGACGGCCACCAGCCGACACTGTCTGGCCGATGGGACCCAGAGGAGGGCAGTCCTATGTGAGCGCACTGGGCGGTGGGAGGCTGGTAGAAGGTGGTCCTGCAAGTACTATGGCTGTCAGTTCATTAGAATTATTATTGGCATTGGAATTATAAGGCTGCACTCCCATGCCATCTTCTTTATCCCATAATATAGGTCACCCAGTGTTTCTCTTGACTGTTTTGGCTTCACAAGACCACCGAAAGTATAATGTTAGAAGAACCACCATCCATCCATCCCAGCTGATCATCCACATTCTGCCTGGGAGCTGCTGGATTGGTTCTTAAGGAGTTGCTTATATCATGTACCCAAGATTTATAAACAGACTTCACACTTACAACTGTTACAGCATCCCCATGGTCACTTGATCAAAATTTGTGCACTTGGTCTTCATCCATGTATTTATGAAGGATGTAGCATCCTGGAGTCATGTGATTTGCCATTTGCGATATTGCCAGCCAGCTGTTGATAAACAAAGTCATAAGGGAAGGCCAGATTTGCTTAATGACTTTGTGATTCATCTCACAACTGTGAAAAAAAGATAGTAAAATTTGTGTGACTTACTTAACAATTGCCTTGCTTAATAATGGAAACTCTGATCCCAATTGTGATAGCAAGTCAAGGACTATCTGAAATGGCAGCATAGGTTTTTCCTTCCTAGTATTTTAGGCAAATGCAGGATCTACTTTTTTTGTATTACCAAGTGTTGATCCATTGGTTGTGACAGGAAATGACCAACTGGCTTTGCGTCCAAGCCTGACATTATGGACTGAGAGAGAGAGTGGCTGTCTCAAAATCAGCCAGCTGACTTTCTGGGACTAGAACTCACTGGTTTCTAACCTGGTGCCTTAACTACTAGACCAAACTGGCTCTAAATTATTACATATAAGTTTTATTAAATTCATTTATCTTCATAGATATAATGAACTGTCTTGTCTTTTCACAACCGATGGTGGCCGCTGCTGAAATTGCACTTTATCTTCCTAATGTATCTGCGGTGTGGAATTGTAGGAGCTCCATTCTGTTTTCTTACTTCTTTCCATTTTTCAAAAATGTCTTTTAATCAGCGCTTATAAAAAGAAGTGCTGCCCATCATTTCAGAAGTATACAGCATATGGTTGTCCTGTGGGAGCACAGAAATAATACTGTTCCCAAAATAAAAACTGATGGCTTTTCTTCTCTCAAACTTAACTTCAACTATTTGCTTATGCATCATGCAATTGCCCCCTTGTTTATGTTTTCAATAGAGGAAGAATGTAATCCAAATTTGTACCACTGGATTCAATTATTCTTCTTCTCAGCCATCGGTGCAGGATGGAGTTAAATTTAAGACACACCCTCCATGGATGTCAATGGGTTTTAATTAATTAACTAATTAAAACATGGTCTTGGACTCATGGGATACCAGCTTAGGGGCATGAAAGTCCTCCACCTTCTTTTTTCTCTAGATGAGGACACAGATATTGAAAACCTTTCCTTAATTACTGTAGCTCTCATAAAACTAAGGGCTTTTCTCTCACTAAAGTTTGGAACAATTGGAGAGCTTCAGAAAAAAATATATGAGAATTTTATACATGTTAGTTTGTATCCCTCATAAAGGTAGGTCCAGATGAGATGCAAATTGCTCCCAGGAGATTATTGTAAATAAATGATTCTGCTGAAGGTTGGCTGTATCAATATAAATTGGCAATGAATTTGAATTCAGTAATGTTCTTTACCTTGTAACTCGTTTATTTCTCGGCAAAGTTGCCTTCTGCCTTCCTTTTCATGAGGACACATCCATGGATATTGAATCAAAAAGACAGGAAACAATAATAATTCAAGGCTGGTGGCCATATTTAAATTAAACTTTCTTTACAGATCAGAGATATATCATTGATACCTGCCAAGATGACATGAGCACAGAGGAATTTTGAGAGAAACAGGAGAGCACTTTAAATTTCAAAGAGATACTGCACAAAAAAAGGCAGAAACCTTTTGATGGGGCTTGATGTAATACATTTTGAAGTGAATCCTGGAAGGAATTTGTTAGTAAATTCATCTCAACAAGGGAACTAATAATCTAGAAAGTAAGTGAGCTATTATTATTTGTGGTTTTCAACCAGAGAAAGCATCCAGTAGAGTTACCAAAGCTATAGATTTTCTCCACTAAACATGAAGCATTGGTGTAGATCAGTGTTTTAGCAACTTTAAGATGTGTGGACTTCAACTCCCAGAATTCCCCAGCCAGCATGCTGAGAGTTGAAGTCCACACATCTTAAAGTTGCCAGGGTTGAAAAATATTGGTCTTGATAAAGCCTTCTCCCATGCTATGTTCCTATGGCTGTAGGATTCATCCGTTGATATTTTGCCAACTATTATCATACATTATAATAATGGTAATAATATAATAATGAGTCTTATATACCACCACGAATAAAGTTTTAACTGTTTCAAGTGAGTATTTTTCAACTAAAAATGTGCTGCACCAAACAAAATTACTATAAAATATTTAGAAATTCCTCTTTTTCCCATTTAGGAGACAAAAATGGGCTTTGCTTTAACATAAGGCAACATTTGTGATGCAAGGAGAAAGAATCTTAGTGCTAGTTTTGCAATTTTCAACTTTTTCTGACAGGAAAAAGTGCGGGTAGGAGGGAGTCAAGATGCTGACCACAAGAAGGCAATCAAAGTCATCATCTGCATAGAGATACAATTTTTGTAGTTAAGTCAGGTAATCTTTCACTTATAACCATTTGTTTAGTGACTGTTCAAAGTTACAACAGCACTGAAAAAGTGACTTATGACCGTTTTTCACACTTACGACTGTTGCAGCATCTTGGAGGTCATTTGATCAAAATCTGACCACTTGGCACCTGGCATATGTTTGTGATGGTTACAGTGTCCCGGGGTCATATGATCACCTTTTGTGACCTTCTGGCAAACAAAGTCGATGGGAAAACCAGATTCAATTAACCACCATGTTACTAACTTAACAATTGCAGTGATTCACTTAACAACTGTGGCAAGAAAGGTCATAAAATGGAGCAAAACTCACTTAACAACAGTCTTGCTTAGGAATGGAAACTTTGGGCTCCGTTGTATTTGTAAGTCAATGCCTACCAGTATTTTCTACTACAGTCTTCCTCAACCAGATACTTGCATGTATGTTAATAAAAAAGAAGTGTTAAAAGACAATACTAAATATAGCCTTTCTCAGCCTAATGTCTTCCAGAGCTGTTTCCACTCCAATTCCCAGACTTTTTTTATTTTATTTATTTGTATCCCACCTTTATTGCTTTTACAAATAACTCAAGGGGACAAACATATCTTCCACCTCAAATTTTCCCCACAACAACAACCCTTTGAGGTGCGTTGAGCTGAGAGAGACTGAATGGCCCAAGATCACCCAGCTGTCTTTCATAGCTAAGGTGAGAATATAATTCACCGTCTCCCGCTTTATAACATGGCATTTGCTGCGAAATCCTGGGAATTACATTCGCTGCATATACAAAGGGCCTCTGGTTGAGGAAGACTTTGGTGGAATATAACAAATTAACTACAAAAGTCAGGTCACTGTATCCCTAAGCCTATGATGATTTGTGAAAAGCTCTAGAAACAGAGAAGAGATCTGGCAGAAGATAGGTCTTATAAATTTCTTGTAAATAAATGTCTACATAAAATATAGCTCTTTAAGCAAAATAGCTGACACATTTTTATTCACACATGTGCACAAAACAACATTTCTGCGTTTAAGGAACAAAATGTTTAAGAAGGTGGATAATAGTCTTTTAGAACATTAAAGTTTTATCTTGCCATTCCTTTTCGTTTCAAAAGTAGGATAAAGTCCATAGGTGAGAAAACTATTAAAAAACTCGAGAGAAACAGGGGTGAACAGAAATGATTTACATGCCCTGTTTGGCTTCTGTATTACAAAAACAGATGTGGAAGTTTTACTAGATAAAATCCACAGTTGCCAAAAAGGTCATGTCTACGTTCCTTACAATCTGTTGCAATAATAAGAGAAAATGAATTTTCCAGAAATTACATGTTTTATTTTACATGCTGAAATTGGAAAGAATGGAAAATATTTTAACTATGACCTCTGCATAACGCCATCGAAACGTTTTTCAAAGGGTTATTAGGAGTGAAACACAGAAATAATAGATGTTGTGTGTTTTCAGCTGTTTTCCCGTCTGTTTTTGTTCATCTGTTTACTTTCTTTTCTATCTTGCCTCTTTCTCAACCTAACTAAGTTGCAGACCACAAGCAATTCAAACTCCATGTAGATTTTGTCATATGTATCTTTGGGTAGCAGTAAACATTCAAGGCTGTATAATATAGCCGAAAACCTCATGAAAGTTTAGAACAAAAATCAAATCTTGTGCTCTTAAGCATTCCAAATGTCTGTCTCCATTCTTACTCTGCAGACAAAAGATATTTGACATACAAGGAAATGCTAAGTAAGGATCCTCGCTGATGGATTTTAATGTGTTCAGCATCAGCACCATACTAAATCCGTACAATGTCATTTGGCATGGATTGCAAACATTATTTTCTTCTGGCTAGGACAGAGGGCAAGAATGACATTTTGTGACCTAAATAGATTTTCCCTCAGGCCAATATCTCAAGTTTCTTGCAGGAACAAAGTCATTTTTTGTGATATTAGTAGTTTGGGGATATGAAATAGACTTGATGATGACTTTTCCATTCTCCCATTTGGTGTGCTGGGGAAGCCCTGCTTTCATAGTGGATTTCTTTTCCTGCTCTTAGCATTATATGTTGGGCAAGAGTGAAGGCAAGCACATAAGCAACTTCAAAATACTTCATAGGATTATGGCATGGAAAAATTGCTGTGCGAAACTGTCCTAGGTAGCTAGGAGTGAGGCTTAATGTCTGTGTAAGATGGCCTCGTTGAGAGTTTTCTCTCATGTGAAAATTACTGCCTGAACAAGAACACACATTAAAAGGTTGTGTAGTGTTTTAGGCTGCTGTAGGTGTACAAGTGGCAAACAAAGAGCCTGTAGTACAGTGGACTAAAGCACTGTTATTAACATCTGCTGCTTGCAATTACTGCAAGTTCAAATCTCACCAGGCTCAAGGTTGACTCAGCCTTCCATCCTTTCAAAGGTAGGTGAAATGAGGACCCAGATTGTGGGGGCAATAAGCTGACTTTGTATAAATATACAAAAGTATGAAGGCTATTGCTTAACGCATTGTAAGCCGCCCTGAGTCTCCAGAGAAGGGCGGCATATAAATTAAAGCCCCCCCCCAAAAAAAAACATGGGGAGAAAAATATAATAAAAGTCAAACTGATCCCTCGGAGGCTTGGATCCTGTGAAACATCAAGATCTCTATTTAAAAAAGTAGAAAAACCAGCTGTGCAAATGCAAAATTAATCCTTTTTTCGATATATTCCTTTTCAACCCAGGTAGTCCTTGACTTACAGTAGTTCATTTAGCGACTGTTCAAAGTTACAACGGCACTGAAAAAAGTGACTTGTGACCGTTTTTCACACTTACAACTGTTGCAGCATCCCCAAGGTCATGTGATCAAAATTCAGGCATTTGGCAAGTGAACTCAGATTTTATGACGGCTGCAGTTTCACAGGGTCATGTGATCACCTTTTGCGATCACCTTTTTACAAGCAAAGTCAATGGCGAGGACAGATTCACTTAACAACCATGTTTCTAACTTAAAAATTGCAGCAATTCACTTAACAACTATGGCAAAAAAAGTCGTAAAAAATTTACTTGACAAATGTTTCACTTAGCAACAGAAAAGTTGGGCTCAATTGTGGTCGTAAATCAAGGACTACCTGTAGTTCAGAAGAAGAATGTTCATGTGATTAGACCTTCTGTATCTCTCTCAGTGTTCACATGTAGCCATGATGATGAAAAAATAACAAGGCATGAAGACATGATCTTATGAAGTAAGTTCCACTTTTTTATTTGTTTTGTTGAATGTAAATGTGAAAGTTGTGGGGACTTTTGTTGTGATGTCTGGATGTATTTTCCCCCAATTGGCCCGCGACATAATTGCTGAGGCAGGTGCATAAAGCATGAAGTAATAGGCATCTTCCTATGTGCTAAGTATTTTTTAACCTTGCTTTTTATTACTTCTGCTAAGCAAATAAGGAATAAATTTATTCCATAGTGGTTTATATATTAATGAGCATTTTTCATTATATTGCTATTTTTGCATTGTTCTCAGACCACCGAAAGGCTCCTGGGGCTCAACATTTAAACAAATTCCTTTGGATTGAGTTTATTCATTGAAATAAGGTGGAGAAGGAAAAGAAACATGCATCTTCAATATTTTAGAAAATATGCCGTAGCTCAAAGGGCCCACACTGAGGCTGTTATCCCTTTCGGTCAAATAACATATTTCAATAATATCAGAATTACTGAAAAACTAAATAAACCCAGGCCTAGTAGGCCCTGGATACTCATTAAGTAACAGCACACAGAGAGGAAAAAACATTAAGTCTTTTCTCCTTGGTCATAATCTCAGTCAAAATGTATCTCCACCAGCATTAAGAAGAAATTGCCACTGGTGCCAATTCTCCTCATATTAACTGCCAAGCAGAAGAAAATGAAATATAGGTAGTCCTTGACTTTCAACCCCTACTGAGCCCCAAATTTCCATTGCTAAGCAAGACAGCTGTTAAATAAGTTTTGTCTCATTTTACAACCTTTCTTGCCACCTTTGTTAAGTGAATCACTGCAGTTGTTATGTTAGTAACACGGTTGTTAAGTGAGTCTGGCTTCTCCAATGACTTTGCTTGTCAGAGGTTCACAAAAGGTGATCCTGGCATAAATACATACCAGTCGCCAAGTGTCCAACTGTTGATCACATGACGATGGGGATGCTGCAACGGTTGTGTCAGAAATGGTCATAAGCAGTGGTGGGATTCAGCCGGTTCACACCAGTTTGGGCGAATCGGTTGTTAAATTACACACACACACACACCCTAGTATCAAAGTGGATCCTGGGCCCCTTTCTCTCCTTCTTCCCTTGTGCCGGCCACTCTGTTGCCTGTTTCTCCATTGCAGTGTAGGATCCACTTTGATGGAGGGGGGGGGTTAATTTAACAACCGGTTCACCCAGTGTCAGGTTGGTCATCGCAGTAGGCTCATCCTGCATGTGCTGCAGAGCTGGAGGATGGGGATGGGCCATGCCTCCCATGACAGTCAACCTGTCAACTGGGTGAACCGGTTGTTAAATTATTTGAATCCCACCACTGGCCATAAGTCATTTTTTTTCAGTGCCATTGTAACCCTCAAACCAGGGGTGAAATCTAAAATTTGTTACTACCAGTTCTGTGGGTGTGGCTTGGTGGTGGTGGAGTAATGTGGGTGTGGCCATTTTTTTTTTTAACTTTTAAAACCATTTTTTCTACAACCTCTTTGGCTAAGAGGTTGTAAAAAAATGCTTTCAAAAGGCTCTGACGATCCAAACTGAGTTCCCTGATCAGGGAACTCAGCTTGGATCGTCAGAGCATTTAAAAGAAAACCCCCCCTTTTTTTTCTTTTAAATGCTCTGACGATTTGCCGATCAACTCAGCTGGGATCGTCAGAGCATTTAAAAGAAAAAAAACCTTTTTTTCTTTTAAATGCCTTTGACGAGCCGTGCAATCATCAGAGGCCTTTTTTTTTACTTTTAAAAGCACTGTTTTGGACGAAGTTGTAGAAAAAATGCTTTTAAAAGTAAAAAAAAAGCCTCTGATGATTGTGCGGCTCAGCTGGGCATGGGGGGGGCAGGGATTTTTGCTACCGGTTCTCTGAACCACCTGCCTCCATCGCTACTGGATCGGGTGATCCGGTCCGAACCGAGAGCATTTCACCCCTGCCTCAAACGGTCACTAAATGAATGGTTGTAAGTCAAGGACTACCTATATACTGAGATCATGACTAGAGAAAAAGGGCTTAAACTGCACTGATTATCATCTCTAGCCCAGATACTTAACATTTAATTTTGGGGATGAAAAACGTATGGTAATCATCTTCACACTGCCAGCCTCCAATTTCATGAGGCATTCTGTTTCTCTAAATTTGCCTTGCTCCTGACTTAAACTACAGTTTCCATGGTTTGTTTGTACTGGTAAGACATGTTTACACCATCCTTAGAATCAGGATAGAAAAGGCATTCTCTGTTTCAGTATTGAAACGGAGCTATTGTCTAAGAGGAATTTAGGTATTGTCTAAGAAGAATTTCAAAAGCTTCTGCTGATTGTTAAATTGGCAACATCTCTAACAAAAATGTGCCAGGCCGTTTGCTACATCATATGTTGGGACTGTTTAAAATAACTGTGGCACCCTTTATTTATAGATGCTGATATATATATTTAATGAGGGATAACATGAAAAACTGGATATCAGGTATCTTTCATTAAACAAAGGTGAAGCCAAGCTATTTCTAGAGGCAGATTAACTGATATCCGAATTATGGAACTGCTTGTTGCAGCGAAAGAATATTGTTGGATTCCATAAACACATCCTCCCTTACTGAAAGATATAAGCTCTAAATACTTTTTCTGCTTGCAGTGGATAAATCAACAGTTATTCAATTGTGCCCAACTCTCTATGGAGCCGAGAAAGAACCACATCTTTCTAATTTACAAAGTGTTAACAACTTTGTTGCTTTTGGTTTTCTGTTCTTATAATTAAAATATAATCCTGGGTTGAGAGACGTGGGATTTTTATAACTTTTTGTCTCTCTGGGTGTGCCTGTATGTTTGTGCATGCATATGTATCTTTTCTAACGGCACCTGCAGCCTCTCAGCCTGAATGACAGCACCTTAGTACCCAGAGGGCTATGATAACAAGGAGTAAAATGATACCACTTACTGGAGAGACAGAATGCAAGGTGACAAGTTCAGATGAGCCAGGAATCACTCAGCGAAATAAGAGCAGCTGGCGTTTTATCCGTAGAAAAGGGAAAAAGAAGAGTGTGTCTTTTCAGCGTCTTGAATTTTGATACCTTGTTAGGGCTGCGCTGACACTTAATTCTGTTTTTGCCACATCCTTGATTGTTATTGTTCAATCACTAAGTCATATCAGATTCTTTGCAACCTCATGGGCTATAGCATGCAAGCCCCCCCCCCCATCCTCCACTGTCTCTTGGAGTTTGTCTAAATTCATGTTCATTGTGTTGATGACACTATCTAACCACATTATTCTCTGCCCCTTCTCCTTTTGCATCCAATCTTTCCCAATCCCAGAGTCTTTTCCAATGAGTCCTTTCTTCTCATCAGGTGGCCAAAATATTTGAGCTTCGGTATCTGTCCTTCCAGAAAACACTCAGGGTTGATTTCTTTTAGGATTGACTGATCTGATCTCCTTGCAGTCCAAGGGAGTCTCAAGAAACTTCTCCAACCACTGTCATGACACCATCAAATGAGGAAAGAGGGAAAAGACGCATTTGTTTTCTGCCAGGAGAAGAACACTACCTAAATGACATGTGGCTGTGAGATGCAAGATGTAGGTTTGACCTAGAGACACATTGCCTGATGGGGTAATCCAATCCAGCTGCAATCTTCTCTTTCCTGAAGAACACAAAGAAAGTCAGCAAGAGATGTAGTTCAGGATGGAGCCAGGCCAGCTGCAAAGCCACTCCCCCTTCTCTTCCTGAGAATGAAAAGTCTCCACCAGTGACAGAAACCCTGAGGGAGAACTGTTTGGTAGATCACTGATATTCTAAGAACTAACTTCTAAAAGTCCTAAAATTTTAATCTCTGTAGTTTTAATGTTTTAATAATGATTTTTTACTTATTTTATAATTGGTAAACTGCCCAGAGTTACTTTATAGGGGAAATGGGTGGCATAAAATTTTTTAAAATTAAAATTAAAACAAAATAAAGATATAATAAAATAAATAAAATAAAATAAAAACGCTTGGAAGACAGAAATAATCCGAGAGAAATTAGTTCAATGATCAGCAGTAGCAGCATATATACTCATTCATTTTTATTTTTAGTACCGTAGTATTGTGAATAATAGTTATTCCCCTACTTCTCAAAGAGGTAATACCCTACTACCTAAGGAGATAATTATACAATTTGCAAATCATCCATCAATGTTTAACTCTTTCTTAATTCTTTTGATGGAAACTGGTAACTTCTAAAACGGGGTGTCAAACTTGCGGCCCACGGGCTGGATGCGTCACGTACTGCCCCTTCCCCTGCCCGGTTTAGCAAAGGAGAAAAAAGTCCTGATATGTCACATGATGTTGACCTGATGCCGCGGGTTTGACACCCCTACTCTAAAAGCAGCAATTCATCTAGAGATCTTAAATTACTGGCTTATGCTGAGACACATGTCTCAGCAAAGCCAGTTCTACGAGACTTAAAAATAGTTTTTGGAACAAATGCAAATTCACCTGTTATTTAATACATGGCCCAATATGCTCAATAGCGTTAACCAACTTTAAAGTGCTCTGATGAGGATCTTCTTTATCTCGTCCCACAGCTAAAAGGAAATTATATAAAAGAGTGTCACTGATTGTGCAAATCAACCAGAGCTAAGCGCTTCCACAGAGAGCAAGATATCACCGTAGCATCTTTAATCAAGAATTTTCATGGTTATGAAATCTACGGTTTTTTTAGCTCAACCATGGATGCAGTCAATCAGCAGTACTTGAATCAATCAATCAAACCTTTATTGTCAATGCACGACATATGTACAATGAAATTGAAGGACGACTTCAAACCATCATTCACATGTGTCCATGTGGAACAAAAGTGATTCAGGATTTTACTCACTATTTTCTTCACCTTTTATTCTGCAGAACATCAGGGAAAAAATTCTACCACCTCTTTTGCAAAGCAAAACAGGTGATTATAAAATCATTTTCTTGCTATCATCAGCCCAAGTAACAATAAAGCAAAGGCTTTAGTCAGTTTTGCAGGTCTGTAGTAGGCGTGGGTTCTACTTACCTTAACTATCAGTTCGCAATGGGGCCGCATGCGCAGAAGCTTCCTGATGACGTCCGGGTTGGTGGGTGGAGCTTCCCGCCAGTTTTACTACTTGTTCTTGTGAACTGGTCCAAACCGAGGCAACCCACCACTGATCTGTAGCGAAATATCAAGATAAATTTTCAGTGCTAGAATTATTAATAATATATTCTCTTGATATCCACAGCAGGTATTTTATAACCAGGGGTGGGATTCAAAAATTTTAGCAAGGGGTTCTCTACCTGATTGCTGGATGGGCGTGGCCATTGTGGGCGTGGCCTAGTCTGCCTCCTGCACCAAGGTGAGGGGGGGCATTTTTGTCCTCCTCAGGCTCTGGAGGCTTTTCTTGAGCCTCTGGGAAGGCGAAAATGGTCTCCCTAGGCTCTGGAGACCGTCTGGAGGCTGGAAACAGACCCGTTTCCGGCTTTCCCGAACTTCTGGTAGGCCTGTTTTATACCCTCCTTGAGCCTTCACGTGCGCCCTGCACTTACCTGCATCCAAAATGGGCCGCATGGGGACTCCTGGGAGGGGCAGGACTGGGTGGGCAGGGCCAGCCAGGAGTGGGATGTGGGGGTTCTCTGAACAGCACAGAATCTTAGCTAGAGGTTCTCGCAAACCCCCAGCAGCCCATCCCTGTTTATAACTAGTCTTAGACTTTCTTTCCTGTTTTTATTACATCCTTTTCCTCCCCACCCCTATATTTCTCCCTGTTTACGAGGATGTGAAATGTGGGCTTCTCATGCCACTAAAAAGTCTTCCCTTCCCTTTCAACAAAAGTACATGAAGGAGGTTCATCAAAGGAGAAGATAAAATCTAATGAAAGGCTAGGCAAAGGGAAGTATCCCTCCCATCTAGTCTACCTAAAACCTTTGCTGTACCTGTGTCCATCTTCCACAAAGCACCATTTCAGCATAAATTGAATTCAACCATATATCAATAAATAAATGCTTTCTTCCTTATGCTATTAAGCTTCTTAATGTTCTCTTGATGGACATGCAGTCCTTAATTGCGGTCCAAGAAGTATTATAAGTAGAGGGTGAGCATAGACTCAGAAATCCATTTGACATGCAGAAATATCCTACTCAAGGACTTCAAAGCTTTGGAAGCAATTCAGTGTTTGAACAGCATGGAGTCACTACCCAAGATAGTCCAGAAACTTCTTTTAAACAATGTTGTCTCAACTTTTTTGCTCTTAGATTCTTGCTCAGATGCATTCCGGTCCTCACAGAAGCTGGATACAATGTTTGTTTGCATATCTGAGATATTGATTCAAGGCCTCAGGCTAGGTGATCCACATCTCAGAAGCTGAAATGTTGTAATAGAAGTTGGATTTCATATTGATAGAAATCAAAATCAACAAAGCCTTGCCATTCCTAAGAAACAGATGCAATAAACACATCCTCCTCCTTATATTAGTTAGCACTCACCACAAAGAGGTTCTTCTGAGTCCATTGTTTTAATCCTGAAATGCCCCAAGGGTGGGGTGGGATGGGGGTAGGGAGCAAGCAAACTCAAAGTCCAAGATAAAAGAGCCAGTCAATCTTTCATTTTAATTCCTTTTGGACCATAGGATAAAAATAAGACATTTAGGGCATGAGATCTATTGGAATAAGACTATTATAGTATTAGACCTAGGCCAAGATGACTATTGATAATGTGGTGTGATGGCCCAGACTTTATACATTGATGTCCACCTAGAAGACATAGTTCCCTTGTTTCAAATTCAAGGAAAACCACCTTATTATTTAGAGCATTTAAAACCCCATTAATGTGAATACATCAGGATTCTAAGCCAAGGTTGTGAGTATACTCAATTTTCTTCTTTAATTTCTAAGAAAAACAGGAACGCCAAAAATATTTTGGATTTGGAGTGGCTGAACAAACATCTTTACAGGAATCATTTCAAGATGGGAATGTCAGGGCAGATGGCCAACCAAACACTGGACAATGCCAGTGGACAATCTATGCTACTTGTTATTGTCTAGATATTTCTATCCCTTGTTTTCTGTTTTGTCTCACTTGCAGCCAGTTGGAATCGAGCACTATAGAAATGCCAGAAATAACTAAATCAAAGCCAAAAGGATGACATGTGCACCGTGATGACATCATGTAAATGCCACAATTTCCCTCTGCGTATTGATGCAAATTACATGAATTTTAAAGTGATAATGTCATCCTGTGCATTTTTTCCCATTTAATACACACAACTCTTTATTCCCCACGCAGACAACTTCATGTGATCGAGTAGTAAAACTGCTGATACAAAAAATGACAATATTTGGGTATCATTTCCTAAGTTATCATTTCCCAAGTTACATTCCATCAGGAGAAGGAAACTGCAAAGTGATACTTGAACAGGGCTACCTACAGGTGTGGAATTAAAAAAAAAGTCAATATGGCAGGCATCATCATGTGAAGCAAAAAAAATCAGGGAGGAGAAAAGATTTGATTGCATTATTGCAGCTGTTCTCTTGACTTTCTTTTTCACCTTTTGTAGATATTCCTGGATTTGGGAAGCACAAGTAGGAAGCACAGGTAGGAAGTCGTGGAATATGCCTTCTGTCAGAAGAACAGAGTTAGGAATAAATTTAAGACTAGGATATGTCTTCTACTGTCTACTTCTACTATCTACTGTCTACTTCTACTGTTGTAGAAATAAGTATACAAATCTAATAAAAGAAAAGAAAGAAGAAAGAAAGTGCACCTATTTGAAACCTATTTTTAGTTACTTAATAAAAATGACTAGAAAAGTTGTTTTCGTCCGATTTAACTAGCTGCCTGTGCTATACATTTTCCCCACATTTCCCCTCCAAATATATTATTTTAGAGTCTTAAAGCATTTGTAAATCCTGAAATAGCTTTAATGGTGGCATCAGAACAAGGAGAGTATTGCACCAGAATAATGCAACCAGAATGGCAAGTATGTGCCTGTGTTGTGTGGGGATATGTGTTTGTGCATGCTTATGTGTAGGGGATCTCAGTTGTAGATTGATCTACAATCAATCTTCAGTTGATTGTAGAATCAACTGAAACAATCATGAACTGGTGGTGCTCTGTGCTATTTAGTCAGCCCTCCTCTCCTTCAAGGATTATATCTTGAATGTGCTTATCAAGACAGACAGTACCTTAAGGAAAGCTTATACTGTTTGACAAGAGGGAATGGAATTTTCTCCAGTGATGTGGAACATATGGAAAGGTAGTAGTAAATTTACAGCTGCAGACTGACTGGGTAGAAAAGCAATGTTCAAACTGGAAGAGAAGCTGAATCCCGCCATTTTCTGAATTGTGACAGGAGATTTTGGAGTGAGGCAGCTGGGAGCGATATCGGACAACAGCCAGATGCTTGTGTTTCCATCAAGGTTTTCATGGCAGGAGGCTTCTAATGTACTGCTAGGTATTTACACAAGCTAGGTATTTGAAATGTGATACTGCTGTTCCTCTTTTCATAATGATATAGGTAATCTGCCAATGGTGGTAATTCTAGTTATTTCTTTCTGGCCAAGAAGAAAGACCTTAGTTTGCTGATATCAGAGACATGATGAGACATAGCGACTCTGGCAATTTCCATCAGGAAGAACCAAAAGGCGATACTTCATTAGCTCCTACAGAAAAGTCATTAATACTGTAAATGTTGCGGGAGAACAGGAAAAAAGAAAATGATTTGATGTGTTGCCGGTAAAATGGATACTATGTAGGCTAAGATTGACTGCATTTGGGGGTGTCTTACAACAAAATAAGAGGAATCTATTTGATTGGTCTTCCCCAGACGCCTAAGACAGGGGTCTCCAACCTTGGCAACTTTAAGACTTGTGAACTTCAACTCCCAGAATTCCTCAGCTGGCTGAGGAACTCTGGGAGTTGAATCCACAAGTCTT
Organism: Pituophis catenifer annectens; assembly: GCF_029215685.1. Lineage (NCBI taxonomy): Eukaryota > Metazoa > Chordata > Lepidosauria > Squamata > Colubridae > Pituophis > Pituophis catenifer. The sequence continues at coordinate 229,134,098 of NW_027256882.1, read as the reverse complement.
AAAGTTGCCAAGGTTGGAGACCCCTGTCCTAAGAGACCTGTATGTTGCTGATTGTCTTCATATCTGCCATTTCATGAGGGCATTTGAACTGGGCATTGACTATTATATGATTCATGCATCATTTGAGCCTATGACTCCCCCCCCAAAAAAAGGTTCTCAGCCTGTACTCAACTTGTTTTGAAGTTCAAACCCAGTTGTGAATCACAATGCAAATGAGAAGATCATTGTATTTACCTGGCATAAAAAAACAGTCATGTTGGTCTAATTTGCAGAGGAAAATGACTTCACAAGCAGACTGCCATCCTTGAGAAAGTGTGGTTTTGATTTTTAAACAACCAAATGTTGGCGATGATAAACCATTTCCTAATCTCTAGGAACTAGCAGAATAATAGAAGACCTGATAAAAAAATATTTTAAGATTACTTGGACATGACCACATAACCGATGCAGTTCGGTTATTTGATGGTGATGGATGAATAATCTCTTACTTGAATGCTATTATAAATAAAGATAAAACCTGTTTTACCATCAGTAGGAGATAGGCTATAAAAAAATACAACCGTTTGCTATAAAATGCATTAAAAAGTAACTTTAATATTACATCAACCATCTTGGGCAGCACAATTTTTCAGAGATCTATTGAAATCCTTATTCTAAGTGTTTTTGAATTATGTTACTTGTTCTGCATCTTCCCAGAGGAGATGACTGTAAAGGACCCAAATAATAAGAGAATGGTGAAGAGTGATTAGTTTCTGGGGTGAGAGAATGGATCTTAACCCTAAGAAAGAACTGGTCATTGTCCTAGAGACTCAAATATGGAGGAGCATTCAGCGTATGCTCAAATTAACGTATTTTTCAGACTATAAAATGCTCCAGACTATAAGACGCACCTAGCTTTTGGGGAGGAAAACAAGAAAAAAAAAATCTGCCTCTGCCTCCCAACAATTTGCTTCCTTGCAGCAAACAGCCAACAACCTGGTCAGCTTCAGCATAGCCTGATTTAGCATGAGCAGCTGATTGGCAGTTGGATTGGCCTCCTGGAATACCACCAATCAGCTGTTCCAGGCTGCGGGGATTGCTGCTGCCCATAGCCGCCATTGCTGCCCATCGCCGCCACCACCTATCACCGCTTCCGGGTGTAACCATTTTCAGCTTCTGCGCATCCCATTTTTGGCCTCCATGCGCCTCATTTTTGGCCCATTCTAGGCATCGGGGATTGCCGTTGCCATTTGCTGTTTGCTGCAAGGAAGCAAATTGCTGGGAGGCAGAGGCTAGTGGGTGGGGGCTGGAGGGTGGGCGGGGCTTCAGCAACATTTACTCTATAAGACGCACAGACATTTCCACCTACTTTTGGGGAGGGGAAGTGTGTCTTATATACTGAAAAATATGGTACTTTTTTCTTAATGAGCTTACTTGATACGCTTCCATATTCTGACCTGTGAAAAGATAACAGTGAGAATGACTGTTTCAAAATGTATGTTGGGAATGTTTTTATCCTTGTTCCTTCAAATGATGCCGATTCTGAAAATGAAGATTAATCAAGAGGGATGTTTTCAAAACTGTCAAGATATCTGAGATATTGATCCCCATCCATCCACTCATCTTGAAGCACAGTGTCCTTTCTTGTTCCCTTCAGGATTACATGGACTCCAACTCACAATTGTACAGTGCCTCCTGCTGATCAGTAATTTTTTTGCAAATGGTGGTTTGCGTGACATGCATACATGAAGGGAACTTAACCGGGAGCAGAGATGGAAGCTTACTAGAAGTGAATTTGGCAAATCACTATAACATAGTAATAATAACAATAATAATAATCAAAACCATAAATTAACACCATGAAAACCATAAAAGAATATTTAAAACACAGCCCAAAATGTTTTTTTAAAAACATAGTTTAAAATATTTCTCTAAAAAATTATGTCCAAGTTCCTTTTCCAAAGGTTGAGAACTGGATAATAGAATGCATCTCCTTAGTGCAGGGGTCCCCAACAGTGGTGGGATTCAAGTAATTTAACAACTGGTTCTCTGCCCTAATGATTTCTTCCAACAACCAGTTTGCCAAACTGCTCAGAAAGTTAACAACCGGTTCTCCTGAAGTGGTGCGAACTGGCTGTATCCCACCACTGGTCCCCAATCCCTGGATCACAGACCCATATCAGTCTCTTACGAACTGGGCTACACAGCTAGAGGTGATGGTGGACAAGCGAATGAAACTGAAACCATCCCCTCCCCGGTCATTGAAAAAATGTCTTCTATCAAACTGGTTCTTGGTGCCAAAAAGATTGGGGACTGCTGTCTTAGTATATGCATTTTGCACTCAGAAGTCAGTCAGAAAACCTCTCACCAGGGGTGGGATTCAAAAATTTTAGCAACTGGTTCTCTGCCTGGTTGCTGGGTGGGCGTGGCCGTGGCCTACTCAGCCTTCTGCATAACGGCGGGGGGGGGGGGCATTTTCACCCTTCCCAGGCTCTGGAGCAGGGGGAAATGCTCCTGGTTTGGACCGGATCACCCGATCCGGTAGCAATGGCGGCAGGTAGTTCAGAGAACCGGTAGCAAAAATCCCTGCCCCCCCACCATGCCCAGCTGAGCCGTACGATCATCAGAGACTTTTTTTTTTTACTTTTAAAAGCATTTTTTTACAACCTCTTCCGATGCAAAAATGTTTTTAAAAGTAAAAAAAAAAAGTCTCTGATCATCGCGCGGCTCAGCTGGGATCATCAGAGGCTTTTCAAAGCATTTTTTTCTGCAAGTTCTTGGCCGAAGAGGTGGTAAAAAAATTGACTTTGAAAAGTCTCTGGCAACTCCCAGCTGAGTTCCCTGATTGGCAGAGAGGTATTTTTAAAAGAGTCTCTCTGATGATCCCAGCTGAGTTCCTGATCGGCAGAGAGGTTTTCAAAGCATTAGAAAAAATGCTTTGAAAAGTTTTTTTTAAAAAAGTTGGCCATGCCCACCCAGTCACATTACCCCCCCCCCCCCACCAAGCCACGCCCACAGAACTGGTAGTAACAGATTTTACATTTCACCCCTGCTTTGGAGGCTTTCCTTGAACCTCCGGGAGGGCGAAAACAGCCTCCCCAGGACTCCGGAGGCCCCATGGAAGCCAGAAACAAACCCATATCTCGACTTCAGGGAGGCCCGTTTTTTGCCCTCCCCAGGCTCTGGAGGTTTTGCTTGAGTCTCCGGGAGGGTGAAAACGGCCTCTACCAGGCTCCGGAGGCCCTCCGGAGGCCAGAAACGGACTGGTTTCTGGACTTCTGAAACTTCCAAGTGGCTTGTTTTTTGCCCTCCCAGAGCCTCCACGTGGGCCCTGTACTTATCTGGCATCCAAAATGGGTCACGTGGAGACTCCTGGGAGGGGCGGGGAGGGGTGGACAGGATCAGCCAGTCCTTGCAACAACCAGTTTGGCGAACCAGATGTAAAATTAGCATCCGGTTTGCCCAAACCGGTCCAAAGTGGCTGAATCCCACCCCGGCCCAGAAGTCTGCTGAATGGACTTCTGAAAGTGGGGCTGTATTTTAAAAGGAATTCTCTTTAGTCCTGGATAGGTTCATAAGCAGATGTATAATTCTCCAAAGGGCAGGCTATAAGTTTTTTAGGGCATTAAACAATAAAGGGGTTAAAAACTCAGATTTAAACTTTGATGATTATATAGGCAGACCTATATATTTCCCTTCTGAAATAAGTCGTTTGCCATGGCTTTCCTCCAGGAATTTCTTTCAACTTCTAGGTCTAGTTTACAGCCTTGGGAATTCCAGGTGGTCTCCCATCCTGGTTCAATCCTCCTCCGCTTTTTATTATTATTATTATTTTAGATCAGTCAAGGAGTATAAATTGTCACCATCTTCTGTGATACTTAAATCTGAAAAGTCAGCCTGCAGGTTGCACTTGAAGCACAATTACTGTAGCAACTGTGCTGCAGATTGTTCAGTAGGGGTAGGAGGTGATCCTACCCCTACTGCACCAGTTATCAGCCCCATTGAGAGTCTGCGCCTAACTCAGAGAAGTTTGCAGGAATCAATTTGAATTGTCACAAACATATGGAAAAATAGTGTAATAGGAATGCATAAATCATTTTATAATCCAGGCAAAGTAAAAAAAAATGTGACCGTCTGAAGGTAATATCGGCTTAGGCTTTATATGCAGCCATTGTGTGATTTTTACATTTTTGAGCTCAATGAGTATTTTATCACTGCTCATAAATGTAATTATAGTGTTTTTCATATTGCCTAGGAAATCATGCATGGTAAAACTTGCAGCTCTTTTTTTTTTAATAAAAAAAATCTGCCAGAAGGAATAATTGCTTCTGGAAATGTTAACACTGTAATCTTAAAGTATCTCTTAAAATAGTCATTTTCATAGAGCTGGAATGATTATGTATATTCCTAATAAACATTACCACTACAAAGAGAGAGAGGGAGAGAGAAAGAGAGAGAGAGAACAATTTTCATGCAAATCTACAACATTCCTTTTGTAAAAAGAAGCCTCTCTGAAGCTAACAAGCACACTTGATTTGGCTAAAAGATATAATGCAGCAATCCCTAAGAAGGCTTTTTATAAGACAAAGTTGCTTCAAGTGATGGCAGTTCAGAAGGAGAAAAACACAACGGGAGATTGAATGTTTAATACAATCCCTCATCTAAATTGGTTCTCGACAAGCTGGCTTTTCTCCTAAAAAGGACTCCTTGCTTAGTTACCTACCGCTGAAGCTTTTAACAAAATCCTGGAGATTTGTTTTGCCGTCTTATATTGTTACTTTTGCTGTTTTCTGCAAGGGGCTGTATTCTGAGTTGCTTTGAATATTAAAAATATAAATAATTACACAATGCTTTAAACAAGCTCTGAAAATTAAATAGTTTGGACCAGCTATTTCTCTTTCTTTTAATAAAAATTCAGTAGTAGGAAACTTCCAATCTTGATAACTCAACCCTGACCCTCTTTTTCCAGAAAGAAATCAGCCCAATGCTGTTATTTGGATGCAAAGGTACAATCAATATTTATAAAATTATGGCTGTGCCACAGGATTTCTGAGGTTACAGCTTCCTTATTTGAAGGGAGACAGGGCTATGGGATGCGAGAATAACCTTGAGACTTGTGAGAAAGACTGTGGAGTCCTTGGTGCTCTCTGAGTTTTGGTGGTTTTCTTGCAGACATTTCATTTCTCAATTTGGTAACATTATCAGAGTACTGATGGGTAATTAAATGTCTTCAGGAAACATCACTAGAAGAACACTGTTACAGGAAACGTTTGCAAGGAAACCACCAAGTTCAGAGTGTACCAAGGACCCCACAGTTCAACCCTGAGCTGCAAATATTCTCTTCTGTTGGTAGAAGAGAAAGAGTGGCGGCCTAGACAACAGACTGATAAGAACAATCTGAATCCAAAGGAGGGATGTGGGTGGAGAAAGAGCCTCAGAAAGGACCATCCCTAGTTCCCAGGAAAATAAGAGGGAGGGGAGAAGTGCTTTCAGATTTACAAAATTCTGTTACTCTAATCTCACAATAAAGGTAATATTGATAAAGAGATTGTTTGTAGCTCAGAGTTGAAAAGAAGGGTCATTCGTTCTCTCTGAGTTTGGTTGTTTTTTCCTGTTTTTACCCAAACTAGATAACATCATTGGCATGGAGCACTGTTCAGAAAAGACCTCAATAAAAATAATGGTAATGCTCATGGTTTGGGTTTCCTGTCTGGACTACTTGGAAGAGTTGACAAGTGAAGAGGTGGAAACTGTTGATATTTGTTAGCCCTCTGACGTTCCAAATGAAGGTTTGAAGAAACATAGAAACATAGAATTAAAGAAAAAAGGACCATTAATTTTTTTTTAAAAGGGTGTCTGTGTTTGCAACTGTATTTGGTCCTATGTATGTGATTTTAAGGAGAAATATAAACGTTCTTAACACTCACATTTGATATTTCTATCCCAAACGTTTATACAGCAATGAATCAGGAAAAGCAATATAAACATAGGCAAGAAAAGGGGGACAGATTTGAATATATCTCTCTGTCTATGCAAGTTTTTTTTTTTTTTGTCATGCTAATTTTTCAGTAAGAGCACTTTCCCACACTATGGGGGTAATAAGAAATGGAAATGTTGTTTTGCTTCAAATCTGGAAAAGACTTCACATTTTAAAAGTCTGCCAAATCATTCTGAATAGGCTATCCTTTGGCCAAAAAATATCCTGCCAGGATTCTGGCGTGATTTTAGAGCAGTGCTTCTCAACCTTGGCAACTTTAAGATGGGTGGACTTCAGCTTCCAGAATTCTGGGAGTTGAAGTCCACCCATCTTAAAGTTGCTAAGGCTGAGAAGTACTGTAAGAGTAAATAGGCAACACAGTGCTTGTTGCCCCTCCCTCCCTTGTCTTCTCAGAAGCTCCCATTGGGTGTTCCTGGTGCATTTCTTCTTGTCCCAACCTATGTCAATCACACCGACTACTGATGCCCTTGCCTATCACACGCTACTGGCCCATCTTCCCGGCCCATTTTCTTTCTCTACTTTCAGAGGAACTTTCAAAGTGAAAAGTTTCTATTCTGTTGTGGCCCTTTCTATAACACTGCTTACCTCAAAAGAAAAGCATAATGGGGACCTATGTATGTTTTGCAAAATATGTTCAATAATGACACGTTTCCATCAATGGTTGTATCTCTAATTCTATCACTTGCAATGATGTAATTCTATGCATCACCTTAAATTTAAAAAAAAAACTAATTCCACGGGTTTATTTCCACATTTTGGATTGTATGTTAAGGCAACAGTAGCAAAATGAATTGAAATATTCTGCTACCAATTGTACTAAAGAAGTTGATCTATATATAACAAAGGTTAAATTCTTCCACTCCAAAGTGCTCTTTCTTCATTTGGGTACTTATTATGGTAAAAAGAAGGTGACAGAGTCTTCCAGTTCAGTAGGAAATTTCTTACTGACTTCAGTGAGCAAATGATTAAGCCCAAATGATGTATTTGAATGAGCTTTATCCTTCCCTGCAGCTGTAGCGTTAGGATAGCTGGCAAGATTTCCTTAGTCTAAAAAGTGCAGAGGGATCAAAGACCAACCTATCGATCTTCAGCTCAGTTCACGGCATTGTTGACAACTGTTTATTTGACCTCATAGGCCTAACACTTCCATGTCCATGTAGGGAACAGCTGATTCTGTGTCACACCAATTACCAAGAACTTTTCATAATAAAGGCAACTGTAACAAGAGAATTTGGTAGCAGATTAACATGACAAAAGATAACAATAGGATCTAGGTCAAAGCTAAAAATATCGGAGCCAAACCTATAAAATATAAATATATTCTGAAATATGAAAACAGACTTTGCATTGAGCAATAGTTATTCAAGAACAACAGCTATTTATTATAACAGAATAAGAAAATGTTTAAGCAACAATTATAATGCTTTTAATAAATTAAAGAAAGAGTAGATTACTAAACTTACCTGTACCTAAGCCACACATAATCATCTCTACTGATAGTAAGGACTAAATATAAGGGTACATTTTGGACAGGTTGCCACAAGGGCAACCAAAACTCACTTTTATCCCAAACTTGTTAACAAAAGTCTTGCAAAGCTAGATAATGTTTCCCACGTCTTCATGTGCAATTTTGTGACATTCTTAGGGTACTTTTGAGAAGTGTATCAGTGTGATAAAGTTTACCAAACTTGTATTGATTCAAATAAACTCTATGATAAAATGAGTAGGCTTCAGTTATTAAACATGTAGTGATTCCATATTAAATATGGAATCAGTATTGGATGCTGAATGCAATGAAAGGGTTGACTATGGAAGAAAAACATACAAAACTCAGGAATCAAGAATTGCTTACATTTCTTAGATATCTTTGTTGAGGCTCCTTTCATGTCCCCCATTTTCGGAGTGACCTTTATTGTCTGTAGGGTAATGCCCTAGAGACTGGAAAGGCTTGCCAAAGTAATTTTGCAGATCCACTATATTTAGCATCATTAAGATGGAGTTATTCTGAGTCTTTCCCACATTTCTCCCATCTTCTAAGGGGAGGATACTTAGGAATCTTTTCTCTAATGATGTTTCTCCCTCCTCTATGTTCCCAGGGTTTGTTACAGGGGTGGGTTCTATTTACCTTTACTACCAGTTCGCAACAGGGTCACGTGTGCTTGCTTGCTTCGCTCACGCACGCGCTCTCTCTTCTGCGCAAGCACAGGGGTTGGTGGGCGGAGCCTCCTGCTGGTTTTACTACAGGTTCTATAGAACCGGTGCGAACCGGGGGCAACCCACCACTGGTTTGTTACATATTTCATTGGTCATATCCTCTGCTGGCAAGAGATGACTATGAGTTTGTCCAAATAGACACATTTCAGTTGCACTTTTGACTCCATTGTCCCAAGCTGGAACTGATCTTAGCCAAAATGAATTGCATCACTGACTTTCCAATGATGGGTCACATTTTTATCCTAATGGAAAATGTAGCGGCACTCTTAATCTTTGTACCTTTCACCTTTGAAAGAGATTTTACAATATGGATTAGTTGAGTAAAAAGTGAGTAATGGCAAAATCCAGAATAATAGACTTGGAAGGGACTTTGGAGGTTTTCTAGTCCAACACCTAGCAGAGGCAGGAAACTCTATACCATTTCAGACAAATGGTTGTCCAATCTCTTCTTAAAAACTGCCAGTAGCATTTTTTGTTGTAGCATTCACAACTTTTGGAGGCAAGTTGTTCCACTGATTAATTGTTATAACTGTCAGGAAATTTCTGTTTAGTTCTAGGTTGAATCTCTCGATTAGTTTCTATCCATATTCCTGATTGTTAGCACTTGGACTGAAGTTTTTTTTCAGCAAAGTCTTTATGCCTATGTATCACACCAAAAGGTCTTCCATTACTTGGTCAATACATTTTTTTGGGAAATATATTTATATTTAATATATATATATATAATATATTTAAAAATTGTGTGTGTTTTGTAGCAGTTGGCCAACCATGTCTGGGTTTCAGACTAGGCCTGTTGATTCCTTGGATAAACAGGGAATACCAAAACTCATAGATTAAGCTGAAAAAACATGATGGGGAAAAAACCCATTGACAAATCACTTTTATAGTGCTGCCAAGAAAACTGGACCAGGAATTGATGTTGCCACCAGGGTTGAGGTTACTTGAAGGAAATGAAACTCTAGTATTTTCCCACTGTTGTTTAAATTTTAGCTGTAAATAGCAGTGATTTCCCTTTTTTTCTAGACAAATTGCATCTAACCACACATCTCTTGTTATCTTCATCACAGGCTTTTCTTTTCAATGTCCCATTTCTACAAGATTTATGTAATCCAAAGAGAAACTCTTTTTTTTGACATTTTGGGAAAAAAATGCTTCATTTTTCCCCTGGGGTTCAATTCCTTGAATTCTGAAATAGACTAGTTCTTTGTTAGTGGTTTGCCTCAATTATCTCTCTACAAAAATGAGTCATTCCAGTGAAACTGATTAAGAATTAGAAGCCTTATTTTTTTCTAACACTTTAACTTTGTGTTTCACAGTAAATGGGAATATGCTATGATAATCATCTTTAAACATTATAGAATAGCTCTTGCTTCCAAGTGTAGTTAAGATCATGAGACCACACACGCTGTGCACAAGGTCAAGTGGTTTTTAAGCTCTAGGCTGACTTTCCTTAATAAATTCACTGTTGCTTTGGCCTTAATACAACATTCACAGTTCATTCTAACTGGGCATATGGACAGTTACATGTATCTACTCAACTTCCATCTTTCTAATTCTTCGATGCTTTCAGGATGTCTGAAATCTCTTCCAAAAATGAGTACATTCTGTGTGTTGACCTTAAATGTTGGTTTTGACTCGTTCCTCTTTACAATAAGCTGATGTTTATCCACTTCACCCCAAGCTTTCAGTTTCTGAATTATGCATCACTTTTTCTTGAACAGATCTGCGAAACATTCACTGGTTATACACTTAATAGGCAGAAAAAAGTTTCCTCACTGGGGTACGTGCATAATATATTTCTCAGGTATCTCTCTGTGCCTCATTGAAATTTGGGTATTCATGCCCAATTTCTTCTGCTTACACAGTTCCTTCAATGGCAAGGAATATTTTTACATTCAGACTTAACTCTGTGAAAAATGTCTTATCATTTGTCAGTGACTCAAACTCTAGAATCAAGGAAATATCCTTGAAAAGTGTTGCCTTGCATAGCTTGTGCCTTCATTTTTGATTTTGATTCTCTAACACTTGTGAAATGCTTACTGCATTTATATTCATCAGTCGGCCTGCAAATCCAGCATCATATTTGCTTTGGGTCTAGTTTCCAGAACATGAATGAGAGCACTGAGCAATTTTCTTCTCCAACACCACAGGAGCTGTTCCACAGTCTTTATTATGGCAATAATTTCTGCATAGCTTTGTGTTTCTGTAATTTCATTTACTACAGCTTTCTCCCAAGAACAGCTTGCTGTTCCGATTAGCATGTTCAGGCACTATTTGCATTTGGAATTAATTTCATATTCCTTTTTCTGTACAGTCAGTTGTTAAGGTAAATTATTTGGCCATGGTGCACTAGAAAATTTAGCATAGCTATAACCTGTCTGTTTTCCTTGTATTATAGCCTGGGTGATCTACTGACATTTTTGTGTTTGCAATTAACCACAAGTACCTTTGGACGATCATAATGCATGCATTTGAAAATTCCTAATTTCAATTTCCATTATTTAATTTAGTCTTTCCTTTAAAAAAAAAATCCTTACATACCATTTGCACTTTCCAGAAGCCTGGGTTCAGCACAGTGGTCTTTCTGATCTCCCAGTCAAAACAGTTTAAAGTTGACCGCCAGGCAGTAGACCTTGAAAAATTGGAAGATGAACATAACATGAAATCCAGCTTTAGACCGATTAGTAGATGCAAAGAGTGGTATCACTGCCCCATCTTGTGTTATCTCTGGATACAGAATCAAATTCTCTGCTCCCTACAACACAGAAAAGAGACAGGAAGCCCAATTCTATTTTCCCCATCCATTTTCTTTATACATATCCTGCTCATTTGTCTGGTCAAACACAACAAACCAAAATAAAAAGGGGTTGCTATGAGAAGGAGCTGCTATGTGGCCAAGTCTCCATTCCTCTTGTCAATGAAACATTCCTGTGAAATAACAGGTTATAACAAATAACTAATAATGTGTGGAAGTAGAAAACAAACATGCAGAACCCCTATGACAGAATAGTAAGGGGAGAAGAGGCAAAGCAAGAGTTCACGAGAAATACAAACCCCAAAAAGCTGCTTAACTGCAAACTGAAAATTATTTCAATTTCAAATTAGGCGGGTGCAACGTTAGAAATAATCCAACTTTTCAAATCAGCCATGTTTCATTTTGTTTACCATTTCCTCTTTTAAAACATTAGTTTTATTTTACAATTAAATATCATGAAGTTGAACAGGCCTCCAGAACTGTCACAAAGACCCTATACAGAAATACTTCATTTCTATTTTTTTTTTTTTTACTCTCTAAGCTCATGAGTATTGGCCAAGTGCTCTTTTCCTATAATTATTTGAGTATTTAACTAAAGTATATGAGAAAAATACTACAAAAGGAAATGGAGAAAGAAGGAAACAAATGTGATGATGAAGGTGGCAAGGTACTTAGCAAAGATCCTCAGACAAGACCATTGTGTCAAGACAATTCTAGTCTTAGAAAAGAATCGTAGAAAGCCATACCACAGAAGAGTGCAAGAAAGACACTTAGGGTTTAAACTTTAGGAAGCTTACAAACACATGTGCAAGCAGTGCCAGCTGAAGGATATATGGTGCCTCTGGACTACATTGACTGTTGACACCAAGGTGAAGATGACATTTTTAAAACAATCAACATCTGCTTTGTGTGTTGTAATTTTGGCAACCACAGTTTGGTCCATCATTATGCTAGAGCAGAGTTGCCGGTCATAGTCAACTGAAAATTGCTGAGAATGAAAATACCAAAAAATCTTCATTACATTGATTGTTGAAAGGTAGATGAAATGTAAACAATTTTATTTAGAATCAGAGGCTAAGATATCTTGGAGATAATCTAGTCCAACTCTCTGCTCAATGCAGGAGCCTTATATCATCCCAGTCAAATGGTTGTCCAGCCTAATTGTTCTCACTATTAGAAAATTTCTCATTACTTTTAGGTTGGATCTCCCTTTAAAAAGTTTCCACTCTTTACTTCTTGTCCTGTTCTCTGGTGTCACAGAGAATAAATCAATAATAAGCCAATAAGTCATTTTTCTTCTTATGGCTTTTGTTTTTGCAAGAAGGGGTGAAGTTAGTGCCCTAGGCCAGTGCCTACTTGGACTTAGTCTAAAGCTGTTCCTGTAAACAAGCATGCATATGGATTTCTATCTTTGTTATGGTTGTTTTTTCTGTGTAGATATGAGGGTTTTTTTAGGTAGCAATAATGTTTTTCTCTAACTATGTTGAATCTTCAGAGATTAGCCAGTTCCTAAAGGAGGGTCAAATATCTGAAGAGTTGGGAATCAAGCTACCTTATGTGAAGCCTTTAATCAAGTTGTTTGCCTAAGTAGAAATAAATCTTTTTTTAACTATATCACAGATTATCTGATAGCATTATTTTAATTGGCTACCTCGGAAACCTCAACAACAGATGTATACCTAACTACATAAAACATTTTCTATAAAATTTATGCGTGCTCTGCATTCCCAATGGAATTAAGGGGAAGAAGGTTCATTTTTAATGATAGTGACAATTTGTTTTGTCTACTTTACTTTTTAGGTGAATATGATAGATAAATCAACAGTAGTCATGACTACAATAATTATCTATGTCTATAAACATTTAGAAAAAAATGAGTTTAGCTGACATTTTCACCAGTCCTGAAAATGTTGATGTCTATTAGGAAAGCTACTTTCAGGAGATTAATCAAAACCAGTACAATAACTAGAATGTGACTAAAATGGGTTGTAATTATGCAACACATTGAACCCCAAACTAGATAGCCCAGCAAACTCAACCTAGGTGTTACATGTGTGATTATACAATATTATTAGAGCATCTTTGGCCAATCTCCTGACAACACTGTTTCCCAGGAAAAACTAGGGTCTCAATGTGAAGGAATAGTTGAATTAATCATACTTAAACCAACCATAAGGATATCTTGCAACAGATCAAAAGAGATATTTTTTTGATGAATAACAACAAACCAGACCTGCTTTAAATAGGTCCTGTTATATTTTGATTTCTGTAATCCCTATAAATACCCAGCTAGTATGGATTCTGGAAAGTGCACAGTTGACTGCAATGAACTGTACCATACATTATAGAACTTAAAACACTTCTGCTTTTTCTTTATGCAGCCTTCTTTGCTGCTGTTTGAAGAAACTTTCTCATTTCAGGTGTATTTCAGGCAAAGGGTACCAATCTGCATGTATTCTAGTAGCTGTTTTTCTCCTCAGGTACCTCTGCTCATCAGCAGAGGAGAATATCATGCATATTCACCCTGGGTATCCATCTTTCAGAAGAAGGATGCGGTAGTGAAGCTATAAATTCTGTCACAGTAGTTTTCAGCTGGTAAGACAGATTGATTTTCCATTGGCCTGAGTTGGAAAGCTTATTTCCTTGAAAAGAAACATGTTTGGACTCAGCCCTGGAAAGTAACAAATAGAGAAAAGTTCATTCTTGTTATATAGGTGGATCATTTTCTTTGACAAGGCTTTCTCTGAGGGAAAAGGGTATGTGTGAATGAGTTACACAAAAAGTACTTTACAGAGCCTAAATACTATTGAGCAATGGGAACACTGCCAGCAATGTTAAAATGACACTTTGCTATGTGTTGACTAAAATGAGGAACAGGGAATCTTGTTCACACATGAAAGCTGGATTGGCTTTGGAGAAACCAATCAAGAACTACAGGCCAAAAATAGATGTGCTGGAGCTCAGAAGGAGGCAAGAGTAGACTCTTTCTACACGTCTTTCACAGGCACCATTCTCATGTTTCTTCCTTGCTCATATGGTTTTTCATGGACATGAGACTAAAATAATGGCTCAAGAATTGTGTTTCTGAGGAAGATGCTCAGACAATCCTAGTTCTCATAAAGATAAGGGGAGGGAGGTGGGAAGTGCATTCAAACTTACAAGGTTCTCTTCCTATAAGGTGAACCGGTAGTAAAGGTAAGTAGAACCCACCCCTGATCCTAGGTTAATTAAGTGTAATATTTGCACTTACATTTGCAAAATATAGATTTTGCATTATTTAACAATAAGGAGGGATAGTACATCATAGGATCTTTTTCACTTTCCAAATGTGAATTATTTTCAAAATGGCTCAGCACCAGACTTTTTATTTCTATTCTACAAAATACCAAGACTTCCCAGTGAACTGATCAGCTGATTAACAGAAGAGTGAAAATCTCCCACATCATAATTTTTAGGTCATGCTGCATTTTGGCAGATTAAAGCAAACAAAAAGCAGAAACAAAAAAACAAACCCTGACCAGTTGCTATGGGGGAATCCCTCAAAGCTCAAGTTTTAACATTTTTTCCTTTGGTTTATTGAAGTTAAATATCATTTGGTGTATGTGTTTGTGTGTGTGTGTTGTGTGTAAGTGCATGAGTATGTGTGTGCTTGTAGATAACCTTTTGCTTGGAAGGAAATGGGCCCCATGGATGTTATTCCAGTTAAAAGCTTATGGGCTGCTAATTACATGACTATCTGTAGCTGAATTATGAATGGAATGCACTGAAAATACTTTCAAATTCAGAATAGCTTGGGACTTCCTACCTATGTTGATCAGTACCATTGCAGCAAAGCTAAAGGTGGACCTGACACAGTATTTGATTTGGTTCCAAAGTCCCTCTGTGAGAGATCAGATCAGTGTTCTGAGAAGAACTGCCCAGTATCCAGGCTGTTCTTTTGGAGGAAGAATGAAACTCCGCATCTACTTTTTGTTCTACTTCTAGCAGATGCTCCTTCACCATATAAGGGCATTACATTATCAGTAATCAGAACAAAAGATTTCCTTTCCTTGTTCAGCTTAATCCTGGCTAAATACAGGCATGGCTGAAAGTGCCCAATTATACGGCTGAGGTAATTCACAAGCTATTCACAGCAAAGCTGCTTTATCACTTCAGGAGAGATTGGAATTCATAGATCCATAGAATCTATAAATGCCAGTCTGTATATATGCACGAATATATATGTTGGAAGAAGAGAGCGTCTGTGCCATTTAATCCTGCTTGCTACAGGAATTCATTAAACCATTCCCAACAAATCTATATAGAGCACAAAGAATCAGTGACTAAATGGAAGAGGCTACTGTAGATCTAGAACAGGCGTGTCCAAATTTTGGCTTGCCTGAGCCACATTGAGTGAAGAGGAATTGTCTTGGGTCAGATATAAAATATATAGTATAATGTATATAAATAACAAACTTTATTTTTTGAGGTCTTACAGGGTCACATTACTACCATAGTTGTCCAGGGTTTCATGCGGCCTGTGGCAGGGGTGAAATCTAAATTTTTTTGCTACTGGTTCTGTGGGCGTGGCTTGGTTGGCGTGGCTTGGTGGTCATGTGACTGGGCGGGCGTGGCCAGTTTGACATCATTCACGTCACTCTGCTGTGCATGAGGCGCTTGGAGAGAGAGCGAGCAAGACAGCTTTCCAACCTCTGTGTGTGTGTGTGTGTGTGTGTGTGTGTGTGAGGGTGGGGGAGGGAGCGATCTGAAGCCTAGGCACCCAAATGTCTGGCAGCAGCGGGGACAGCTTCTGAGCAGCCAGCTCCACCTGACCTACTCCCTGAGTCTCGCCGTTCTCCTCGCCCCCATCCCCACCCCACTCAAGCAGTGGCTTCCCTGCTCAGCCCCAACAAGTTATGCATCCATGGTGCCCGCACCAGAGATCCCAAGAGAAGCAGAGAAGATTATCGCTTGCAAGCAGACAAGCAGAGGTAGCAAGTGTGCACCGTGCTGTGGGAAAAATGAGAGGTCCTGTTGTCCCGCAGATCCTGCTGCTGCTTGAGTGGGGTGGGGGGGGCGAGGAGAACGGCGAGACTCAGGGAGTAGGTCAGGTGGAGCTGGCTGACTCAGGGCTGCTCAGAAGCCACCCGCGCCTCTGCCAGAAGTTTGGGTGCCTCGGCTTCAGATCGCTCCCTCCCTCCCGCTCTCTCTCTCACACACACACATGCACACACACACAGAAACACACAAAAACCTCTTTTTATTAAGTTGCTGTGAATTCTTCTCATTCACATCCAGCAAAGTCTTTCAAGGGAGAATTTACAGTCGCAGACCTTATCTGGCTTGGAGAGCTGCCAGTCGATATCTTCAAAACTTGGCAAGGATTCTCTGGGAATCACAAGCCAATTAAGTGAACTAATTGTCTCCTGTGAACTCCCCTCCCTGTTCGCTCCTCTTTTATTCCCTATGGGAGGGGGCCGTTCATCGTCCACCTGTGGCCTTACTCCCAAGTCGATCCTCGTTCCTCAGCTGTCCCCTTCATCTGGCAACTCTGAGCATGCGCACACTGGGAACAGGCTCCAACTGTTCATCTGCCTCACTGATGTCTGACTCCAAAGGCAACTGATAACTGTCAGACTGCCCTGATCCCATCTCTGCCTCTGACGCAGAGACTTTGCCAGACTCCAGGACTAGCCCATGTTCCTCCCCAACCTCCTGACTGTCCGAATCTGCTGCCAGCTCTGCTAGCTGCTGGCAGGCCACAGCACTGAGTTACAATGCGATGCATGTACGTCTACCTCTGAAAAATGACCAAGAAACCACTGTTCTTTTAAAACCAGGCTTGCTAGTCTATCAGCTGGTGGAGATATAATCAGATTTTAGAAATCTTTACTGGAAATGGCTCACTGCCAAGCGCAATTTGAAAAAAAAATCTAGTGCTTCTCTTTAATATGCTGTATGGCTTGGGGCACGGAGGAATTCAGTATTCTAGCATTGGGAGGCTTTTTGACGAAGAAATTAGATGGTGATGAAGCAAGACAACTTCTAACTTTAGTGCAATTTTATTTAATTTAAATTAAAAGTCTACATGACTTAAGGCTGTTAAGGGACTGCTTCTTGTGTTATGAAACCTGTTGGGGAGTTAAATCTGCGGAATAAGCCTTTTTAAGGATTTTGCTGCAGTCAAGGTCCGTTCCTCTGGAACACAAGGGAAGGTCTATTTCTGCATTGCTCCTAGGCTTACAATGCACATTCCCTTGGAAGTTGAGTTTGACCTCTCCTTAAATTGGATGCATCTCTTTTGCTGGGCTTTTAATCATTAAATTATTTGATGCCTAGTGTTAATTAATTACTATAAACGTAACATTAAATCCTTTGGGTTTTTAAAAAAAGTTTGCTAGTACTTGCAGCTAGAAAGTAGAAAGACTATAAAAACCAACAAAATGTAACTTCAGTTAACTTAATTAAATACAATATTGTTTCATATATAGACTGGTCTCATTCAGACGTATTAAAGTTTGGTAGCAATTTTAGGAAAACCTCTGAAGTCACATATAAAGCCTTGAAGGAGGGATTGTAGCTCTGGAAGATTGTAAAGCATTCACATGATGAGTTTTGCCTAGTTTCTAACAAAGTATCTTAGACTATAGGGCAATAAATGAGTTGCAATGGCTTTTAGCAGTATTTTTATTGCTTTATAGGTATTGTATTTTATGATAATATTTCTCCAGGGGAATTTTCATAGTAGAACTTTATAAGATTTTTAAAAATGCTCCTCAAGAGTGATATTTCATATATTTGATTTTGCTGTCACTTTTGACTTAGTCCAAACTGATATTCTTAAGAGACATTTCAGCTTCCATCATTACCAAATGAAAAGACAAAACAAAAGCTAAGGTACATATATTTTGTTTCCCAAATGTACTCTTTTACACTTTTTTCTCAGTGTATTTTTGTTGGTTTCTTAAATTCGTATTGAGATTTCTATTCCTCAGCATACTGTACTAATTTTTTTTACTGAAAGGTAATTAAGAAAGCTGACCTTGTCAGAAATTGATTTGATCTCCTGTGATTCCTAATTATTGATCATACTAGGTGTTGTGGATGGGATTCTGGATTTACCATCATTTGGACAGCTGTAGGTTTTCTACTTCTAAACCATGGTTTTAATGCAAAGTACATTATGCTTAAGGTTTACTTGGATGTCTTATAATTAGAAATTATGCAGAAATTTGTAACTCAAATCTCCATTTCTCTTAGAAACAGTTTTTCCAAGGACGGTCAAAATGAAATGTTAACTTTTAACCAGATAAAAAGTATCCTTCGTTAGTGTAGAATCTTTTATTGAAAGTCAGATTTGTTTATGGTGAATGTATGCTTTGCAAATAAACACATAATAAATATTCGTTAGGAAAGATCTATTAGTTTATATAATAGTAAACCAGATTGAGTGCAATGAAATGGAATTACTTGTATGAGCTGTTTACAACTCTTGCCCCAAACTTTATCTTCTATATGCAGATAGGACAAGAATATAAAGTGAAAACCTCATAAAAATCCAAGTAAATTACTAATCCACAGAAGTATTTGTGCTGTAAACATGTCTGGAGTTGTAAGAGCCCTATAAAATAAGACAAACATCTGAAGAACTTAATTATATGTGCAAAAGGGAGGAAAGCGTTCATTCCAAGACACTGTGTTGGATGTAAATTAATGTGAAACAATAATTAGTTTTGCAGTAAAGCCTGCACCCAATCTACAATATATGCACATTTTTAGAATGGATTTATGGTTGCAGCTTCTTCACTCTCATTTGTGTAACTTGGTTAAATGCAGTAGTAATCCACTAACCATTTCTGAAGCACAGTCTCTGTAACAGGCCATGATACTCTGGTCCAGGGGTGTCAAACTTGATTTTATTAAGGGCCGCATCAGGATTGAGCTTGACTTTGGGGGGGTTGGGGTGGATGTGGCCAGGGTGGGCGTGGCCAGCTTGACATCACTTGTGTCGGGGGCGCCTGTGGTGGCCCAAGCGCTCTGCCAGTGAAAGCAGGCTCCTGAGTTCTAATGGCCTCCTGCAACCCTCTGCCAGTGAAAATGGAGCTTGAGAGGGCTGCACACTCCATTTTTGCT
This sequence comes from Pituophis catenifer annectens, assembly GCF_029215685.1. Classification (NCBI taxonomy): domain Eukaryota; kingdom Metazoa; phylum Chordata; class Lepidosauria; order Squamata; family Colubridae; genus Pituophis; species Pituophis catenifer. The sequence continues at coordinate 229,115,040 of NW_027256882.1, read as the reverse complement.
GGCAGAGGCACTGTGGGACGGTCCTTTGCTGTTTCCAGGGCGGCCCTGTGGGCCAGATCTAAGCACTCCCAGCCTTGACTTTGACACCTCTGCTCTGGTCCTTTAGGCAAAGCAACAATTCTCTCTTTCTCTGCTAGTTGTAATAAAGAGCACTTAAGACTAGGGAAGTCATTTGGGCACTTAAGATAAAACTATCACCCTCTCTGACAACAAATATGAAACTGAAGGGTAAATAATGTAAGATTTTCTGCTCTTCTATGGCACCCCCAAATCCACAGTCTCCATCCGATATCACTACTTATTTTGACCTTGGCAAAGTCATGTTTGGTCTAAGGAAGAACTACAATGAAGTTTCAAAGCATTTAAAAATATTTATTCATACTGAATCTTTTTCTGAAGATACTTTTGGTTTGTAGGCTTTTTTACATCGCACATGACTTCAGAAACATATCCGTTCTGAAATGAAATACTTTAAAGGTGAAAAGAAACAGGAAAGTTAAGAGCATATGGTGAAAAGAGTCATTATCATCCTGTTACAGACACAACCACAAATATCTTCCAAATTACAGCGGAATAGTGAGTATCTCCAGGTAAATTTTCCCCAAATTAAGTGGACAACCTGTACAAATAGAAGGTTATATACCATGGTCCTCAATGAATGAATTCTAGTATAAATACATGAAGACTGAGTCCCAATATTACATACTCCAGATGTGTTTCAATGCAACTCCCATTATTGCAGCCAGGAACACTTCGGGAAAAATGATTTACTGCCACCTCTATGTTGTAATCTACAGATATAATAAATGGCAGAAATGGATTGGCCTATTGTATCTCTATTATTCCAGATGCTGGATTTGTTTGCAGCAACAACTTCGACCAGACCTTCAGGTGAAAAAGACAGCTGGTGGAAATGGTGCAGATAAATTAACAGAATTCTGCATGTATTCAATTGGACAAATGCCACATTTCTTGCCTTATTATCTCATAAAGCCATAAAGCAAGACAAATGAGGATTTCTTACCTAGTTTTCCCTCCACTTAAAATTTAGGACTTGGACACACACAAGCACATCTACACACACACACACACACACACAGAGGGCAGCAGTTCTGTGAAATAAGGGACAAGAAGATGAACTATTGGGAAAGTATCTCACACATACAAATTAGAGAGAAAGAGAAGGCTCAGCCTCATTTCATCTCTGAAATTATCATGGAGGACGGGTTTGAGCTTAAACATACATTCCTTGTCTTTAGGATCAAATTCTCCCTACAGTTCTTTCATTGTAGAAGACAGAATTAGGCCTCCTTTTATCCTCCAGATCTAATTGTACTGACAAGACTCCTAGAGCAGGGGTGTCCTGCTCACAGAATTCCATGGCTAGCTGAGGAATCCTGGGAGTTGAAGTCCAACAGGTCTTAAAGTTGCCAAGGTTGGACTCCCCTGTCCTAGAGAGTATTAGATTGCAAAAGACTGCTGTGAACAACTATCAAGGCAAAATGGCTGCATTTTAGCTGACCAAACAATCTTCCTTTCCCTTTTTGTCTCTTCCCTCAAGATTATTCCCTCCCTGTCTCATCTGGTGCTAAACAACTTTTTTTTGTGCCATGGGAATAAACTCACTGTAATTGCAATCACAGCCAGTTCTCAAGGGAAACATTAAAGGAGTCATTTAATTTTAGCTCCCTGGCCCAAGTTTTCTTTACATAACCTGCCATTAGGAGTTCTAGCACAAAGTAGATCAACTTAATGAGAGACAACCTATAAATATCTATGGAGGGGAAGAGAGCGGATAAGGAGTGATGGTGAAAATGTTCTATGGAGAATCCAAGTTCCTGAGATGTTTTTCTCCATAAAATAGTCCAAAACATGTCATTTTAAGTTGAATATATATTTCCCATCCACCCTAAATGGCTGACATCTCTAAATGCTATACCTGTTATTTAAAGGGTGAAGCCTATTTCAACATAGCCCTCTTCTAGACAAATAATTTAAAAAGCAATTAGGGAATTTATAGTCTTAATGAGGGACAGCTTTTTTTATAAGGAAGGAA